>NW_006922055.1:1892946-1904111 GCF_000298275.1 Orycteropus afer afer | reverse complement strand
TATAACAACAAATAAAATATTTTTAAAATTAAAGTTCTGTGGTTAAATAACTTTAGAAAAAATTTAATTTAGTTTCTTTAGTGCAGGACTCAGAGACATGCATTGTGATCAGGAGGGAAACTTAATCTGTAACAGTGCCCAAATGTATTTGCTTACATGAATCTTCTTTATATGAGCTTAGTATTCTATGAAAACACCCTTTAGAAATCACTGGCAAGGATAATAAACTGGTAAAAACCAGTTGCCCTCAAGTTGATTTTGATCTGTGGAAACTCCATACCAGAGTAGAACTGTCCTCCCTGGGATTTTCATGGCTAATTTTTTTCTGAAGTAGATCACCAAGTCTTTTTTCCAAGGAGGCTGTGGGTGGACTCAAACCACCAACCTTTGTAGTTAGCAGCAAAGCAAGTATTTGCACTACCTAGGGACTTAAATAAATAGGTAGTGGTTTCCAAACTATTGATTACTGTCTTGTTAACTTGCTATAAAAATATAAATGTTTTATCTGGAAAAAAGAAAATACCAAATTAAATTTTATTTATTAGATTAAAAAAAAAAAAAACTTGCAGCCACTGAATCAATTTTGACTTATTGTGACCTAACCTGTTATAGAGCAGAACTGTTCCACAGGATTTTCTTGACTATCATCTTTACCAAAGCAGATTACTAGGCCTTTCCTCCTCACAGCTTATGGGTGGTTTAGAATTACCAATCTTTAGGTTAGTAGTTGAGCACAACCTATTTGCATCACCTAGGGACCTATTTAGCTAGTGAGTAATTTTACAAGGTTCTCAGGAAGTGAAGAAAATGACAGGTGAGCTTTAATGAAAGCTGGAGGGGAGAAGGAAAATGTGGTGTTTGAGGGTTGGACACCCTTCAACTACCACTAAGGATAGTTCAAATCAGGGCAATAATAGATGGATCCTGACAGAAGGACAGAAAAATGTGGAACAGAACTCACATTCTTAAAAAGTCCAGATTTAATGAACCAGTTGAGACTAGCAGACTCCCTGTGACTATCACCCTGGGATATTCCATAAACTTTGAACCAAAACTAGCCCCTGAAGGCACCTTTAAGTTAGATAGCAGATTGGCTCATAAAATAAAGAATATTACCAGTGACTACTGTGAACCTTTAAAAAATCATCTATATGAGACCAAATAATCAACAGTTACTCTACAGCAAAGATGAAAGGGTGAGGAGATGGAAATCACATTACTGGAAGTGAAACACCCAGAAGTGTTTTATGACACTCTGAAAAATGTAACTAGTGTCTCTGAACAATATGTGCTGTTCTCTTGCTGTTGTTAGGTGCTGTGGATTTGGTTCCAACTCACAGTGACCCTATATACAACAGAATGAAACACCATCTGGTCCTGAGCCATCCTCACAATCATGGCTAGGTTTGAGCCCCAAGCAGTATTGTGGTAATTGTTAAATGGAAACCTAACTTGCCAAGTAAATGTTCATTGAAAAGAGAATAAAGTATTACTAAGAAGAAAAAAATACTGGTCACCTTGAAAGGGAGAGGCCAGCAGAAAAAGATGATATTAAACAGAGACACAGAAGAGAGAGGAAAGATGGCTTACAAGAAATGCCCATAATTTGGTTTGCTCTGGTTTACAGTGGAGCCTATTAAGGACACCATCTTGAAAGAGTACTTGGATAAGTTGAGCTTCAGAGTATTGCTGGATCAGCTTTGAGGAAAAAGATGGTCTAAGGACTTGCTAGTATCAGTGGAGTTGTCCCTCTGAACCAAAATATGAAGGAATGCAAAAAGAACTTTCAGGAAACAAACAAATTTAGAAATGAACAAGATGTATTTTATTTACTCACCAGGAATGATCTTATCTGGTCCATTTCTGGAAGTTATTTCTGTGAATTCTCTTAATATTTTAGCAGCCTTTTTTGCTTCCGATTTCAGATTGGAAGGTATAGGGTTATTCACTGAAAGATTAACAAAGCAAAACAAAAAACAATATTAAATGAAAAAATTTACTAAATTCAAGTTAAAATTTTGTTGTAACTTCATTAAGAACATTGTATCCTACTACATAAAAGAAATGGACAGGAAACCCACAGTTATTATCTGTTTCATCTCTGTTTTCCTGACTAATAATTCAAATCCACTATGAGATTGGGAAACCCTACTTGTAATGGTGGAGTCTATTGCAACTCACGTCGACCTCATGTGTCCAGAATAGAACTGTTCTGTAGGGTTTTCAAGGCTGGGACCTTTCAGAAGCAGATTGCCAGGCTGTCCTCCCAGGCTACTCTGGATGGGTCTGAATCGCTAACCTTCCAGTTAGTGGTTGAACACTTAACCATTTCCTCTATCCAGAGACACCCCAAACTCAACAAACTCCCACAAATCCTAAAATCACAGAAATCATGAGATCTTTAAATATCTTAAACAAAATCTAGCCCAACCTCCTTATAACTCTTAAATAACCTTTATAGTAATGGAAAAAAAAAAAAAAAACAACATATAAGGAATTAACACAAGGTTCCTTTTACAAGTATTCAACCCATTGAACCCACTGTCATGGAGTCAATTCTGACTAATAGCACCCCTGTAAGACAGTGGAGAACTGCTCCATATGTTTTCCAAGGCCATGAATCTTTACATAAGGAGACTTTCTCATCTTTCTCTTGTAGAGCAGCTGGTGAGTTCAAATCGCCTAACTTTTTGATTAACAACTGAATGCTTTAGCCACTGTGCCATCAGCACTCCTTTACATCTGTTTAGAATAAATAATGTAAAACATAACATAAAAAAAAAAAAAACCTCAATGCCATCAAGTCGATTGGACTTATAGCAACCTTTCCTTGGGTTTCTGAGGCAGTATCACTACGGAAGTAGATTGCCCAGTTTTCCTTCTAAGGAGTGGCTGGTAGCTTTGAACCACTAAATTTCTGGTTAGCAGTCAAATGCCTTAGGCACTATGCTACCAGAGCTCCTGAAATGTAGTATATTTGGTTATTTTTGGCAAAAAAATTTGAACTGGTTTTCTGTGTGTGTTGCTGTTGGTTGCCATTGAGTTGATTCTGACTTACGGTGACCACGTGTACAGAGTAGAATTGCTCCTTAGAGTTTTCAAGACTGTTACCTTTCAGAAGCAGTTGGCCAAAATATCTTCTGGGGCACCAGTCAGTAGATTTGAACTGCTAACTTGTGGCTAGTAGTCAAGTGCTTAACCACTTGTGCTACTCAGGGACTGTGTGTAGAGTGTTTCCTGATTGGTGAAATTACAGAAGACTCAGGAATTGGTGATTATTTCAAGTAGCATCAGCTTGCATTTGTATAACATTTTATACTTTTTATGTTACTTGGACATAGAGCTCTGATGGCACAGTGCCTAAGGCATTTGACTGCTAAGCAGAAATTTAGTGGTTCAAAGCTACCAGCCACTTCATGGAAGAAAGACGGGACAATCTACTTCTGTAAAGATTTACTGCCAGGGAAACTCAGTGGGGGTCGCTATGAGTTGGAATTGACTAGATGGCAGTGAGTCTGGTTTATGTTGGTTTATGTTGCTTGGATATTCATAGATCCATATAAGCATTTATTTATTCATAACAATTCTGACACAATTTTACAGCTTTGTAATATATGAGTGAAGACGTACTATTTCACCATCCCAGGATAAAGAATCATAGATATTACTAACAAAACAGTATGATGCTTTTGGTCACTTGGTATGCTTAAAATATGTAATATAAAAGTAGGAACGCAATCATGATCATACTAGAATTCTCTTTTGTTTTATTAAAAATAAATCAGCATATATTTCTGTTGCTGAATTAGTTTTCTAAGGCTGCCATAACAAATTATCATAATCTGGGGTGGCTTTAAACAACAGAAATTTCTTCTCTCACAGCTCTAGACTCTAAAAATCAGAAATCATCAAGTCGCTTGCAGGGTCATGCTCTCTCTGAAGACTCTAAGGGAGAATCCTTCCTTGCCTCTTCCTAGCTTCTGCTGGTTTTTGACAATCTTTGGTGGACTTTGGGTTGTAGAGACATAACTCCAATCTCTGCTTCCTTCCTCACATGGCATTCTCTCTGTCCAAATTTCCCTTTCCTTTTAAGGACACCAGTCATATTGGATTTAGGGCCCACTTCATATGAACTTGGTAATTACATCTGCAAAGACCCTATTTCCAAATAAGGTCATAGTCACAGGTTCCAGGAGGGCATTACTAAACCTAGTGGCTAAGCAGGAGCAAGACTCAAGCCACTAGAAAATTAAATGCTCCTTATCACAAATAATCATTGGTATTAGTTTGGGTAGAGAGACATCTTTCCATAATATTTTGTGCAAGGTTAATTAAATACATATACATGTATACATATGTATGCGTGTATATTATACATGTATTTGTGTCTATGTGTATGTATTCCTTTACCCCTTTCTAAAACAGATGGCATCTTACAACTCACACATTTTGGCACTTTGTACTTATTTTAGAAGAGTTAAAATATTGAATATCAGTTCATTTTTTAAAAAAAGCAACTTTATGAGATATAATTTACAAAATAAAATTAATATGTTTTAAAGGTATAGATCAATGAGTTTGAGAAATGTATAGACCTATGTAACCACTACATTTCCATCATCCCCAATTTTTTTTCCATGCCCTTTTACACACATATATACAAACATTCCCTTCACACATACACACACACACAAAATTCATAGGACAGGTATAAGTTGAGACGCTATAAATTAAATACTTAATTTTTGTTTCAAGCATTTGTGTAACACTGATAATTCTGGAATTCAACTTTATAAGACCTAATAGAAAGCCATTCATTATTTTCTCAATCATTGACTTGTTTAAAATCAAACTATTATATTTGGTGATTGTATTGAAATACTGAAAGCCTGATAATCCTTTGATATTTCCATTTTAACTTGGCAATGGTGAATATGAAACAGAAGGGAAAACAGAACAATTTTTAGAGGTGTATAGCTTTTATATCAGGAAGGAATCTAAAAACATATTCTAAATTACGTTAACTTACTAGTAGCCTTTAAAATATTCCTATTACTAATGATTTTATTGGGAGCTCTGGTGGTATAGTCCCTAAGGCATTTGACTGATAATCAGAAGGCTGATGGTTCAAACCCACCAGCCACTCCTTGGAAGGAAGATTGGGCAATCTACTTTCGTAGTGATACTGACTCGGAAACCCAAGGAGGGGCCGTGTTGAGTAAGATCTCACTCGACGGCAGTGAGTTTTGTTTTTTTTTTTTTAATATGTTATTAAAAAAAAAAGCAAGGTGCAAAAAGATTTGCTGTACCAAGTACTACTAATTTCCATTTTGATTGCTAAAAAGCAGAAGTGATATTGAGCTGCATGATTCAGTAAGGCAAATAAGAATAGGAAAATTGACTAACATTAAATAATACATTTATCAGATAACTGCATCAACCATTTGTAATTTGCATTATGACTAGATAACGTATTTGTTGTCTGAATTTTAGTTATCTTGATGATACAATTTTAGTACCTATGATGATATAAGCTTAATTTTTATAGAAAGGCTGAGTAAGTTATATGCAGTGGGTTTGTTTTATTATTTGTGTGGCAGAGGCAACTAGTTATCTACTAACTGATGTGCATACTTCCTATGTTATTGTGTAGAGCTGTCCCTGAAAGGCAGTTCCCCAGTCAGAGAAGACATTTTCTCTCCCTCTCTTCACAATTTTCTATTCAGGTGTGGCCATGTTCTAGCCAACAGAACACAAGCAAAAGTAATATATGTCACTTTTATGCCGGGACAGTTAAGAAGTAGTGTGCTTTCTTCATCCTCTCTTTCCTCACCCACATCCTGGATGAAGAAGACTTTTTGGGCAAATGGAGGAAAACTGCCCAGTACCCGGAGCCCAATGAGTGAGAAGTGACTCTTCATGTGTTAAATAATTGAAATTTGAGAGCTCATTTGTTATAGCGGCTAACATTATTTCTGATCTCTCCATGGTGCTTGCTAAAGAAGAGGAAGAAAATGCAGCTGCAATTTTCATTTTGTAAACTAGGACTAGATTTAACTTGTCATGTACATTCTTATCACTTAATAAGCATGGGGAGTTAGAAAAATGGTTAAAGAAAAACCATGATCAAGTATGATCTCACTATACCCAAAGGGTTGCTATAAGTCAGAATCAGCCTGATGGCAGTGGGCAGTTTTCTGTACATTAATATTTGTATGCCCAAGATTACATGGTACTCATAATATACTGTAGGCACATCCTTCTCCCATCCCCCAAAAAAGCAAAGGTTTAGCCTCATTATTAAATATTAAAATGAATACATAGATTATCTTTGCTGTACCAAGCACTCCTATTAGTATGAAAACCACTGCCATTTGGTTGACTCTGACTCATAGTGACCCTATAGGACAGACTAGAACTGCCTCATAGGGTTTCCAAGGTATAAATTATTATGGAAGCAGACTGCTTCATCTTTCTCTAACAGAGCGGCTGGTGGGTTTAAACCACCAATCTTGTGGTTAGCAGGCAAATGCCTTAGCCACTGTGCCACCAGAGTTCCTTTCTAATAGTGTAGAGAGAAAAAGAAAAAAAAAAAAAAAAAACCCTTGCTGTTGCATGGATTCCAACCCATAAAGACTCTGTAGGACAAAGTAGAATTGCCCCATAAGGTTTATAAAAGGCTGTAATCTTTATGGAAAGGAGCCCTGGTGGTTCAGGGGTTAACCATTCAGCTGCTAACCAAAGAGTTGGTGGCTCAAACCCACCAGTTGTTCCATGGGAGAAAGATGTGGCAGTCTGTTTCCATAAGGATAAAGAAGAAAAAAAAAAAAAAAAAAAAAACACTGTCATTGAGCCAATTCCAACTCATAGCTACCCCCATAGGGTTTCCAAAGCTGTAAATCTCTACAGAAGCAGACAACCATATCTTTCTTCCACAGAGCAGCTGGTGGGTTTGAACTATCAACCTTCTGGTTAACAGCCCAACCACAGCATCACCAGAGCACCTTTCCATAAAGATTGCAGCCTTCGAATGGGGCAGTTATACTCTGTTCTACAGGGTCTCTGTGAGTCAGAATTGACTCCACAGCAATGAGGAAGAAGACTGCCACGTCTTTCTCCTGCAGAGCCACTGGTGGGTTCAAACTGCCAACCTTGGGCTTAGCAGCTGAGCGCTTAATCACTGCACCACCTATTAGTATAAGGCTCCTCCTAGTAGTGTGCACACCTTAAAACAATGTAATATTCTAGGATTATATCTTGTGTTTTCCCCATTATGCTGTTTCCTTCAGCTGCAATACCTTTTCTTACATCTCAGTCTAACTATGGTAGGTGTAGTGGACCTGGTCCAATCACAAGACAGAAACCACCTATTAAGTAGAAAATGGGGAAGTTTAGTATAAAGAATTATTAACCATGATAAAACACATTAGTAAACTCTATATAGTATCCTAGGTCTGAAGGAAAGTACTTATAGAAGCCCAAACTTGGAAGGAGAAGATGTAGTTCAGCCCATGACTGGAGAAATTTGCAAGATTGGCTGGGCTAGACCTGGTCTGGAGTTGCCTGGCAAATATAGGCCACTCTCAGGCTACAAAGAGAGCAGGTGATCAGAACTTCATGGTATGGTTATGCTTTGGAAATCTGGATGCTGAAAGGGACAGGAACTTTGGAGTTCTCAGGATCTCAGGTTTTCCATCCATGAGGGCAGAGGAAAAGACCCCTCCAGTAGGAGGTTGCAAGGTCACAGAGGGACTATGCTCTGAGCAGACAGGCATAGCAGGTCTCACTGGATAACTTCACAACAACAGGGTACCAGTGCTGGCAAGAGAGCTTCTCCTGCCTGTACTGTCCCTGTTGCACTTTCTACTATGAAATCTTAACATCTTGCTCACCTTCAAAGAAGTAAAACTTTAAGAAATTCCATACATTGATGGGCGCATTCATACCTGAATTTGTTTTCTTTCTTGTTATATAAGTTGTTGTTGTTGTTATGTGCCATCGAGTCGGACCGACTCATAGCGACCCCTCCTTGGGTTTCCTGGGGCTGTATCACTATGGAAGTAGATTGCCCAACCTTCCTTCTGAGGAGTGGCTGGTGGGCTTGAACTGCCAGCCTTCTGGTTAGCAATCAAGTGCCTTAGGCACTACGCTACCAGAGATCGCATGGTACAGTATAGCTCATGTCTACTAAGCACTTGTTTTTCCAGATACTGCAATTCCTTACATGAATATCATTTCATCTTTACAAAGTCTGAGAGAGTATTGCCAGACTGCATTAACTACTGACCCAATAATCATTGCTACAAGCCCTCCCCACCCCGTCCAGCAACTTTCAGCTTCTACTTTGCTAAAAGATCTCACATTTCAAGGAGTGAGGCAACGTGCCAAGCCCAGGGGATGATTCTTTATGGAAGCAGAATCTTCAGCGGAGCTTCAGGGTAAGTTCAAACTGCCAGCCTTTTGGTTAGCAGTGTATCACTTTAACCAGTGGACAACCAGGGGTCCTTAACAATAATAAAGGTATTTAAAGTTCCTGGAGTCTAAAGTAGGGCTCAATAAGTGGGATTCTTTATCTAATTAAAATAAATGAAAACACATCCCTATCAAGTCAATAAACTTTCTCTCTCACTGTGAGCAACACATCCTATGTTATTCCACAGCCTCCACTAAGCCATTTTGGTTTAACACTCAACAGAAATAGATGTATTTTTGAAGGTGATTTTTTCCTTTTCAGAATACTTGCTGTTATAAAGAATCACATCTTATGTAGGTAGTTGACAAATTTTCTTTGTTTTACATCCACATGTTTGTAAAAAGCAAACAGTGTTAATGGCTACTTCAGTAAAAACACAGTGTTCAAACCTAAAAAGGATCACATTCTTTGGACTAGTTTTATTCCTAGGGTATCAAACCCTTTGGCCATGACAGCAGCTACTGCTTCACACAGCAGCACACTCCACATGTTTATCTTCAGTACTTTTCCAGTCTGCCGATCTTTTTCCACACAATAGCAGCTATCATAGAACTCTGTGAAGGTAGTTGTCAGCTCATAGGTATAATCACAGAGACTATGGAGAAACAAGTCATCTAAAATCATCTGCAGAATCTCAAGAAAACGTAAAATGCACCAGCCTAGTTTCCATTCCTTCTCATTGTCCAAGATCTATGAAATCTTCAATTTTGCCTCTTGGTCTCCAAAGCCTGAGTATTTACTACCTGGCCTTTTATAGGAAAAACATTGCCCATGTCAGACCTATTGAAATGGGGCTCATTCTTCAAGACAAATTTTAAATGCAGCTTTTTCCATGAAGTTTTTCTTCATAGTCCTTTGAATAAATTTACATATTATTTGTAACTTGCTTAAAGCACTTAATGGGATGACAATTGTTTACTTGTATGTTGTTAGGTGCCATCGAGTCATTTCTGACTCATAGTGACCATACACACAGCAGAATGAAACACCGCCTGATCCCACACCAACTCCATGATCCTTGCTATACTTGAGTCCTTCTTTGCAGCCACCACGTGAATGCATCCCATTGAAGGCCTTCCCCTCTTTTGTCGACCCTCCACCTTACCAAGCATGACATCTTTCTCCGGGGAATGGTCCCTTCTGATAATGTGACCAAAGTGGGTGAGACGAAGTCTGGCCATTTCTCACTTCCAAGGAGCACTTCAGCTGCACTTCCTCCAGGGTAGATATGTTAGTTCTTTTCGCAGTCCGCGGTACTTTTAGCATTCTTTGCCAGCACCACAATTCAAAAGCATCAATTCTTCTTCAGTCTTCCTTATTCACTGTCCAGCTCTCACATGCATATGAGGCAATTGAAAATATCCTGGCTTGTGTCAGGCGCACCCTAGTCCTCAAGGAGACATCTTTGCTCCTCAGCACTTGAAAGAGGTCCTTTGCAGGTGACTTGCCCAGTGCTATACCTTGTCTAATGTCCTGACTGCTGCTTCCTTTAGCATCAACTGTAGAACTAAGCAATGTGAATTCTTTGACATCATTTTTTTTCTCCATTTATCGTGATGCTGCTGCTTATAGGTCCAGTTCTGAGGATTTTTGTTTTCTTTATATTGATATGTAATCCATATTGCAGACTGTATTCTTCAATCTTCATTAGTAAGGGCCTCAAGCCATTCTCACTTTCAGCAAGCAAAGTTGTGTCATCAGTGTTTAGCACATTGTTAATGATTCTTCCTTCACTCTTGATGCCATGCTTTTCTTCATATAGTCCAGCTTCTCAGATTATTTGTTCAGCATATAGATTGAATAAATATGGGGAAAGGATACAATCCTGACGCACTCCCTTCTTGATTTTAAACCATGCAGTGTCCCCTTGTTCTGTTTGAACGACAGCCTTCTGGTCAATGTACAAGTTCCTCATGAGTACAATTAAGTGTCCAGGAATTCCCATTCTTCTCAATGTTATCCACAATTTGTTATGATCTACACAATCAAATGCCTTTGCATAGTCAATAAAACACAAGTAAACATCTTTCTGGTATTCTTTGCCTTGAGCCAAGATCCATCTGACAGCAGCTTGTTCCACATCCTCTTCTGAATCCAGCCTGCACTCTGGAAGATCTCTGTCAATACACTGCTGCAACCATTTTTGAATTATTTTCAGTAAGATCTCACTTGTGTGTGATATTAATGATATTGCTCGATAATTTCCACATTCTGTGGGATCACCTTTCTTTGGAATGAGTACAAATATCGAACTCTTCCAGTCAGTTGGCCAAGTAGCTGTCTTCCAGATCTCTTGGCATAACTGAGTGAGTGCCTACAGTGCAGCATCCTTTTGCTGAAGTATCTCAATGGGTATTCCCTTGTTCTTTACCAATTCCTTCATTGCAGCTTCAACTTCCTCCTTCAGTACCATTGGTTCTAGATCATATGCCACCTCTTGAAATGGATGAAGATCTACCAGTTCTTTTCCTCAGTTTTTTCAGCTTGAGAAATGCTGAGTGTGCTCTTCCCTTTTGGTTTTCTAACTCCAAGTCTTTGCACATTTCATTATAGTAATTGGCTGTCTGCCTGAGCTGCTCTTTGAAGTCTTCTGTTCAGCTCTTTTATCTTGTCATTTCTTCCATTTGCTTTAGCTACTCTCCACTCAAGGGCAAGCTTCAGAGTCTCTTTTGTCATCCCTTTTGTTTTTTTT
>NW_006922055.1:1890677-1892241 GCF_000298275.1 Orycteropus afer afer | reverse complement strand
CCATTCCTCTTCAATTTGTCATTCCCCACATAGTAGACTATATGGTTGTCTGATTCAAAATGGTCAAAACCAGTCCATTTCAGCTCACTAATGCCTAAGATTTCAATCTTTATGCATTCGATTTCATTTTTGACAACTTCCAATTTTCTTAGATTCATACTTTGTACATTCTGTGTTCCGATCATTAATGAATGTTTACAGCTGTTTCTCCTTAATTTGAGTCATGCCACATCAGCGAATATAAGTCTCAAAAACTTCACCTCATCCACATCAGTAAGGCTGGTTTAACTCTGATGATGCAGCTCTTTCCCAGTCATATTTTGAGAGTTTCTAACCTGAGTGATTCACTTGTATAGCAAGAGTACTTATTTGTATTGCAAGAGGATATTATCTGATTGTCTTTGTCCCCAGTTTTGTTGCCTCAGGAGCCTTCTCTTATTCAAGGAGCAGCTAGAGAAGTCACATTTTTGTTTTAATTCACACCCTAGCTTGATAATAATACTGACTTGATTATTTTACGCATATTTCGAAAGGAAAGAAGAAATGCTGGTTAAGTGCTCTGTTGCTAACAGAGACGACCAGTTGCTCCACAAGAGAAAGATGTGGCAATCTGCTACCAGAAAGATTACAGCTTTGGAAACCCTATGGGGCAGTTTTACTGTGTCCTATTAGGGTTGTTATGAATAGGAGTCAGCTCAGTAGCAAGGTTAATAGTATTACTATAGACATTGCCACTTTGATATCAAGTAAGCATGCCAAATTTAGCATATCCATAATGCAACCCTTGATGCCCCACCTCCTCCATTACTGTTAGTCTTCCCCTCCCAGTACATGACATTATCATCCATCTGAGAGCTCACACTTAGAACTAAGTTAACTGTGACTTCTCTCATGCTCCATGGCCAATCTACCAACAAAGTCTATCAGCTCTACCTTCAAAGTACATCCAGGATCAGACTATATCTAATCTTCCACTGCTACCACTCTGGTACAAAGAATATAATTTCTCATTGGGTATTTTTCAGTAGTTTTCTAATGAGTTTCCCCATTCTTAATCTTGAATCCCTATGATCATTTCTCCAAAGAACAACCAATCATACCATTCCTTCTAAGTAAGATCTCAAAAAAATATTACTCTATTGCTTACATAACCAAAACTTTAACTTCTCCCATCATATTAAGCCTGTACCATGGCCTGTATTAATCATATATATATATTTATATACATACATACATATATATATATATATATACACACACACACACATACATACACACACACATATACACACACATATGGGAGCTCTGGTAGCATAGTGCCTAAGGCACTTGACTGCTAACCAGAAGGCTGGCAGTTCAAACCCACCAGCCAGTCCTTGAAAGAAGATGGGGCAATGTACTTCCGTAGTGATATTGCCTCGGAAACCCAAGGGGGGGTCGCTATGATAGGGTCTGACTCAATGGCACATAACCACAACAATATATACACATATATATATACACATGTTGTTGTTGTTGTTGTTATGTGCCGTCGAGTCAAACCCGACTCATAGCGACCCCTCCT
>NW_006922055.1:1888581-1890347 GCF_000298275.1 Orycteropus afer afer | reverse complement strand
GGGGGCTTTTAGAAATTAGAAGTTGAATCCTTGGGAATGTAAATAAATTATTTACATAGAAAATCCAGTGGATTTAGAAGAAAATGTGCTGAGTAACAGCAATATTCCTGTGCCTCTCAGATTAGGTAACATTTACCAGACTTTAAGAGATAGGAGGGTCACAGGGGAACAAGGTGCAAATTGATAGTATAAACCAAAAACCCATTGCCCTCGAGTCAATTCTGACTCATAGAGACTTTAAAGGACAGAGTAGAATTTCCCCATAGGGTTTCCAAGGCTATAATCTACAACAGTAGACTGCCACATCTTTCTCCCGCAGAGGCTGGTGGGTTCAGACCACTGACCTTTCAATTAGCAGCTGAACTCTTTAATACCACACCATCAAGTTGGTAAAAGAAACCAAACCAAAACCCACTGCCGTGGAGTCGGATCTGACTCATAGCGACCCCTCCTTGGGTTTAAGAGGCGGTATCACTACGGAAGTAGTTTGTTCTTCTTTTTGCTGCTGAAGGTCTAGTTTATATTAGAAACTATAAAGTCTATATGCTTCCATTGATAATGCAGCCTTGGTGCTAGGAATGAAGCAAGACATCCAAGTCTGCATTATTAGAATACATCGACTTTTTGTGCCACAGCAGAGCTTTACAACCACTGTTGATCCAATATCAGTAACAAACCAGGGACTGGCACAGGAACTATTGGAACTACCTTTTGCTAAGGCAGTTCAATAGGATTTTGTCACCACGAGAAGAGAGGCTTTCTGAGAGTCGAGCCAAGTAGAGGAGTGTTTGACAAGATACAGAGACAGAAAGAAACTCGGCCCTGTCAGCATTGTTTCAGTCGAAGATTGAGCCATGCCTAAAGTCAAAAGTAGCTCTGGACATTTTAGAAGCTTGGACCAATAAATTATTTTGTTAAAAATAATTTAGATATATTTTTTTTACATCTGTAACTCATACATAGTAAATAATACACAAACTTTACCAAAATAAAAGGTTTTTGACTTTGAACTCTCTCAACCAAGATTGTATTAGACCAGTCAAATAAGCAAATTCCACAGTTGAAATTTCTATTGCAAACATCCTGTTGTAGAAAAGGTCATAGCCTCTTTTGTAAACAGGGGGAGGAAAGCTACTTGACTTGGGAATTCAACTTCAGCCTAAGATGCCTGCAGACCACAAAGCTCAGATGACTAAGACAAAGTTCTAACCACTGACCTCTGACACTGCAAACTACATGTTGAGGAGATTAGCCACAGTGAGGACATCTTCAATTTGTTATTTGAATTACAGAAAAGCCTGGCTACTTTTTAAAATGTTTTAAGCATTACTTATTGTATTAAACTTCTGAAAAAAATCCTCTTGACTTGTCATAGCTATCTATGGTGAATTGCCCTGTAAAGAAAAAATAAATTAGATGTAAGGCTCAAATTCCTTTCTTGAGCATCAAATTATATGGCTCTACCACATTTGGTTCTGCTGTGGCATAAAGTATAGAAAGCATAGTCTGATCAGAAGGTTCATATTGTGTTCCATTACATTGCTGAAGTTATTAATATACAGGCCATTACTAATGAAGTCTTTTAAATTTTAAATCATGGTTACCATCCGAACATTTAGAAAAGTCTTAAGCCCCTTTGAAGTCCAAGACTCAGACAATTCTGTATAAATATTTGAGTTTTTTCCCTAAGAGGAGGATGGCTGCAAAACCTCAAGCTAAAATCATTAGATGTACAGTTTTCTTTTAAAAAAATAATTTAAGTATTT
>NW_006922055.1:1884489-1888305 GCF_000298275.1 Orycteropus afer afer | reverse complement strand
AAAAAAAATTCCAAACTTTCCTTCCTTCAAGAAGCATTCATTATATTGTTCCATAGCAGACGAAATGGGTACCTATATGAAAAGTTTAGAAAAGACTTTCCAAATTTCCATTAATTAGCTAGTAATCAAGTTATTATGCTTTGTTATTTACATGAAATAGTTAAAATCACTAAAATAAGGAAATCTCATCTAAAATTAAATAAACTAGATATATTTAGAATTGATAAAACGTTAGCCAAATCAAAGAAGTTTTATCTATCTATTCAAATAAGCTTTGAAATATTGCCTACAGCTGAGTGATCTTTATTAGTCCTTTACTGTCTTGAACACCACCACTTGACAATTATGCTCTTGATCAATAATATTTCTTAGATCAATTCTTACCTATTCATTGCAGTGGTTTAATACGTTCTTTGATTTAAGGAGACAAGTCAATTCTAGAAATGAAAACCTTTCTCTATGGACAGATGCTGCTGCTCTCCCTAACCACTGTGAACTTTAAATCAACACTTGCTCCTTGAACCCCAATATTAATGTGGCCTGTGCTTCTTTCCTTATGGCCCCAGCTGCAGGCTGAGGTTGGGGAAACAAAGATTAGGGTGATGAAAAACAACATTCAGCATAAAAAATACTTGATATATGCCTCGGAAACCCAAGGAGGGGTCGCTATGAGTCGGGTGTGACTCGATGGCAAATAACAACAACAACAACATATGCATTTATACAGTAAGCTCTGGTGGTGTAATGAAGGCATCTGGCTGCTAACCAAAAGATCAGTGGTTCAAAACTACCATTCTCTCTTCAGAAGAAAGATGAGACGATCTGCTACTGTAAAGATTTACAGTCTTGGAAACCAAATGGGGCGGGGACACTGTGAGTCAGAATGACTCAGTGGCAGTGAGTTCGGTTTTATATGGATTTATACCTGCTTTACTTTTTGTCAACCACACCAAAGAGTACAATTTACATAAATGTAAGGAGCTTTGGGAGCTCTGGTCGCTTAATCCCTAAGGCATTTGACTATCAACTAGAAGGCTGAAGGTTCAAACCCACCAGCCATTCCTCGGAAGGAAGATTGGGCATTCTACTTCCATAGTGATAATGCCACGGAAACCCAAGGAGGGGTCGCTGAGTCAGATCTGACTCGATGGCAGTGAGTTTTGTTTGGTTTTTAAGGAGCTTTGGTGGCATGGCTAAGCAATGGGCTACTAACTGAAAGCTTAGTAGTTTGAACCCACCCAGGGTTCCTGGGAAGAAAGACCTAGTGATATGTTTCCTTAAAGACTGCAGCTAAGAAAAACCCTATGGGGCAGTTCTACTATGAGTAGAAAAAAATAATTTGACAGCACCTGACAAAAACTACAAATCCACTGCTATAGAGATGATTTTGACTCACAACCACCCTATAAGACAGAGTAGAACTGCTTCATGGAGTTTCTAAGACTGTAATTTTTCTGCAGGCAGACTGCCACATCTTTTGCAGTGGAGTGGCTAACGGGTTCCAACTGCCCATCTTATGGTAAGCAGCTGAGCATTTTAATTACTGCATCCCTAGGACTCCTAACGGAACCCAAAAAAAAAAAAAAAAAAAAAACCCACTGCCACTGAGTCAATTCTGACTCATAGGTACCTCCATTGGGTTTCTGAGGCTATAAATCTTTATGGAAGTAGACTGCCCAGTCTTCCTTCCTTAGAGTGGCTGGTGGGTTTGAAGTGCCAACCTTCTGGTTAGCAGTCAAATGCCTTAGAAAGAAAAACTCCTTCACAGTCCATTGAAACTGCTGCTAATTTATTGATAAAGCTTTGAAAAGTAATTAAAATGACTACATACATTGAAGAGGCAATATATACAATGGTTTAACTAAGGAAAGGTCATACATAGTCTTATGTTCTAATACATATTGGCATGAAGCTCAATGATACCACACAAAGAAATCTATATTATGGGGCTGATGAATCAAAAGGATAGATGCTATAGTCGGTGTGATATATGTGAAAAAAAAATATATAGTCACAGCAAAATACTATTAATATATTTCTTTATATGTGAATCTGATATTTTTTAATGAGGTAGATATAGAAAGGAAAGAATATTTTCTTTTCTGAGTAAACCAAATCAAAACCAAACTCACTGCCATTGAGTCAGATCCTACTCATAACGACCTCTCCTTGGGTTTCCAAGGTGGAATCAGTACAGAAGTAGATTGCCCAACCTTCCTTCCAAGGAGTGGCTAGTGGGTTTGAACTGCCAGCCTTCTGGTTAGCAGTCAAATGCCTTAGGCACTATGCCACCAGAGCTCCTTGAGAAGCAATATTAAACCCTAACATTTTGCTCTTCAGTAAACTAGCCCAATTTAAGATTGAGTGATCTGTATTGAAATTACAGGAGATATACTCCTTACATGTTAATAATAACTTTTAACTTCTTTACATATTAACATAAACAAAAAGCTTGGAAATTAAGGAGATTATCTAAGCAAATCACAATGATTTACTTTGGGAAGGTGAGCTGTTAATACTTCTCTGTTGTTGTTGTTAGATGCCGTCAAGTCACTTCCCACTCATAGCGACCCCATGCACAGCAGAACGAAACACCACCTGATCGGGCACCAGCTCTATGATCCTTGCTATACTTCAGCCCAATGTCACAGCCACAGTGTCAATCCAACTCGTCGAAGGCCTTCCCCTCTTTCATCGACTCTCCGCCGTACCAAGCATGACTTCCTTCTCCAGGGAATGGTCCCCTCTGACAACATGACCAAAGTAGGTGAGATGAAGTCTGGCCATCCTCACTTTCAAGGAGCATCTTGGCTGCATTTCCTCCAGGACAGGTCTGTTAGTTCTTTTGGCAGTCCATGGTACCTTCAGCATTCTTTGCCAGCACCACAACTCAAAAGCATCAACTCTTCTTCGGTCTTCCTTATTCATTGTCCAACTCTCATATGTATACGAGACAATTGGAAATATCATGGCCTGTGTCAGGCGCACCTTAGTCCTCAAGGAGACATCCTTACTCCTCAGCACTTGAAACAGTTCCTTTGCAGCCGACCTGCCCAGTGCTACACATTGTCTAATGTCCTGACTGCTGCTTCCTTTGGTGTCAATTGTAGAACTAAGCAACGTGAATTCTTTGACAACCTCAATCTTTTCTCCATTTATCGTGATGCTGCTTATAGGTCCAGTTATGAGGATTTTTGTCTTCTTTATATAGAGATGTAATCCATACTGCAGACTCTATTTATCAATCTTCATCAGTAAGTGCCTCAAGTCATCCTCACTTTCAGCAAGCAAAGTTGTATCATCAGCATATCTCAGGTTGTTAATGATTCTTCCTCCAATCCTGATGTCACGTTTTTCTTCATATAGTCCAGCTTTTTGGATTATTTGCTCAGCATATAGATTGAATAAGTATGGGGAAAGGATACAACCCTGAGGCACTCCTTTCCTGATTTTAAACTATGCAGTGTCCCCTTGTTCTGTTAGAGGAACTCTCTAGTGTACATCAAAATGGACATATTAACCAAAAATATTTAATATCATATGAAATAAATATAATTAATTTTGAAAAATGTATCCAGAACATCTTCCATTTCACCTTTAAGCTTTCCTATTGCCAGTTAGTTTGTAAACAGCCCATTAATTTGTAAATTTAAAGAACTACAATTTAATGGTTTGTATCTTAGGCAGCTTGAAGTTGTTATATAATCTATGACCACCAGCTAATCTCCATTTTTATTATGAGTTAATCAAGTAGTGGACCTAAAACTACAGGAAAATGTAGAGAAACTATAGACAATGAGAGATTATGAAGCAAAA
>NW_006922055.1:1869538-1884084 GCF_000298275.1 Orycteropus afer afer | reverse complement strand
TTGACTGCTAACCAGAAGGCTGGTGGTTCAAACCCACCAGCCACTCCTTGGAAGGAAGGTTGGACAATCTACTTCCATAGTGATACTGCCTTGGATACCCAAGGAGGGGTCGCTGTGAGCCAAGTCGACTTGAAGGCAGTGATTTTTTTTTTTTTTTAGTTCTCAAAATGCAGAGCATTATGTTGTATCACAATGTCATATGCAGATAAGGCAATATCCACAGTGACTTGTGTGACTTTTCTGGCTATTTGCAAAAACCAAAAAAAACAAAAAACAAACTCACTGCCCTGGAGTCAGATCTGACTCATAGTGACCACTCCTTGGGTTTCCGAGGTGGTTATCACTAGGGAAGTAGATTGCACCATCTTCCTTCTGAGGAGTGGCTGGTGGTTCAAAACCATCAGCCTTCTGGTTAGCAGTCCGATGCCTTAGGTACTACGCCACCAGAGCTCCTATTAGAGGCAACAGAACAAACAGTATTTCCCTTTGGCCATATCAACTTTCTTCTATTTTGAAACACCAAAACCTTATTTCCAATAGTGAGCAATCTCCTGAAAATAAAGATTCCCTAAACGGAATAAAAGCATTTAATCATTCTTGATGAGCAAAGATTTTTTGTTATTTTTTAAAATCTTACAAAATATGAAAGGTAGAAATTACATATTTCACTACAATTTTGTTTACATACAATATTAGAGAGCCAAATAACAATTTTTTCCTTAATCAATTTGAACAAGATAAACAGGACAGAAGTTACAACTAATTTTGATTATCCTAACTTCCAACACAGTAATTTGTAAGCACCTCAAAAATTAGTCACTCCACAAGCATTTCAATTAGTCACTCCTCAAGCATTCCAACAAATGCCCAGCACAGTAAATAGCACTTTAAACTACAGAACTGTGATTTCTTTGAATTGTATGTACACAAATTTTCAGACTAGCTCATTATTAATTCAGGCATTTTCCCACATCTTAATAAAAACAAAACAAAAACACCTATGAGAACAAGAATGCAGGATCCATGTTCTATAAGAGAAACTAAAAACTTTATCTCCTAGAACATTCTTAGCCAATCAGACTCTCAAACTCCCTGCGGGCAGGGATCACATCTTTGTATCATTTTTTTTCCAGCTCAGCAAGGAGTAGTGTCAGACAATAAAGTGTTTGATGAAACTAAGTGAAAATGAAACATTTCCAACTGTTTGTTGTTGCTATGTGCCATTGAGTCAGACCTACTGGTAAGCGACCCCTCCTTGTGTTTCTGAGGCAGTGTTACTGTGGAAGTAGATTGCCCAACCATCCTTCCTAGGAGTGACTGGTAGATTTGAACCGCCAGCCTTCTGGTTAGCAGTCAAGTGCCTCCTCTTTCCTTATGGTATTCTGACAACTCAGATAAAGAAAAAGTATTACAGTAACGAGATCCCCAGAGGTACAAAGCACACAGCAGCAGAGTGGTGCCATGTGTTTGATAAAGACGCGGCTCAAACAGCTTACTCTTCCCTCCCTACACAGTGGCCTCTCCACCCCAAGTTGTTTCGCAAATGTTCTCCATGATCACAGGGAGGTTCAAGTGAGAGTGTGTGGAAGGTCCTGCATTTTTGACTTTGATGGTGGTGGGAAAACCCAAAGGTACCTTACTGACATTAGAGCAATGGCATCATCCTTCTGACTCCTGCCCCTGATGTACCAAGGTTAAACCAAACCCTTAACATTCTAACAAAGCATTGAGAATGCCATTTATTAAAACAATTACAAACAGGGGAGAGGTGGTCATATGGCTTCCCAAATTTTAAATATTCACAAATAACTAAATTACAATAGGTAAAATTCAGAATTTAGAAAGAGGAGCTCTGTGAACTAATAAGAACTCAGTTAAACTTCAATAAATTAAACCACTGTGCTCCAGAGTACTGAAAGCTACTTAATCTTCAATGTTGACAGTTTGTGGAGTAATTTCTTTTGACGTGTTAAACAGATTCCCAACAGTAATAGATGCGCAACAGTAGATGGAAGAATAGTAAATAAATTCTCTTCCTTTCACCGACGATTTACCCTCCCCAGCAAAGTTTTTAAAAAGGTAATGGGTGAGGGTGTCTTGTCCCAATTCAAGCGGGGAATCCGCCCAGCATAACCAAATATCTTTACTCACTTGTGCCCCCAGAGCCTTGTCCACACCGGGTGCCCCTCCAGCTCCAAAACAACTACCAAGGAAGAGGAAGAACTACTCTTTACTTGGCTCAGGCTCCGCCTCCCAAAACTATGGAAGGTCCCTAGTGAGCTGCACACCTGAAACAGGTAAAGGAGCAAGTAAACACCCCACTTTTGTCCAGTGTAAAACATCTACTTAATAAATGTTTCCAGGACAAAAATAGCAAAGCTATTTGGGCTGTCAATTAGGGCAAGGCCTTCGCTCCGCTAAATCAGTCTCGTACTTTTTAAAGAAACTCCATCTTTTCAGGTTGGGAGAAACCAACACAGACGATCTCTATGACAGAGCCGGAAGGTGCTCCACTTGTGTGATTTTGTTTGCGACAGTTATGACCGCGCAAAGGGTGCATGGTAGTGGTGACGGCACCGCAGAGGGCTGAAACTGCGGGGTTCCCGGGAAGGGCGCCTCCCCGGATCCAATGTGGACTCCATTCCTAATGCTCTCCCAGGCGGCACCTAGTTTTCTGAGCGGACTTCTTACGTCTGCGCGAGGCTTGACTTTTAAGTTGCTGACGTTTAATAATCACAGAGGGATTTTTGTTCTCGTGGACACTTGAAAGTTGAGAAAGGGCGCGTGGTTTCAATTGTGAGACATCGCCAGTCTTCTTCCGGGTCTTACTCTGCTGGCCCGGAATTGCTGAGCCCCTCAAACTGCGCTAGCCCTCTAGAGACTTGTCCTGAGCCACCCCTCAGCTGCAGCTATCAGGCGCTGGCTGATATCACATCACGTGTTACGGGCACCAGGGTATGCACATCTTTCTCCCCACCTGGCCCAGCCCTCGGCCTCGCATTTGACCTGCGCTCAGATGAATTAATTCCTATCATGCTACATTACATCGTCCAGTACTATTAAGATTTTGGACGTAACTGAGTCAAATGCAACTCTCTCAGCGCTTACACCTTGGTAATCAACATTCTTGGGCGGTGGAAATCAGCAGGAGGGCCAGGAGGCTTGGAGTCCCTCCCCACCTCAGGCTCCGCCCTTTCAGGTGACTCGCGGCCCCCTGTTCTCTGAGGGTTGCGTGTCCGCGGTCTCCCCGCCCCTGGGCGGAGCTAGAACTCGAACTGCGCCGGCGCGCGGGAGCCGGACGCTCATAGCACGCGTGCGCCACGATCAGAGCAAGTTCCGGCTGGCGACTGACTCGTTTGTACTTCTTAATACGTGAGAAAATGGCAGAGCTGGTTCCCAAGTCCGTGTTGTTTGTATGTCTGGGTAAGAGGGTGCTGATTTAATTTCACTGCTGACTTCCACTGGAGGGTTGGATATGGGCTTCTTGGACTGTGGGCTGTGCCACGGAACCACTGAAAGTTAGCGGAAACAGGTTTGGGAAAGGGAGATGGAGACCTTACGAATGGAATAGAAGTAACCTGGGCTCTTCCTTCCGCTTTGCGCTTTCGAATCCCTTTCTCTAAACCAGTGTTTGTTTTATTGCACGTAGCTAGAATTCCGATTCTAGATCCATAGTGCCCTCCTCGACTGCTTACCTAATACTCTTTAATGTACGTGGTATACTTAGGATCCCCTGAGGTCCATGAAAACACTGGTTTGCCTGCGAGTTTCCTTTGCCCGTGCTTTAAAATGGAACTGAGCTAAGAATGGTTTGAGTGGGAAGGTTTCTGATTTTTTCATCGTAAAAGCTGGGCCATGGAGTCCTTAATTCTCCAGTTATCTTTGTGACCTTGGTCCTTGACATCATCTGCCCGTGTCCCGATTTCACCACAAGAAAAATGACGATATTTTATGTACCTTGGAGTGCTTTCTAACTTAGAAATATTCTCAGTTTTAAAATTTCAATACTTAGCCTCCTGTATGCTTAACAGTTACTTTCCTTTAGTTTTCAGGATTCTTCCCTTCCAGGAGCACAAAATGGTTATATTCCTCAGTGTTTCCACCCTATCTCCATCATTTCCTAGAGAGGATAGCCTACTTAAGAAATCTTCTGGTGGGTCTGCACTTTGTGCAGAATAACGGCCCAGTCCTTTTTTACATTGAACCCATAGAAGTCCAGCCTAGCCTTTTCCATTACCTTTTTCCACCTACACCTTCTGAACACTCCTTATCCAGAACTGTCTGCTGTTGGCCAACACATCAGGCATTTAATGTGCCCTTGATTATGTGGTTATTTCTCTCTGGGCAACTCTTTTCCTCTTTGCCTGAAAAGCCTTGTTATATTCTAAGGTCAAACTTGAATGTCTTTCTTTACTTTCCCACTGACAGAATGGTGTGTGGCTTTGCTTGAGGTGCATTGCCTAGGAATTGAACCCTGCAGTAAACCGCCACTGCAGCTTTATGGCCTTTTATAAGCGTCTTTTATTGTACACGTTATAATTTGGTAACCTTTTGAAATCCCAGCTTGATTTAGCTTCCTTAAGGGCAAAAATTGTTGCTTGTTTTTCCTCTGGGAGCTCTGGTAGCATAGTGGCTAAGGCACTTGACTGCTAACCATAAGGCTGAGGGTTCAAACCCACCAGCCACTCCTTGGAAGGAAGGTTGGGCAATCTACTTCTGTAGAGATACTGCCTGGGAAACCCAAGGAGGGGTCGTTATGAGTCGGGTCCAACTTGATGGCACATAACAACAACAGCAACAACATTTTTACTCTATTTCTAACTTTAGGACAGTATCTGCCACTTACTAGGTTAGTTTTAGAATTAAAGTTCTATGAGAGAAAAAGTAAAAGGGTCACCTTGTCCTGCCTTAATAGTGGGCTATCACTTGATTTTTAAGATCTCCACTGAAGGCACTTGACTTCTAACCAGAAGACTGGAGGTTCAAATCCACCAGTCACTCCTCAGAAGGAAGGTTGGGCATTCTACTTCTGTAGTGATATCACCTTGGAAACCCAAGGAGGGGTCGTTATGAGTTGGGTCTGACTCAGCTGCACATAACAACAACAACAACATGACTGAAGGCTGACTGATAGAGTCAATACGTTTTACACAGCAGTTCTGCTCAGATTGTGCACCAAATAAGATTCCATTGCCTTGTTTACTTTTACTTCATGTTCTTGATTATGCTCTTGGTACCATGGTAGCTGCTAATGAGTGTATGTTTGCATATATTTGTCTTCAGTATTACTCAACAGTTTTCTTTTGATCACCTACTGTATACCAGGTGTTATAGATTGAATTATGTCCCCCAGAAATGTGTTGTAAATCCTAACCTTTATGCCTGTGTTCATAATCCTGCTTGGGAATGGGTTGTCTTTGTTATGTTGATGGGCACAAAGAGTATAGGGTGTTTTTTGAGTCAATCTTTTTGAGATATAAAAGCGATTAAACAAGCATATGAAAAGCAGAGATGAGGATAGAGATGTCAAGCCATGTGAAGATTGCCCAGGAACAGAAATTCAAAGAGAGAAGGATCTTCTTCCAGAGCTGGCAAAGAGAGAAAGCCTTCACCTAGAGCTAGCACCCTGTATACACATTTCTACCTTCCAAAACTGTGAGAAAATGAATTTGTTTGTTAAAGCCACCCACTTGTGCTATTTCTGTTATAGCAGCATTAGATGACTAAGACATCAGGCACTGTTCTAAGTGATAGGCGTATAATAGTGAACAAATCAGATGAAAATACTTTCACTTCTAGATCTCACATTCTGTCAGCAGCGAACAAGTAATTGGTGTACTCAGGTGGTGGTAAGTATTGGAAAAAAATAAAGCAGGAAAGGGAATGGGAGCGTAGTGTAGTTTTAAATAGTGATCAGTGAAGACTTTAGGTACAATTTGAACAAATATTTAAAGAGATGAGGATGCAAGCCTAGTAGGTATTTTTGGAAATCAACCTGGATCTAAGGGAAAGCAGGAAAAAAGTTTTAAAGTGAGAGTGTCCTAGCCGTGTACAAGAAACAGCAAGGAGCCTGGAGTGATGAAGTAGCCTTTCTCGGTCAAGATTCCTCATTTGAACCTGGAACTCAGGGTAGTTGAGTGCTAATTTTCTCAATGTTCCTATGGATAATATATAGTCAGTACCATTTTAGATGATAGAGGGAAAAGTTAATTCATTATGTACAGTGATTGCTTTTTTAGGGCAGGAGTCTGCAGACTTATGGGCCATACCTAAGTTATAGCAGGAAGGCAGCCCTAGAGAATACCTAAATGATTGAGTGTGGCTGTCTTCCAATAGAACTTTATTTAGAGACTGAAATTTAAATTTCATATAATTTTCATGTGCCGTAAAGTACTCTTCTTTTTAGTTTTTCAGCCATTTAAAAATGTAAAAATTATTCTTAGCTCTGTGGGCTGTACAAAAAAAGGTGATGGCTCTGGTTATGAGCAATAGACTTAGGACCCCTGCTTTAAGGTATAAGGGGTTCATATCTTGTTAGGCCTTGTAAGAACTTTGGCTTTTACTCTGAATAAGAAAAGAAGCCACTGAAGAATGTTGAGTAGAGGTGGTAGGAAGTGATCTAATTTAAGTCTTAAAAGAAGCATTCTAGCTCATGTGTGAAGATTCCTCCAAGGGGAAGCAAGAGTAGAGGAGGGAGACTTGATAGGACACTACTGCAATGATCTAGGCAAGAAGTGACCCTGTGAGCTTGGACCAGAGTGTTAATGGTATGCGTGGTTCATGGTCATGTTCTCTCACTGTGAGATAAATACATAGGGTGTGTGTGTGTGTGTGTGTGTGTGTGTATGCATGTATTTTGTGTGGAGGCATATATATATAGGAGCTCTGGTGGTGAAGTAATCAAGGCATTCAGCTGCTAATCAAAAGGTCAGTGGTTTGAACCCACCAGCAGCTTCATGGGAGAAAGCTGAGACAGTTTGGTTCTGTAAAGATTTACAGCCTTGGAAACCTTCTGGGGCAGTTCTGCTCTGTCCTGTAAGATCACTATGAGTTGGAATTGACATGATGGCTGTAGATACAGACTGAAGTGTAGAGCTGCGTCATGGTTTCCATTGATAAGGCTAATAGCAGAAAAGAATTATTTTGGCAAGATCACGTGTTTATGTTTTAGTAAGATAAAGGCTTTCTGGAGAATAGAAGCGGTTAATCATGCCCCAGTCAGGGTTAATCATGCCCCAGTCAGCGTGTGTGTTTGCAGATAATAATGTATTAGTGGTGTCAGATTACTTTTTTCCTTT
Organism: Orycteropus afer afer; assembly: GCF_000298275.1. Classification (NCBI taxonomy): domain Eukaryota; kingdom Metazoa; phylum Chordata; class Mammalia; order Tubulidentata; family Orycteropodidae; genus Orycteropus; species Orycteropus afer. Next base: position 1,876,786 of record NW_006922055.1, on the reverse strand, counting down.
AGTTAAACAGATACTAATTGAGTGCTTTGCCATACACTGTGCTAGCTGCTGAGGATACTCTGATGAAAAAAATAAACATTCCTTTATAGTGCTTAATTTTTTTTTTCCCCTCTTTTGTTAGTCTCTATCCTTGAAATGAAGGAGCTCCAGTGGCACAGTGCCTAAGGCGTTTGATTGCTAACCAAAAACTTAGCGGTTCAAACCCACCAACCACTCTGTGGAAGGAAGACGGGGCAATATACTTCTGTTCTACTGCCACCTCCTTAATTGAGGTTTCTACCTATCACTTGGTGTTTAATGTTAGCCTCTTAAGTAGTTTTTGTCTTCAATATTGTGCTCTCCTAACGTTTCCTTGACCCTGCAAGTTATTTTCCTAAATTGTGGGAAGAGTCTGTGTCTTAAACAACTTTTTATATTCAGGCCCTAACAAAGTACTTGGACCATTAATAGTAGGTATACTGAACCATGGTTTTTGGAATGAATATGTCATACAAAGTTCAGTTTGTTCCCACATTTTAGGTCTCCCATATACCAGGTTCATCAGCTCATATTAGCTTAATCTCTATACATGAAACATGGTGGTGGCAACTTCACAGACTAATTCATGCAATTAATTCTCTTGAATTTAAGTGTCATTCTGCTTTTGCCCAGTATGATCCTCTTCATCCTTCGAAGATCAACTCTAATTTTTTTTTCCATGCTACTAACAAATTTTATTATCCTGTGTGTTTTTTTTTTTTTTAATCTTTGTTTTTTTATCCTCATCTACTATATTGCTTGTGTATCAGCATTTATGTTCTTTTTATTATAGCTAACTATCTGCCTTCATTAACTGCTCGGCACATGTTTTGAATGGAGAATTTGTGTCTTTCATCTTTCTCAACAGTATTCTTAGCACAGGGCTTTGCACGTTGTTGTCAATGAAGTTTGTGGTTAATTATTAATACCTAAATACATTTTGTTTTTATATTGTTTCATGAAACAATATCTGCCCTTATGTCTAATATGTTTGAAAATACATATATTTAAATTCCATTCTATTTCATTTTAAATTAGACTGGTTTTCTTCATAAAATTAATTTGGGAGGATTCCATCCTTTTTTATGTTCTGGAATAGTTTGAGTAGGATTGGAGTCAGCTCTTTTCTGAATGATTGGAAGAATTCTCTAGTGAAGCCGTCTGGGCTAAGACTTGTTTTGTTGTTGGTAATTTTTTTGTGACCTGTTCAGTTTCTTTTGTTATGGGTCTGTTCAAATTTTCTACCCCAGTGTGTTAGTTTATGTAACTAGTGTGTTTCTAGAAATCTGTCCATTTCTTCTAGGTTTTCAAATTTGTTGGAGTACAGTTCTTCATAGTATCCTGGTACTAGTCTCTTTATTTTTCTTAGTTCTATCGTGACGTCACCCATTTAATTTCTTGTTTGTATTATTTGCATCTTCTCCTCCTTTTCTTTTGTTAAGTCTGCTGGTGCTTTGTCAACTTCATTAATCTTTTCAAAGAACCACCTTCTAGTCTTGTTGATTTTTTTTTTTCTTCTTTTTTTTATTGTCTGTCTACTGTTTCATTTGTTTCTATTCGAATCTTTATTATTTCTTCTGGTGACTGTATACTTTTTGCTGCTTTTTTTCCCTAGTTGTTGGAGATGTTGGGTTAAGATGTTGATTTTGGCTCTTTTTTGATGTTTGTATCTATTGCTGTAAACTGCCCTCTGATCACTGCTTTTGCTGTGTACCAAAGATTTTTGTATGTTATGCTTTCATTTTCATTTAACTTAGAGAATTTTTTAATTTCATTTTTTATTTCTTCTATTACCTAGTCATTTTTGACAAGGATGTTACTCAGTTTCCACATGTTTGCTCTTTTCTTCCTGGTGTTGATTTCTAATTTTACAGCATTGTGATCTCAGGAGATACATTGCAGTATCTCGGTGTTTTTAAATTTATTGAGGCTTTGTGGCCTAACATATGGTCAATCCTGGAGAGTGTTCCATGTGTTCTGGAAAAAATTGTATGTTTTGCTGTTGTTAGATGAAGTGCTTTGTAGATATCTATAAGGTCAAGTTGATTGGTCATATTGTTGAGTTTTTCTGCATCTTTGTTGAGTTTCTTTCCAGTGCACATGGAACTTTTAATGAAAGTGGTGTATTAAAGTCTCTTACTTTGACTGTGGAGTCATCTATTTGTCTTTTCAATTCTGTTAAAGTCAGGTTTATGTACTTATGTATTTCATTGAGTGCATAGATACTTATTATGGTTATGTCCATAATATTGTTCAGTTGATCCTTTAATTATAATGTAATGTCCTTCCTTGTCTCTTATGATTCTTTTTGTCTTAAAGTCTATTTTATTAGAAATTAATATTGCCACTCCAGCTCTCTTTTGGTTACCGTTTACTTGATATATCTTTTTCCAGCCTTTGATTTTTCATCTGTTTTTGTCTTTGTAATTAGACTGGTTTTCAACCCACTTCACTGATTTCATGACTTGCTTCTGGGTCATTAGTAGCAGCCTGAAAATTAGTGATTTTATTTCGTAATTTTTTTTTCCTGATGTCTTTATTCTTATTTTGAGTACTTAAATGGTTGGTGTCAAGTCACAGAATGGGTTTGATAAGTTGTTCTCTATAAGGTTTTTACCATTCACTGGATTATATCAAATAGTGATTGTCATTTGTTCTTTCTTAGGGAAGATTCAGTCATTTCCTGATAAATGTGTGAGGTAGTTTACAGAATTGTAATATAATAGAAATCAGCATCTGTCCTTTCATCAAATCTAAGATGCTCACTTACTGCTTCCTCTTTTTTTTTTTAAGGTAACATTTGTCGATCACCCATTGCAGAAGCGGTTTTCCGAAAACTTGTAACTGACCAAAATCTTTTAGATAAAGTAAGTATTGTTCAATATCTTATAGAAGCCAACTGTTTTTTGAAAAATGTGAACAAAAGTCTTCTTTTTCCCCTGCAGTGGAGGATAGACAGTGCAGCAACATCCACGTATGAAATAGGAAACCCTCCTGATTATCGAGGGCAAAATTGCATGAAGAAGCATGGTATTCCTATGAATCACATTGCCCGGCAGGTACCGTACTTTAACATCAAAAAGCACATGTATATGTTTTGTGTTACAGTGGACAATTGACAGTGGTGCTGTTTCTAACTGGAATGTGGGCCGGTCACCAGATCCAAGAGCTGTAAGCTGCCTAAGAAATCATGACATTAACACAGCTCATAAAGCAAGACAGGTAGAAAAGATCTTACTTAATTTCTATTAAGTAGATTCTCATAACTTGCATAAGTTGCAAGAGGCTTGCTCAAAATCAATACATTTCTTTAGTTAGAATGACCTAAGATGTAGCTGCATTGTGACTGTTTTGTATCACTTCCTGTTCCATAGTTTTGAAACACTTGTATGATCTTGGAATTTACTTATTGTTATTATAATGTAGGTAATAGTTCTACAACTTACAGTGTAGAGAGCCCTGGTTAAGAGCTAGAAGACCTGAGTTGTAGTCACCATTTTCACTTCTGCCTCTGTAATTTTAAGTGATTCATTTGGGCTTAGTATAAGTTAAAAGGTGACATGATAAATATTCTGCTTCCCAAGTTTGTTGGTAGAATAAAGTTACGTAATGTATATAAAAAACATTTTATCAACTGATGTGCCTTAGAAATACGTTGTTGTGTTGTTATGTGCCATTGAGTTGAACCTGACTCATAGCAACTCCTCCTTGGGTTTCCGAGGTGGTATCACTACGGAAGTGGATTGCCCAACCTTCCTTCCAAGGAGTGGGGTAATAATGATATGATGGACCCATAGTTACAGCCTCACCATGTCAAACTTACATTGGAAATCCAATAAAGTAATAACCAAGACCTGTATTTTCATATGAAGATAACCTTATTTTTCTATTATAAATTAGAAGATATAGTTGCTTTTTTAGGGTTCTTTAGTATTCACATAAATAAGTTGATAAAAGTAATCTTATCCTTTAAAATAACACTTATATTGAAATTTCAATATCCATATTGTGTTTTTCTTTTATATGATACTGTTTTAAAGACACTCAGAGTTTGGAAATAATTTGGAAGATGTCAGTGATCCTATAACCATTTCATTTTTGAATTACTTACTGCTTTGAATTTTTTATTTATACTATGTGTTTTCAATAATGGAAGGCATGTTGAAATCAAGGGGAAAAAATTTCTTTTTACGTAATAAGGATTTTGATACAAATATATGGGACACACATGTCCCACGTGGACTCCTGGTAGGATTGGAAGGATTCTTCAGATTAACATGGTTATACAGGTTCCTGCCAGGTGGCAGCACATAGTACAACTGGGATAGCAGGTTCCCAAGAAACTTGAGAGGCTGAAAGTGTTGATGGGCAATATATGTTCCATGGGTCATGGACTGGATAAACTAAGTTTGACAGAGTTTGCCACATTCTTCTGATCTTTTGTTCTTTTTACAAAGTAAAATAAATGCTATTAAAGTTTTCGCGTTTCTCCCTCAAAATAGTCATTATCCTGAAATTGGTGTGTATTTTTTCCATGTTTTCATTCTTTTGTTATATGCTTATATTCTCATAAAAACATTCATTTGTACAAAAATATTAATTGAACATTTAGTGTCCAGCTCTGTTTCAGGTCCTGGGCATACAGCAGTAAACAAAGTAAAGTCCTGTTCTTCTGTAGCTTGTTTTGTCCAGAAAAGTTAAACAATAAACAGAGAAACAGTTATTCATTGTGTCAGGTTGTAAATATGTGTGTTGAAGCTGGCTTGTGCGAGTTCACCAGAGCATTATTGTTTGCATCTTTTTCAGACTCTACATTGAGTGACTTCATGTCATGTTGGTAACATGGGAACAGGAAAGTAACAATGATGGGAGTATTTGCACTACAAAAATTGGCAAACGGTGCATATCAGTTCTTTTTTTTTTTGTAGGGATAGGAAGAGAACAGGTGTTCTCTTGATGACCCTATGTGTTACAGAGTGGAATTGCTTAATAGGATAATCTTTATGGAAGCAGATTGTTTGGCCTTTCTTCCGTGGCTCTGATGTTGTTCTTAGGTGCCATTGAGTCATCTCTGATCATAACAACCCTATGCACAGCAGAACGAAACACCCCCCAGTCCTGCACCAGCTTCATGATCCTTGCTATACTTGAGCCCATCATCGCAGCCACCATGTCAATCCATCTCATTGAGGGCCTTCCCTTCTTTTGTTGACCCGCCACCTTACCAAGCATGACATCCTTCTCCAGGGAATGGTCCCTTCTGACACTGTGACCAAAGTAGGTGAGGTGAAGTCTGGCCATTCTCGCTTCCAAGGAGCATTCCAGCTGCACTTCCTCCAGGACAGATCTGTTAGTCCATGGTACTTACAGCATTCTTCACGAGCACCACAAATCAAAAGTATCCATTCTTCTTCGGTCTTATTCATTTTCCAGCTCTCACATGCATGTGAGGCAATTGAAAATATTGTGTCAGGCGCACCTTAGTCCTCAAGGAGACATCTTTGCTGCTCTGCACTTGAAAGAGGTCCCTTGGAGCCAACTTGCACAGTGCTACACATCATCCAATGTCCTGCCTGCTGCTTCCATTGGCATCGATTGTAGAACCAAGCAGTGTGAACTCTTTGCCAACATCAGTCTTTTCTCCATTTATTGTGATGCTGCTTATAGGTCCATTTGTGAGGATTTTTAATTTTCTTTATATTGAGATGTAATCCATACTGTAGACTGTATTCTTCAATCTTCATTAGTAAATGCTTCAAGTCATCCTCACTTTCAGTAAGCAAAGTTATGTCATCAGCGTATCACAGGTTGTTAAGGATTTTTCCTCCAATCCCGATGCCATGTTCTTCTTCATATAGTCCCAACTTCTCGTATTATTTACTTGGCATACAGATTGAATAAGTATGGGGAAAGGATACAACCCTCATGCACTCCCTTCTTGATTTTAAACCATGAAGTATTTAAACAACAGCCTCCTGGTCAATGTACAGGTTCCTTATGAGCACAATCAAGTGTTCTGGAATTCTCATTCTTCTCAGTGTCATCCACAATTTGTTAATGATCTATACAATCAAATGCCTTTGCATAGTCAATAAAACACAAGTAAAAATCTTCTGAATCCAGCTTGCATCTCTGGAAGTTCTCTGTCAGTATGCTGCTACAACCATTTTTGAATTGTCTTCAGTAAGATATTACTTGTGTGCGATATTAATGATATTGTTCGATAATTTCCACATTCTGTGGGATCACCTTTCTTTGGAATGGGTACAAATATGGATCTCTTCCAGTCAGTTGGCCAGGTACCTGTCTTCCAAATCTCTTGGCATAACCGAGTGAGTGCCTCCGGTGGGGCATCTGTTGAAACATATCCGTGGGTATTCTGTTAATTCCTGGAGCCTTGTTCTTCGCCAGTTCCTTCAGTGCAGCTTTGACTTCTTCTTCAGTACCATTGGTTCTTGATCATATGCCATCTCCTGAAATGGATGAAGATCTACCAGTTCTTTTTGGTACACTGACTCTGTATTCCTTCTATCCTCTTTTGATGTTTCCTGCATCATTCGATGTTTTGCCCTTAGAATCTCTCAGTATTACAACTTGAGGCTTAAATTTTTTCCTTAGTTCTTTCATCTTGAGAAATGCTGAGCATGTTTTTCTCTTTTGATTTTCTAACTCCAAGTCTTTGCACATTTCATTATAATAATTGGTCATTATAATAATTGGCTTTGTCTGCTCAAGCTGCTCTTTGAAGTCTTCTGGTCAGCTCTTTTATCTTGTCTTTTATTTTGCTTTAGTTACTCTCCACTCAAGGGCAATTTCCAGAGTCCCTTCTGCCATCCATTTTGGTCTTTTCTTCTTTTCTCGTCTTTCAGTGACCTCTTGGCTTTCTTTATAGATGATGTTCTTGATGTCATCCCACAGTTCTTCTGGTTTTCGGTCATTGGTGTTTAGTGCATCAAATCTGTTCTTTAGATGGTCTCTCGATTCAGGAGAGATATATTCAAGATCATATTGTGGCTCTCGTGGAGTTGTTTTAATTGTCTTTAACTTCAAGTTGAACTTGCGTATGAGCAGTTGATGGTCTGTTCCACAATCAGCTCTTGGCTTGGTTTTGGGTGAAGGTATTGAGCTTTTCCATCTCCTCTTACCACAGATGTAGTCAATCTGATTCCTGTGTATTCCATCTGTTGAAGTCCACGTGTATAGCCACCGTTTGTGTTGTTGAAAAAAGGT
>NW_006922055.1:1846495-1852956 GCF_000298275.1 Orycteropus afer afer | reverse complement strand
TCTTTTTCCCTGTGGCTTTTAAGAAAATTCTCCCAACTTTGTTATTTCTTTAAATTTTTTAAGTACAAATAAAGTGCATTTTGTAAATTAATGTCACATCAAATCTTAACTAGCATCCTACATTAATCTTTACAGGTTCCTTTTCTTTATTAATTACCATTATTTAGGTGAGATCTATTCTAGTACATTTCTTAAAATTTCGATTATTGTTCACATACCACAATTTTCCTAGTGTTTTCAGTCTAGGTTAAATAAATAAAATACTTTAAAGGAACCATATTCTTGACTCATGCTATCAGAACTCTGTATCTGACCTATAGTTTCTCATTAATTCTATGGAGATTCTTTACTTCCTTTTTTTTTTTTTTGGTAAGCTTTTTATTGACATGTAAACGTATTTCAATATACAGGTAATATATATGTGTTTATTGTAAAATATGTATTTAAGAAAACATTTGATATTTCAACAGTCTTCACAGGTACAGTTCACTGACATCTATTATGTTAATCATGGTGTTTAACTATCACCTTTATCCATCCCAGTGGGGTAAAGATTACAAATTTACTCAAATTAATTTGGTCTTCACTCTTGTTAGTTACGGGATAACTCTAAAAACTCTTGTAATTCCGAGTAATTTGAAGTTATTTTATTATCTAAGACCTCCATATCACAAGTGATGGGTTATGCCTAATGAGTGAGGGCTGGCTGGCCAGAAAGACCACCTGATATTATCTGACCTTAGTAGGGGGGGCATGAGTCAATAATGCATATGAAATGGAACCCTAGTCATGCATATGAAATGAGACCCCAGTCCTGCCTGTGCATTGAGTCTCCAGTAAAGGATCTGGACAGGGAAGCTGCGTGAGCTTCCTGGTTATTGAAAGGCATCCATAACATGGGTTGTTGTTGTTGTTATGTGCCGTCAAGTCTGCCCCGACTCATAGCGACCCCTCCTTGGGTTTCCGAGGCAGTATCACTACGGAAGTAGGATTGCTCAACCTTCTCCCTTTTCAAGACATGGGATCTTTATGTTGGGAACCCTCCCAGATCTTACCCTGTATGTATCCTTTATGTGATCCTGATTTGTATCCTTTATAATAAAGCTGTAATCATAAGTATAGAATTTCCCATGTGCTCTGTGGGTCATTCTAGTGCTTATTGTACCAAAAGGAGTAGTAGAAGCATATAGGTAAGAAGGAGGGCAGGAAAGCCCTGAGTTTACAACTTGCATCTTGATGGGGTAGAGGGAACCCCCACGTATGTAGCCAGTAGGTCAGAAGTGAAAGCATCAAGTAGTCTTCCAAATTTGTGACTAGTATCTAAAGTATTGGGCCTACTTGGCAGTCTGAAGGACAGTATCCTTTTAACTTATCTGACCTAGCTATTAGTGGTTATGGTCAGAAAAGAGGTGCTGCATGGGCAGCTGGTGTCAGAATTAAATTGAGAGGTAAAGTGAAATTTGATTTTGTACATGAGTTTTTCCACACAGTTCACAGATTTATGCCATAATCCTTAACGGAAGCTCAAAGCTCAATATACCTACTGCACACTTAATGTCTCATTATGCAAAATTTCACATGTACTACAATAGTAAAAAATCTGCTATCTGACCATTTTGCACATTAACGACATACATCTGGCAGTAATGAATGCTAAGATGCAAGGCAAGAGTAACGCTGGCTGTGGCGGTTAAGGTTACGTTTCAACTTAGCTTGGTCTTTATTCTTGGTGGTTTGGTAGTTATGTAATAAGGTAGTCATCCTGCATTTTCACATAATGCAGATTTTCACCTAACGACGTGGTCTTTGGAATATAACCATGTCGGTAAGTGAGCAACGGATGTATGCTTTTATAATGTGAACCTGTTCCTTACACCAGGATCAAGAAACAGAACATGACCAACCACACTCATTGCCGTTGAGTTGATTCTGACTTGTAGAGAACCTATAGGACAGAGTAGAACTGCCCCATGGAGTTTCCAAGGCTATAATCTTCATGGAAGCACACTGCCACATCTTTCTTGCTTGGAGTAGCTGGTGCGTTCAAATTCTCACTGTTCAGTTAGCAGATGCATGCTTTAACCACTGTGCCACTAGCACACCAGACATCTCCTTTAGGCCCCTTTGCAGTTAGTCCTATTCCTCCACAGGTCATCAGTAAAACTTCATTCTATCTTTTTAACTATATAATCATGCAGTATATACAATTTTTAATGTAGCTTTTTACATTTTTATTTTTACATAGGTTCTCTGTGGTGTTGCATGTAGCAACATTGTTGGATACTGTATTAAAATTATTCTATAGTTTATATATCCATTCTGGTGTTGATGGACCTTTGTTTCTAGTTTGAGAATACCATAGATGGTCCCACTGACGGGTTTTGTATTCCACCTGTCTTTTGATGAACACATGCCGCATGCATGTGGTTTGTTTTATATATGTAAATCTTTACAGAAGTAGATTGTCCAGTCTTCCGTGGAGTGGCTGGCGGGTTTGAATTGCCAGCCCTGGTTAGCAGTCACATGACTTAGGCCCTGTGCCACTAGAGCTCCGTGTGTGTGTGTGTGTGTGTGTGCGCGCGCGCGCGCATGCGCGCACATGTGGTTTTAGTTAGTTAGTGCCACTTTAGCAAACAGAATGTAACAAACAAATTTATTGACCCTCAGTTTAGGAGGCTAGAAATCCAAATTCAGAGTACAGGGTTTTTTCAAGGCAAAGCTTTCTGTCTCTGTTGGTCCAGGAGGGAGATCTTTGTCTTCTTTCAACGTCTATGGGCCCGAGGACCTTGGAGATCTCCATGTGTCTTGACATCATTCTTCCCCTGGGTCTAGGTGGTTCTCGGCACACAAACCCTGTGTTCAGAGGACTTGCTCTTTGCCTGGCTCTTCTTTCTTGCTGGTAGTAAGGTCCCTCCTCTATTCACTTCTCAGTCAGTAAGAACAGCTCTATTAATATTTTTAGGTATCTTTTTTCTTCTGTTGTTATTTGTATTTTATTAAATTTCTGCTTTTAGCTTATTACTTCCTTCTATTTCTTTCAGATTAACACACACTTCTGTTTTCTAAATTCTAGAGATCATTGATTTCTCAGCCTGTCTTCATTTTTAACGTATTTAAGTAAAAATTTTTCTTAAGGCATGCAATCTATCCTACAAGTATTTGAATGTTATGTTTTCTTATTCAATTTGAAATATTTTCTAATTTCCTTTCTGATTTTCCAACGATCCATGAGTTGTGGTGTAGTGCCTAAGACGTTTGAGTGCTAACCAGAAGGCTAGTGGTTCAAACCCACCATTGCCTAATGAAAAATTGGGAGAATATTAGTTTTCTTTACATTATTTCCAGTTGATTTCATTGTGGTTGGAAGCATTGTTGCCATTAGGTGCCATTGAGTTGACTCTGATTCATAGTGACTTTATGTACAACAGAATGTACTGTCCGGTCATGTGCCATCCTCACAATCCTTGCTATACCTGAGCCTGTTGTTGTAGCCACTGTGTCAGAAGCAAACTCCTTAATTTTAATACTCAAATTTGTTGAGACCCAACTTGCATTTGTTGAGATCCAACCTTGTTGCTATCAAGTCCATCTCAACTCATTACCCATTTTTGGTGTATTGGTATTCAATGTACTACATATATCAAAGCAAATTTTTAAGTTGGGTTCAAATTTTCTGTAGTCTTATATATGTCTGTTCTACCAGTTATTTCAGTGTGTTAAAATTTCATATTATTGTTAAAGACTTGTCTTATTTCTTTATAGTTTATTAATGTGGTTCCTAATATTAGATGGACACACATTGAGAATTATAAGTATACTTCCTGCTGGGTTGACTCTAAAAAAACTAACTTTTTTTGTTGCTGCTTTTTCTTCTTTTCCTATTCTCCATTCTGTCTCTTATTAGTTTAACTTTATTGACTTTCTTTTGGTTAATATTTGCATATTACACTTGTTTTCATCCATATGGAGTCTCTGGGTGATGCAAATGGTTAAGCACTCAACTATTAACCAAAATGTTAGTGGTTCAGACCCACCCAAAAGTGCTTCTGAATAGGCCTTGTGATCTCCTGAGAGGTCACAGCCTTGAAAACCCTATGGAGTAGTTCTGTTCTGCACATGTGTGATCACCATGAGTTAGAATTGAGTCAATGGCAAATATAACAGCAACATGTTCAACCTTTTATGTAAACTCGTATTTAAAGTGGCTCTCTTTTATTCACCGTAGATTTAAATTCTGTGTTTCTTTAACCAGTCTGCATTCTTTTTTTTCTTTTTAATGTAGTGCTTAATCTGTTTTTGGTAAATATAACTACTAATTACCGCTGTATTTTTGTTTGTATAGTAACACAACATGAAAACGTACTTCACACTGTGGTGTCTTAGTAAGTACAAGTTCCTAAACAATAGTGGCATCTTAGAATACTTTGACTAATAATGCATTGGGTTTTTGTGTTGTCATGTTTTTTAGTTCTCATTTTACTTCAAGTCCTGCAAGATAAGATACCATCATTATGATGATTGCTTTACATGGTCAGTGTTCCAATAGATTTATCATTTCCATTTCTTCTCTCAATTCAGTGTTTCTGAGAATGTTTTTTTTTTTCTGCCTGAAGAACTTTTAGAATTTTTTTTAATGCAGATTTTTGTCAACAAGCTATTTTAAGTTTTGCTTGTCTGAAATTGTCTTTCACTTTCATCTTTGAATAATCTTTCTGATGGGTGTAGCATTGTATTTGGGAAGTTACTTTAATTTTAGCACTTCAACATTTCAGTCCATTGTCTTCTGGCATTCATCATTTCCCTTGAGAGATGAGTTGTCTTACTGTTTTCCTTTGAATTCTGTCCTTTTCTCTGGTTGTTTTTAAGCCTGTTTTCCTCTTGTATTGAGTTCCTGGGTGGTGCAGATGGTTAACCACTCAGCCATTGGCCGAAAGCTTGGCAGAGCAAACCCACCCAGAGGGTCCCTTAGAAGATAGGCCTGATGATCTGTTTACAAAAGTTCACCTTGAAGATCTGGATTATGGACCGCAGCTCTATTCTACACATGGGGTCACCGTGAATTGAAATGGACTTGACAGCAACTGACAAAAGGTTTTAGCAGTATTGCTGTGGCATGCCAAAATTTGCTTCTTGAATTTGGCTTAATGTTTTACATAAATTTTGGAAAATTCTGGGCTGTTATATTTTCAAATATTGCCTCTCATTCTTTTTCTTCTGAGTCTCTGCTTAACATGTATATTGAACATATATTTCTCACTCCTGTTTTCTGTATTTTTAGTCCTTTAGAGATACTTTAATCTTGTTTCAAACAGTCCTTAAACCTTTACTTACTGAGTTCTTAGTCATGTTACCTGTTTTTTTGAAATTTTTATATGATGTTTTTATTTTTGTAGATTATAGTTTGCTAGTAATATTCTACATCTTGCTTTATGTTTTCTTAAACATACTAATCATTTATTTTATATAAAGTCTGTGTCTGATAACTCCAGTATTGGGTCATGTCTTAATTTTTTCTGTTTTTCTTTATTTCCCTGCTTGGTATGCTTGCTAGTTTTAGATTAACTGCTGAATATGGCCTATGGAGAATTGCACAAGTTTCGGCTGCTGGTATTTTGCTTCAAAATTAGTTCACTTTTATAGGTAGGTGGATTCAGGCAGAGCACCTTAATACAATTAAGTGTTGAGCTGACTTGAGATTGGATTGTAAACTTTGTTAGACTTGGTTTACCTTTAACCTCCCTCCACTCCTTGGATGATCACTCTTAAGAGTTGCCCACTGAGAGCTTGATAAGATTTGTTTCATAGATGGTACCCCTCCTGCGTGGCGTTTTTTGGAGTAGAATTTTTTTTTTCTTGCTTCTGTGAGCTGGCTTCTTAGTTTTTTGTTCTGAGTACTTTAAAAATAAGAAAAATGATTTGAGAAAACTTCTGTGTGAAAAGCTTATTTACCTGTGCCCTGCTGCTTTCTGGGATCTTTGTTCTGCCTTGCTAGTCTTATCTCTAATTTTTCTCTTCAGATCCATGAGTTTGCTGACAGCTCTCTTTGTTTGCTTTTTAGCAATGGTCCTCTGTCAAAATTCTTAGTTTTTTAAAGAAAAGTTTCTCAACCTCTGCATTATTAGCATTTTGGGCTGGGTAACCATTGGAGGAGCTATCTTGAGCATTGTGTAATGGTTAGTATCATCCCTGGCCCTGCCTGACCTGATGCTAGTAGCACACCCTCCCTTCCTTGACTCAGCTCAGTGAGTTTGGTTTTTTGGTTTTGGTATCAAAGAAGAATAACCGCTATTAAAAATACACCTTTTAAATGACATACTTTCTTCATATACTGCAACTCAGCATATTGTAGCTGACCAAATGTAGAAGCAGATATGAGAATCCATCTGTTTTCTATTAAGCAGATACTGTTGTTGTTAAGTGCTGTTGAGTCATTTCCGACTCATAGCGACCCCATGCACAGC
>NW_006922055.1:1818626-1844700 GCF_000298275.1 Orycteropus afer afer | reverse complement strand
ACGGCATATAACAACAACAAAAACACTGCCTTTTTATCTAAATGATGTTTTATTAGTACACAGCCAAATGTATTTTACATATTGTCTGTAGCTGTTTTTGTACTATAACAGCAGATTGAGTAGTTATGACAGGGACCTACAAAGCCCAAGATACTTTACCCTGGCCTTGACAAAAAAAGTTTGCAGACCCTGGCTCTAATGGTATACTCCTCTTTGCAATTTTTATCTCAGAAAGTAGTTGTCACAGAAGCTGTCTGATGACTTTTAAGAGATATTTTTTGGCTTTTTATATGTGTTCTGGTTGTTTTATGCAGTATTGTTGGCTTACCACAAGCTATTTCATTGTGCAGTGAAACCTGTGAAAGGTGGAAGTCACCTAGGCTGTCTTGTTTTTCCAGGTCTTGCAAGTGTTCCACCTTTGACACTGGGTTACCACTTTCCTATCACTCTTTATTAGTGGAAAATATTTGTTTCCTTCTGTGACAGATTTCTGCTTTATACAGGTTCTGGCTTTTGCAGGTTTTACTATAGCTGCAAGCAGAAATCTTTATTATAACATTGTTTATTTGATGTTAATTTCAGCATATTCTTTCTCAGTTATTTCACCATTCAGAAATTATGGATGGTTTGATAGCTGTCACTTACTAAGTCTTTCTTTTTTGAGATCCATAAAAAATTGGTCCAGAATTAAAAACAATGTTTAATACTTAATCCTAAATGAAATTAATTTGTGAACATTACTTATAATAGTTGGTTCAGTAGATTTTGACAAAAAACTAGTATCTTGGGGATGTTAACAAAATATTTTCCATAGTACTTTATTAACATGAAAAAGTTGAACATTGAAAAAGGAAGACAAAAGAATTGATGTGTTTAAACTGCAGTGTTGGTGAAGAATTTTGAGTATACTGTGTAGTGCCAGAGTACTAACAAGTCAGTCTTAGAAATACAACCAGCGTGTTTTTTAGACGTGAGGGTGTCAAGACTTCAGCTTCTGATTTATTTTGGACATAGTCTCAGGAAAGACCAATTGCTAGGGAAGGTCATCATGCTTAGTAAAATAGAGAGTGTCATTGAAAACGAGGGAAACGATGTGCAATGAGATGGACTGACAGTATCCACAATAGTGGACTCAAACATAACAGTGTGATATGAAGATGGTGCAGGACCAGTCAGTCACCTTTTCTTTCTGTTACAGGCAGGTTGCCATGCATTGGAATTGACTCAACAACAGCTAACAACAATAAGAAACACGAAAAATTAATGAAAGTGTATACGCAAAGCCAAAATTTCCCGCTTTTGCACAGCATATTAGGTGTATTTATTATTGTTTTGCTGCAGTAATTATTAGAATATCACTACCTTGTTTTACCAGGTTTTTAGTATCTTCTTTATAATAGCATTTTCCATGTATATTGAGTACTTTTTAATGAGGAAGATTATTATTGAAGTTACATTCTTAGAAATTATTTCTACCTTCATTTTGCAGCATGTTTATATTCCTTTATTTATTTTGTATTCTATCCTTATTTCTGATATCAAAATATTTATGTTTTAAGTAGGTTTATACTTAAAGATTATATCAGTAAAGAATTATAGACTTTCAAGTTAGAATCAGCAAAAATACTGAGTGGTATGTCTTCTGTGTCATTCTCTAATTAAGGTTGCTTATTGTGTGGTAGGAGCTCTGGTAGCATAGTGGCTAAAGCACTTGACTGCTAACCAGAAGGCTGGCGGTTCAAACCCACCGGCCACTCCTCGGAAGGCATGTTGGGCAGTCGTACTTCCATAGTGATACCGCCTTGAAAATCCTAGGAGGGGTCACTATGAGTCAGGTCCAACTCTTAAGTCAAAACAACAACATTCAGAGTAGAAAAGAAATCAATGAATGAATGTATTACTTATGTTCTCTTCTTAATAAATCTTACCTGACAACTCTGTTTAAAATTTTATCATCTTACCTACCCCTAAAACACTTTTATCTCACTTCTTTTTTCTTTTTTTTTCTCAAGGCATGTACTCCCTTCTGTGTATTGGCTGTTTCCCATAAATAGGAAGTAGGTGTCACCAAGTCAGGGACTTTTGTTACTTTAGTTTTGTGTGTTTCACCAGGGCCCCAAATATTGCCTGGCAAGTAGGCACTTAGTAAGTACTTGTAGAATGAAAAAATATCGTAAAATAATTAAGAGTATTAAATATGTGATATTTTTGTATGTTAGCTGAATTTTTATACTTTGTGAGAAATGGAAGCAGAGATACAAGCTTTGTGTCTATGTACTATACTCAATTATAATTATTCCAAGGAACTTTATAATTTAAAATTTATTTGCAGTGTAATTTTGGGAAATGGGTTAACTCTAAAGTGCCCTAAATTATGTATCTTAATTGGTGAGTAACAGATTAAAAATGTAAATTTTATTTTATTTATTTATTTTGGTTTTAACACTACTTTGGGTCCTCTAAACTTAACATGTATAAATACAAACCCTATGTTTCTGACTTCTTATTTAATTTTAGGTTACCCAAGAAGACTTTGTCACATTTGATTATATGCTATGTATGGATGAAAGCAATCTGAGGTAATAACGTTTTTAAGGAATATTTCTGTTCAACTCTCAGTTCAGTAACAGGCCAAGCAACTAGTTTACTATCCAAAATGACTTTTTTTTTAGCTTTTAATTGATAGTGATAGTCACAAAGTACAGAAAATTTATTTAGGATAGCAAGAAATTCATTGAGTAATTTGGAATTAACTCATGCATATATTTATAAAGATAAGGGAAAGTTTACCAAGCATGATTTAATTTGAAGAATAACTGGGTTGTGGTACAGTTTTATATAAAAAGATGGATTATTTCAGTATGAATGTCAGTGCTATTGGTAAGAGTCCTGGATGGTGTGGTGTGCTGTCTTTCTTATCTTATTCCTCTTTACCCCTACCCCTTCCCCATAAAAAGTAAGACTAATATAAAATAAAGCTTTTTTATGCTAAGTTGTCAATTGCTTTGATTAAAAAATTACAGTCTAAGGTATTAAATAAGGGACCGACTACTCCTTATATAATGGAAATTTTATGTGCTCTCTGATTCAAAGCACTTTATTCACATTAACTTTTTGAGTCCTCAAAACAACACACTGTGGCAGGTTAATATTATTTCCCTATTTTAACAATGAGGAAATTAAAGCACAAAGGTTAAATTACTTGTCCAAGTTCATACCACTAGTGAATGGGTATGATGGAATTTAAATCTAGGGCATATAGCACTAGAGCCCATACTTCTAACCCCCATTCCATACTACCCCATATGTGTATTTGACCTCAGGGGAACATTGTATTTTACCGACACAGAACTTGGTGGTATTTCTTTAGCTCAGTGTGTCAGGCAGTATGCTAGGAACCAGTGAAGGAATGATGCTGCCTGCTTATTGAAAGGTGCCCATGGGTGGGACATTTGGTTAAGCACAGTTGCTAAATGAAAGGTTAGAGGTCCAGCCTACTCAAAGGTGCCTCAGAAGAAGGACTTGCCAGTCTACTTTTGAAAAATCAGCCATTAAAAACCCTATGGAACATTGTCCTCTGCCAAATGTGAGTTTGCCATGAGTAGAAATGACTCAACAGCCACTGTTGATCACTTCATGAATTTTATATCTAGTGTGGATTACATGTTTTAAGGTAAAATTAAGCATAACTAGAGAGGAAACAATGAAATGAGACACTATGATAAAGTAACCAAAATAAACAAATACAGTGTAATTTTACAAATTTAGAAACACACACTTACCTTAAGTGATCAAATGAAGTGTACAAAGATTTTCTGATTCAAAAACAAGGAAAGTGAGCTTTCTATTATATACAGATTTTACTATTTAATACATAAGATCTGATTTAGTATATTAATCCATTTACACTATTCAATACTATTACAAGTAAGATCAAACACATGGTCATCGTGGTGGTCTTGACTCAGCGACGCCTCCTTCAGTTTCTGAGGTGGTATCTTTATGGAAGTAGATTGCCCAGTCTTCCTTCTGAGGAGTGGCTGGTGGGTTTGAACCGCTAGCCTTCTGGTTAGCCTTAGGCACTACACCACCAGAGCTCTTTTTTTGTTGTTGGTTTTGGTTTAATTCATTGTAACTATGAGAATTTATTAACTTGATGTCAATACTAATTTATAAATAATCCATATATTTTGTGAGGAGAAGCTATGGCTGTTTTAAGTCACTTTTCTAGGCATGAACAATATGAATGAAACAGTTTCTGATACTTCTTATCTTCATCTATTCTCATTTGGTGCTTTTATTACCAAATAAACAAGAAAATAGACACAATGACTGCAATGATGGGCTCAGGTATTGCAAGGATCGGGGTCGGGCACTGTTTTGTTCTGCTCTACATAAGGTCGCTATGCATCAGAGACGACTCGACAGCACCTAATAACAACAACAAACAATACATTCTTAATCTTTTTACAACTTTTTTTTTTAACCTACTACGGTTTTATTTAAGACTTTCATTAAAATGCAGACACTTTGTTTCTGTTTTTCAGTAGTTAATTTTTGCTCTCATTTTCTTACATACAGAATAA
This sequence comes from Orycteropus afer afer, assembly GCF_000298275.1. Taxonomy (NCBI): domain Eukaryota; kingdom Metazoa; phylum Chordata; class Mammalia; order Tubulidentata; family Orycteropodidae; genus Orycteropus; species Orycteropus afer. The sequence goes on along the minus strand of NW_006922055.1, from coordinate 1,840,114 downwards.
TAGCATAATAGGTATTTCAAGAGTGTCATGTTAGAAAATGATTAATATTTCCACACTTGATTGGCAGTGTTGTTTTGTGTGTGATGCAATATAATCTCTTCCCTGATGCAGTTTTTGCACATTTTGTTCCTTCTTCGTAGAAGAGTTTTTCTTCTTTGTTAACTCCTACTTGTTCTTCATTTTTCAGCTTAAAGTAGTTTCTTGAGGGAAATGTTCTGTTACCTTGTAGCCTAGGCTAAATCTTCCATTCAACTCTCTAAAGATTTTCAGTAATCCATCTTTGAATTTAACAACTTAATCAGATTACAGTTCTTGATTACCATGTTTCATCTCTATACCCAGCACAGTTCCTGACTTGTAGTAGGTATTCAGTAGAAATTTGTTAAATGGATGAATGTTTTAAGTGTAGCTTAGCTAAGTTTGCCTTTTTATAGCAGTATGAAAGCTAAAGGTGGAAGACCATAAAGAGGAGGGAGATTACTTTTCAGTTTGAGACAGAGCCTTGAGGAATAAAAAAAGGAAGAATAATTAGTGAGGCATACTGCATGAAATACTGTGTCAAAATACCTTAGAATTGCCCATCTTCTGTCTTGGAGGTAGACCTGCAGAAGCAAGAACATGATTTATATTGCTGTTTGAGTTCTTTCTATCATCTTTTCTTTATCTGTGAAACACATTCTTACTGATTTACTATTCTGAAATATATTTCACAGGAGAAGACATAGTTATTTTCTGACTTAAAGGTATTTGTGTCAGAAATCAGAGAAAACGTGCTGTTGTTATATGCTTTCTTATCTAGAGATAACAGCAACCTAGAACATGAAGAATTATACAGATCTACTGAGTATTTGATTTCACTTTTAAATCAGGTCACTTTTACTGGATTTTGATAGGGATATTTCATAAATCCTAGCAGATGTCCCTGTTTAACTTGAAACCATAGATCAGAAAACTTAAGTTCATGTTTCAATTTTACAGAGATTTGAATAGAAAAGGTAATCAAGTTAAAAACTGCAAAGCTAAAATTGAACTACTTGGAAGCTATGATCCACAAAAACAACTTATTATTGAAGATCCCTATTACGTAAGTACAATTCACATTTCATTTTAACTTTTATGTTTATGGCTAATGTTAGCATGTTTGTATATTCTCCCAAATTAAATAACAGATTTAGATCCTCTCAGAGACATTTTGGGAGCTCTGGTAGCATAGTGGCTAAGACACTTGCCTGCTCACCAGAAGGCTGGCGGTTCAAACCCACCAGCCACTCCTCGGAAGGAAGGTTGGGCAATCCTACTTCCGTAGTGATACTGCCTCGGAAACCCAAGGAGGGGTCGCTATGAGTCAGGGCTGACTCGACGGCACATAACAACAACAACAACAGAGACGTTTTTGTTAACATATTTTTATTTTATTTATTTATTTTTCTTGCTCTTCTAGGGGAATGACTCTGACTTTGAGACGGTGTACCAGCAGTGTGTTAGGTGCTGCAAAGCATTTTTGGAGAAGGCACACTAAAGCTGCATCCATTCATTGCTAAAGGCCAACCATGATGAACACCTTCACAGTGATGCTCTATGTTTTCAATCAGTGGATGTGTTAAAGTCTAATAATATTCCATAACTCAAGGCCCCAACTGTTTCTTCAGTTAACCTGTTTATTACCTTAAAAATAAATGTAGATGGAAATCAGTGATAATTGTCAGAAGAATAAATAAAAATCTTTGATTCAGACAATTTATGGGGTAAATATTGTTAAATTAGTTAAACCTCCCAGTTTGTCCTCATAACAAACAAAAAAGAAAAATTTGTGTGTATTTTGTAGCACCATAATTCGTCAGCATTTGGTAGGTACTAATCTAAGGACTACCATCATTCTGAATGCTTAATGATAATAAATAATGAAATAAAACATCACTTAAGGCCTAGGTCAACATCTGAGCCTCTGACTTAAATAGCCTACTCTACCTCTCCAGTAAGTTGACATGGTAAGTTAATGAAGGCCAGGTGTCTTCTACTTACCTATACTACCTCTCATCTTTACCCCAGGGCCTCTTACAGAGTAACAACAGCCTGAGCCATAGGAGCTCACAATCTAAATTAGGTGTATTTTAATTTACACACACTCATAGTACACACTTTAATGTTTAAAGAATAGGAAAAGATGTATGAAATTTAGCACCTTAGATACTTCTTAATTTTTGTCTAGTTTCACAAGGAAGTGAACTGCTTTGCCTCTGAAATTTAAATGCATCAAAAGGATACTGTATGCTGTTTAATTTTATGGTCAGTTTGACAGACATGTCTTCTTTTATATACACATATAACCCAGATGTCAAATATATATATTGACTTAGGTGGGAAAAATAATTTAAAAAGTTGAAAGAGGAGAGTCCTGTTATGTTAAATACATGTGAAGTATTTCATCAGTGTTTAATAAGTTTATAGAATAATATAGGTAATTGCTGTGTACTGTGACATAACTTCAAACTCATCTGAGTACATAACAGAAAAGATTGTTTTCAGAATAAACAAGAGTATGAAAAGATTACTGTGATAAATCTGGTGTCTGCCTGCTTTTTTATTGACAAATGAAGCATTACAAATCAAGGCTTTATCTCTTTCAGTGATCTTTGGTATTATATGTGCATATTTACCTTCAGTATTAGGAAATAAAATGATGAAAATAAGCACATTGTTTCCACATGCAATAATGTCTGTCTCCCTTATACAAGAAGATGGAGGTCATTGTGAACAAAGTTACTGTTTTCCATGTAATTGTCTAACACCACTATGTTAGTTTCCTTATTTGAGTCCAGCTTCTCTCTCTTCAAACTTTTACATGGCACATCCCAAGATACACACTTGGAATACTAATATTGTATAGCACAGTTAGGTAATTGGTATTAATTGCTATATGCCGTGTTTAATCTTCCCCATTCACCGTTAAGTGATCTGAAATCCCGAAAGAACTCTTAATCGTGAAAAATCAATCCTCTCACAAAGGTGGTATGGCAACATCACCCAAAAGAGTATGAAGCATTTTAGAGGAATACATATGAAACTGCTCAGTGAGAATAATTGTTTCTCCTTGGTAATCTCAGCACATTTAACACTTCAGTTCCATGAAAGTCCCATGTGCTTTGCTGAATTCAACTTATTTTTGTAAATTCGATCCAATGAAATTAGCTTAAAATATATTTACCTGTAAAATTTGAGGTTGTCTTATGGTGCCTCTTAGCTTTGTGTTTTTGTGTATATAAAATCATGGAAATTAATGGATGTAGCCTTGTTTGAAATACTACCAAACCAGAGCCTACCCTAACAAGAATCCTAACACCAATATGTAGTAGCCTCTACTTTAAAAAGTAAAGGTAACTTAATTGTCCCTTACAAGAATTCTTAGCATCTGAGTTTCATCATGAAACTGTGCCTTATTGTTATTAAGTGCCATCAAGTAGGCCCCAACTCATAGTGACCCCTCCTTGGGTTTCTGAGGCAGTATCACTACGGAAATAGATTGCCCAACCTTCCTTCCGAGGAAACTATGCCTTATATATTTCTAACAGTCTGCCAGTATAGTGATCTCAATTTGTAAATCATGGATTCCCAACGATGAACTTGTTACAGGGGAAATAAACAAGACATTGAAGACTATTCATTATAACAAACATTCATTTATTACTTGTGTTTATTTACAGTATTTACATATTGCACAATAGCTGGAATACTATTTTACATTTATAATACAAAGGACAAATGAATTTAGCCTGGATAGGTTGTTCACAGATTTACACTCCACTGTCTCCAAAATATAACAAGTTTTATTTTTCATTCATGCAATTTCAAATAATGCTCTGGGAATGTAATTGTAAAAGTAATAAAAGATATCAAGTCATACCATACGCTATATGAAAATATAGTTTCAGAGTCTATGTTTCTAAAGAAATACAATTTGTGATTTCAACTGATCTGGAAAATGAAATATTCTGTCATTTGTAGAACTACACATCCAATGTGAAGTGTTACCTTTTCTAAAATAAAGAATGGTAAGTATCACTGTCAGGTATACCAATATACCAAATATTTATCTGCCAACAGTGTCAACAAAAACTCAAAAGGAATTATGGAAGAGTCTGTCTGCAAAAATAAATCTCTTGTTACACAAGGGAGTATGTTTATAAAGATATTAAGTTCTTTTCCCTGTTGGTTTCCAAGGCACTTCTCATGGTTTTCTTGGTAGGTTGCTCCTTTACTGCTCTATTTTGTGCTGAAAAAAAATAAATTTATTGTATTATTCAGTTTACTACAGCTATTCACTGTTTATATGATAGACACCTACAAGTTAAATAAAATTACATAATAAGATTTCTATAAACTTACATTTTTTTTGTCCTAAGAAACTAAAATCTGTTTAGTTTGGAAAGTAACTTAGTTCTATAGTTATATGCCTAATATGTGCATTATGCCTGACATTTGTTGTTGTTATGTGCTGTGGACCCAAACCCAACTCATAGCGACCCTTCCTTGGGTTTCCAAGGTGGTATCACTATGGAAGTAGATTGCCCAGCCTTCCTTCTGAGGAGTGGCTGGTGGGTTTGAACCACCAGTCTTCTGCTTAGCAGTCAAGTGCCTTAGGCACTATACTACCAGAGCTCCCTGCCTGACATATAGAAGGTACTAAAATAACTTACTAAAGGAATGAAATCTTAAGTAAAAGTAATTGCTTATTAAAGTTTAAGGAACAATGCTTATCTCTGATATATGTGCTGTAGTTAAAATTCTTCGTAATTCAATCTGCATTGATTTACAATTTGTGGCAATCTTGGGAAATGGGTTAGTTTTGTATTATACTATTAGTGTTAACAATAACTGAAGCTAATACTTCAATCAAGATTAAGCATCCCTTTTTCTAGTATACAATATAGACCTAAATCATGGATATACATTATGCTCAATTTTTAAAATAGTAAGATAAACCTGAAAATTATTAAGTCTAGGCTGCGTTTTATAGATGGCTGGAGTTGTCCTGGATATTTGTTATTCAAAACTGCATTTATTTAATATTCCAGAGCTCAGGCTTTAAATTTAACTCACCTGTAAATGCCTATTAATGAAGTACTATGTGTGTTAAGCAAGTCTTTGTGTGACTTCTGTGCCTGTTGGGAAGATTAGTTGGGAATATAAAATCTCTTTGGTCTAAGGAGCTCTATTAATGGGCTTCAGGAAGAATCAGGCAAAGAGGTGTGGTCTGAGGTCACGTAATTGTGTAGAAGTCTGTGCTTTAAATACCTGCATCTTTAAGATGACCTTATTTGAAGAGGAATCTTAAACTGCCAGCTTTGTCATACTGAATTAGTATATAAATTAATACCAAATATCAAAAGATATATTAAAAGAATGGTATTTTGGTACAGTGGAGGGATATCACATAGCTTGACTGCTAACCAGAAGGCTGGCGGTTCAAACCCACCAGCCACTCCTCGGAAGGAAGGTTGGGCAATCCTATTTCCGTAGTGATACTGCCTCGGAAACCCAAGGAGGGGTTGCTATGAGTCAGGGCTGACTCGACGGCACATAACAACAACAACAACAACAACTGCCACATAATGAAATATCAACTGGCAGCCAGTAAAATGTGTATTGAAGTGTCCTTCCCTGCCACCATATCTTAAAGTGATTCATATGCGTGTCATATGCTTCTTGTTGTTGTTATGTGCCGTAGAGTCAAACCCGACTCAAAGTGACCCCTCCTTGGGTTTCCGAAGCAGTATCACTACGGAAGTAGGATTGCCCAACCTTCCTTCTGAGGAGTGGCTGGTGGGTTTGAACCGCCAGCCGTCTGGTTAGCAGGCAAGTGTCTTAGCCACTATGCTACCTCCAAAATGTCTTTCACTGATTGTAAACCAAGCTGCAAAGTAATAGACTCTTGAGTATCTCTATACCGGTGCTCTCAAACAGAAGAATGGCTAACTAGTTAAAAGAGTTTGTTATTGCAATCTTAAGCCTTTAGAATTAGAAGAAACTTAATGAAAAAAAATGTTATGAAATTATTAGAGATAGCAGATATACTGGTGGTTTAAACATCAAATTCTTGGCCAAAGCTAAAACAGTTACTGCCAGTTCTAACCGGGAAGTAAAGAGATGGCATTCATTTTCTCCATTTGTCAAGTATGGTGGGCTTATAGGACTAGAAACTTGTGACATGTATATTCATCCTTTTATTTTTAATGTATGTATTTTATTATCCAGTTAGATTATTATTTGGTGGTTCAGGTGGGGAAGTAATGCAAAGGGTTGTATTGTTAATTATAAATGCCATTCCTCAATGCAACCTTTATTTTACGTGCCTAATAGAATAATACCAGACTCACAAATATTTAAACATGATCTCTCCTTTATAGCTTTTCTATGAAGGAGAACCATACTAGTATTCAGTTTGCATTTGGCAAAGCAGTGATGTGCTCATCCTGAGACTGGTGAAGAAATGCAACCACTCTCAGTAGTAATTCCATATACGCCTAAGTTCCAGTGGTAATGATTATGCTTGCTATTTTGCTTAACTAGTAATTATCTGTCTCCAGGAAAAACAACTGAGGGAAAGTGGTTGATCAACTAGTTGGCAAACGGGAAGAATGTAGACAGAGTGCCCGCTTTTTGTGATGTAAAGATAGGGCATTTATTTTCTCCATTTGTAAGTGGATAAAATTTCATTCCAAGAGTATGCATGGTCCATCTCTGGAAGCAGTGGCAATTTATCCATAAGGGGACACTTAATAACATTCTCATTTTTCCTAGCATACCAACTTGGCAGACTTACGGGAATCTTCATCCATTCATTGTTTTTAAAGAAGAAAATGAAAAAAATGGAACCATTTCTATGTGCCACATGAGCAAAGGACTAGAACAATACTGCAATAAGAAATATAGGCAGAAGATAAATTAGTATATACCATTTCTCAGTTTAGACTGGTATGTTTTCATGTCCACAAAATTAAAAATTTCATGAAAGTTTTAGAGGACTTGTATAAAATGTAGTATCATAATTATCTATTAGCCACATCGTATCTTGCTTCATTCCCCAAATTTTATTCCTCACATTTATTACTCATTTTTCTGATATGGAAAAAATGATGTTAAAGATGATATTAATCATACCTGCTATGCCTCAGAGCTCTGGTAGTATAGTGCCTAAGGCACTTGACTGCTAACCAGAAGGCTAGCGGTTCAAACCCACCAGCCACTCCTCGGAAGGAGACGGGGCAAACTACTTCTGTAATGATACTGCCTCAGAAACCCAAGGAGAGGTCACTATGAATCAGGTCTGACTTGATGGCACAAACAACAACAACATGCCTCAAGTCAACATTTTTTCTTATGTGCCTAATACAGGAGAGTCAGGGCTTTGTCTCAGCATTCATCTGCTGCAATCTCAATACTTATAAGCACTGACTTTCTTTTCCATAGTGAGTGTGTCTGTATAAGAGAGAACTACTCTCTCATCCATTTTACACGAATCAAACTAGAGTAACTATTAGAAAAATACAAGATCCCCTTTTCACTGATTATTTCTAGTCAGCTGATAAATTTTCTGGGAAACAGCCATTAGAGGACAAGAACCATGTCTTATTTATGTGGTATACTCAACATCTAGCAATGCCTGGCAAACACAAGACATACAATAAGTATAAAATTGGTGAAATTAAAGTTTGTGTTGCTATAAAAAATGCCTGAATCCTACGGCATTTATGAATATAAAACCATACTTTTTTAGTCCATCTGGTATGCACTGCATAGTCATTGTTACATGTTTACATATCACCCCTCAATAGGCCAAGGTAAAAAGTTGAATTCATAAACTCTTGATTTGTGTTTGTACTTTTACCATTAGAAATTATGAAAATATAACTTTGATAGAAACATTTAAAAAGGATATCTATTCCCTGTAAGTTTATTGGCCTAATGATATAGTAAAACTCCAACACATTTACCAGGTATGTCTAAAATTTGCATGCATATGGTTAATATGCTTATTTATGAGTGTGAGTGAGTCAAAGCCTAAAAGTGAATGAGTAAAATTTTAAATATGCGCTGTAATTTATGCACTAAGCCATGCACTGAAATTAGTTCGCTAACAGGGTGTGTTTCAATTAATACATAACCCGTTGCCATCGATTCCAACTCATAGTGCCCTATAGGATAGAGGAGAACTGCCCCGTTAGGTTTCCAAGGCTGTAAATATTTATGGAAGCTGACTGCCATATCTTTCTCCCATGGAGTAGCTGGTGGGTTCAAACCACTAACCTTTGGGTTAGCAGCCAAGTGCTTAACAACTATCATAGCCAGGACTCCTTATTAAATACTCAGTGCCAATTATGTCATCATACAAAAAATGCATAATGACTACCTGAGGTATTGTCTATCAGACAGTATGACCAACATTTTGAGATTTTGAGTGTTATATCACCCTTACTCAAAGTAATGCTACCTTTGCCAAAAAATAAGTCTGAACTCCCATGAATTTCTCATCTCCCAGATAGGATCCTAATCTTTGGTACGTGTGCTAGTGCAATTCTGCTGTCAACAAGCTTACCTTATCCTTCCATGCACATTGGACTCACGGCCAACCGAGTAAGAAGCCTGGCACATCTTTTATAGTCTAGAGTAGAAATAAATCACAGACCATTGTCAGTTATCTGAACATACTTCTTTATAAAATAAGAGGTTTGTTTTTCTCTTCTTTGCAAGTATATCAACTGCTAAGGGAAGCTCTGGTGGCATAGTGCCTAGGGCATTTGACTGCTAACCAGACGGCAGGTGGTTCAAACCCACCAGCTATTCCCCAGAACGAAGGTTGGGCAATCTACTTCTGTAGTAATACTGCCTCAGAAACCCAAAGAGGGGGTCATTAAGAGTCAGATCCGACTCGATGGCAGTGAGTTTGTTTTTGGAGTTTTTATCAACTGCTGAAGCCATTTATTTCTTTAAATATCATGAAATCCCTAGAAGCAATATGAAAACTGTCATCTGCAATCAAAGGTTCTAAGTTGTTTATTTAATAGTTTATGATACTTCAGAGGCTGCAGCATTACATGCCAAAGTTAACTAATATGTTTGGGGTGGAAGGGTATGAGGGAGGAAGGGGTAAATGCTGCTCTCTCTCTGTCCATTTTCTTCTTTCAGTGGCTATCAGAGCTCATCAAAGTAACACCAGTTTTTCCCAGGACACCAGGAGATAGGGTCTTTGCATACCCTTGTACCGAGAAGGCTGGCAGTTCAAACACACCAGCCACTCAGAAGGAAGACTGGGAATCTACTTCCACAGAGATAAAGCCTCGGAAACCCAAGGAGGGGTTACAATGAATCCGGACTGACTCCACAGCAGTGAGTTTGGTTTGGTTTGGTACTACCTCTTAGGAGGTTGTGTGCCAACCGAATCCCACCTGATTTGATCGTAACACAAAGCCTTCTGCATTAAAATTCTGAAGAAAATGGATCAAAAGGCAAGTTACAAAGCAGATACCTAGCCTGAATGACTAAAAGAAGCAATGGGTGAATTCTGAGAGCAGAATGATTTTCTTCAATATCTTATATATATAAATTTCCATTTTACTATTCTGATAGGTGTTACTAAAATAAGTGAGGATTAGTGATCATGGAAGAAGCCCTATTGGCACAGTGGTTAAAGAGCTCAGCTGCCAACCCAAAGGCCAGTGGTTCAAACCAACCACTCTGCGGGGACAATGGGTGGTGGTGGTGAAAATGGATCTGTAAAGATTTAGAGCCTTGAAAACCTTATAGGGAAGTTCTACTCTGTCCTACAGGGTCACTATGAGTCAGAATCGACTTTATGGCAGTGGGTTTTGTTTTTAGTGATCATGGCCATAAGGCAATTTTCTGAGGATGAAGTTCTGTGGAAAGCTGCAGTAGTTTATAAGTTGGTAAAATTTATTTCTCAAGAGCAGCAAAATTCCTACTTAAAAATGTAAAACAGGTCATACTTCTAACTGAAAATCTGAATGAATGAGTAAATTGACAACTATAAATCTGCACAATATGTCAAACAGATAAGTAGCTAACTCCATTTCTAAAAATATACATTCTAAATATTTAGAGTACAAGTTAGCTTGGGTTCAAAGGAGAAGAATGATCCAACAGCTAGAAGCTGGGTCATATGGACATCGCCTGGCTTTATTGCTCTTTTTCATCAGTTGCACCACAGTTTTCAGAATAAAACTGTTCTAAATAGATAATTTATAATGGTAATAGTAGATTGTGTAAATTCAAGGGCTGATCTAATCAAAGAATGGTAAATATTTTCCATATGCAACATGTCTGGAAACCCTAAAGTTGATCATATGTTCCCACTAAATATGAATATTCTCTAAGGCAATGCTTCTCAAATGTTAATTTGCATGCAAATCATCTGGGAATCTTATTAAAATTCAGATTTTTATTCAGTAGATCTGAAGTGGGACATAAAATTATGCATTTTTAACAAGGTACCAATGTTGTTGGTCCTGGGACCCACACTTTAAGTAAGAAGGTCCTATGGTTCCTTTCAGTTCTAACATTCCAGGAGTCTATGAGTTTTCTTTCATTCAATCTAAAGGAGCATATATGTGGCCTAACTTCAGCTCTGCTGCTCTTTATAGCCTACGAAGAGGTGAAAACCAATCAAATAGCCACCCATTTGAATACATAAATATCAGTAGTGCACCTATAACAAAGATCCAGGATGAACTGTGGTTGTGTCTTGATCAGTGCCTTACTTTAGGATGACTGTGTTATCAGGAATCCAAGTGACTATGAGCAAAAGAAGTAGCATATGTGGAGCATAGCTTGATGTATTAGAGAAGGACTGACAGAGTCAGAATATGAGGTTTCAGTCCTAGTTTTGCGAAGACCTGTTTGATAGTGTACCAACTTAAACTTTTAAAAGTCTGCTTCCTCATTCATAAGTGAAAAGATTAGATGTAAAGACTTCTAAAATCACTTTCAATGTACAATTTCTGACTCCATTATTTTAAGACTATGTTTCATATAAAAATATATAAACATTTAATAATAAAAAAGGTTTGCTGACTCTAGGAAGCAAGTTAATAATTCTCAAACAGAAGGTGATTCTATTTTAAAGGAAGGAAATAAGGAAGCAATGGTATACTAAGCACATATGGCATGAATGAAAGGGTAGATCTGAAGCACAGTGCCTTGGAATTTATAAAAGCAAAACTACTTAGTAAATGTTTGCTGCTTGCTTTGGAGTTCAAATGGTATACTGATAACAGCATGACCAGATAGGCCTTCAACTGAATCCCATTTGTTCCTACTTGCTTGTGTGATATGTTTCCCCTGTGTGATACGTTTATACAGTTTCATGTGTAAAATGATAGCAATACCCACCTTGCTGTTGTTATAAAAACTGATAGAACGTTTGTGAATGTGCCTAGCAAAGTGCCTGGTAATAGTAGTAATGCTCTATACATGAGAGCTTTATGATTGGGATTAACTTAAGTAATTTAAACAGAAAAAGTAAAAATAAAAAACTTCCACTTTATGTAAATAGGCATTTTTGAAGGCAGGGCAGGTAAGTTTGGTCTGCTGCTCTGCTTGCCCCTTCTGGATAGTCTCTCAAAGTGCTAAGTAAGATATCTTGTATACTTGTAAGATTTTGTTCTTGCCAGTCTTAAAATTAAACTTTTAGTGCATATATATTAAAAAAAAAAAAAAAAAAAAGGTTTAGGGATCTAGCAGATGCAATTCCACCTAACAGCACTTGTTATTGTTACACATGGTGTAAAGAGCATAGTGAGCCTCTTTTTGGGAGATGACATGCATTTTGCTGTGAACAGATAGCCAGAAGCACCATGTTGAAGAAAATGATAGGGACATTTTTATATGAGTCAATGAAAGGAAACCTACAAGGAGGAGAGAAAATTACAGTGAGAGCTAAACTGATGAGGACAGCTATGCATTTCTAATCTACTGATGAAGGCACCCAGAAAAGCAGGATTTTGAAATAGTAATAGAGTTCCTGGATAATGAGGTAGAATTACTGATAGAAAAAGTCTCTGCTCAGCGTACTGGAGATGGTCAAGAAGGTTCAATCAGAAAGGTTCAGGTCAATCTGATTTTTTACTCCCCAGATTATAGATTCAGAAATTAATTTTTAACATTTATTTGTTAGTGCAGCAGATACAAATACAGACATCATCCAGAATATATAAAAAAGACAAAAATGTTAACTGAAGAAGCCCATTCCAAGGGATGACTAATTATAATGAATGTATATAATTTTCAGTTTTGTCACAAATTTTGCTAGAGAATAATCTTCAATGATCTGGATACCATGGTCCCTAATTCCATAGTTAAGAAGGAATATATATTAGAAAGTATGAATTTTAAAAGTCAGGGTCTAATTAATGAAAGTACTTGAAAATAATCCATCTATACTATACTTATATTTATAAAGTAATTTACAGATGTTGTCACTTACATGCAGGAATGGTGCAGTCTCTGGTGTTGTGATAAAGTCTATGAAAGTGTTTGCTACACTTTGGGCTAAAATAAAGAGGACCTATAACATGGAAGAAGAAAAGAGATCATAAGGATTCAGCAAAATCCAAATGAATTTAAGGAAACGTGAAGGCATGGGAAGAAAGTTTACCTGTAAGATGTTTTAAAAACTTGTCCTTCATCCTTAGATCTCGAGGAACAATTTCTGTTTCAGGAGAAAGAAAGCAGAAGTGAATTATCACATTGCCTGAAAGAAGCACTTTGTTTTCCTCTAACCGTAAATGCATACTGAAGAAAGTTACTGGAAATTCTGTATTAATCATATTATTTGCACTAAATAAAACAGACCACAGCCACCCCTGATTGTCATATATGACATAAATGTGAAAACCTGGACTAATGGGCGTATTTTTCTTCAAAATAAAATGAACTATTCACAAAGCTCCAATGTTACCTGTCTAGCTGTCTACCACCAGGATACAGACAGCAATCTTAAAGTTATAGGGTGAAGGTTATTTTTGACAGTGAGCTTCCACTGAATACATCACTTTTAGATACTTTCATTTTGCAGAGCTTGGGAATCAAATCTCACAACCTCCCTAAATTCTAGGGAGAAAATCTAACACTTCAAACAAAAAATTTGTTACAGAATATACTATTTCCTGGTATATATTTAGATAAAGGATTAAATGCCTTCAAAACCACCTGTTAAGAAGGCTGACATAAATAAAATATACATTAACCTTATTTATAAGATAAACATAAAATTTCCATGGAAAGCCTCTCCCAAGAAAACTTTTACAACATCGCTCGTCTTGCACTTAATAAACAGCAATGGTTTCCCTGACATTCCTTCTGATTTCAGCTTTAGTGCTTTGCTTATTACAGTAAGCTTTAATCATTTTCACTTATCTGTTCTGTAGTAATAACTGAACGATGACTACATGTGATGTCACACTTATGTTTCCACAAATACTCCTTAGTTCCTTCCCGCATGTCACTGAAGGAACATTTCCATTAGAATCTTACTCACTTGCAGGGTTTAGACATCTCCCTGATGTCAGTCTTCATTACTCCTAACTTTAGTCAGTCTATATAAAATTGACCTTATCATATTTGACCTAATTATGTCATGAAAAGCATTAAAGCTTGCATGCTTTCCTCAGAAATTTCCCATGGGGCAGTCACTCTGGGAAAGGCTTTACCATAGGAGGAGAGCTCTGAAACATTTCTTTTTCTGTTGCAACTGCTTTGCTGAAAATACTTCCATTTGCAAAATAACAGATGACAGTTCTATGCAGAAATTACTGACACTGGTAAGAATTTGTACATTAGTGGGCTAGTTAATGATTTATCTATGAGGTAGCTATGCATAAACCTCTATTTTCTCTTAAAAATGTTTTTTTTTTTTTAACAATCAGAGCTGATTTCTCATTTTACATGTGTTTTCTTAAAGACACTTGTACTTTGAACCAAATACGAATTTCTCCTTTGATATGAAAGTTTGATAAATATACTCAAGAGTCAAATTGTTAATAGTAGTCCATTATTATATGTGTCTGGGAGTGTGCATGTGTGTGTGTATGTGTGCAGGACTTGTTGAGATAAATAATGTAAAAGAGAGGCTGACTTACCAACTCTTTGCTCCTCGGGATAAACTCCGTAGTCAGTGACCTCCCTACGGCCCAAAGTATAGTCATGTTTGCTGAAAAACTGCAATTTCTTGTATTCCCCTAAGTGGTATTTTTTAAGTTCCTGAATGATTTCCATGATGAGGTTTAAAAGAGTCTGTCTGTCTGTGATTTCTTGAGATTCAGTTCTCCCTCGGCACGGTACCAATGTCACCAGCAAGAGCACCAGCCCCAGAAGGACAGAACGCCTCGGTCCACTCATTTCAGTTTGCATAGGAAGGGTCAGGATGGTGGTTAAGTTAGGGATGAGTCTGGAAAAAAATCCAACACCCTCTCCAGGATCTTTGTTTACTGAAAGAAAGCGGGGGGAGGGGGGGAAGACGGGGAAAGAAAGTTGAGGGGAGGGGGAAGAACACTCAGTAAACCGATCAGAGGTGCAGAACAGGGAGAGAGAAAAAAGTGGCCCGCTTCCATGCAAACTGTGGTTGGATCCAGCCACCTGGCGCTAGAAGTCACCCCTGTATGGTCTCCCAGTCCATCCTCTGTGCTCGGCACTCGGGGGAGCGCTGCCCTCCCCAACCCCACCTCACTGCTCCAGGGAGGGAGCCGAAGGCCTGGCGAGATTCGTTGCTTCCAGTACCCCAAGGAAGGGCATATTTTCAAGTGTTGGAGCCAAACCGTGGTGTTGCCTCGGTGACTCCGCACTCAGCCAGCCTTTCCTGGCGGGCCAGACGGGTTGGGCAGGTGAGGCGGAGAGGACGGTTGCAGAACAGTCACAAGAGGCTTGGCCATGCTCTCCACCAGGACTCCCACCCCTAGAACCCATTCCACACTGAGAAACACATTAATTAATCCTGTGATTTTAAACTTCAGTTTCTGCTTCGCTCCTTTAAATACCCTGGCTACATTGACTTTTCTCTCCGTTTGGCACTCTCCTGAATCCCAACCACGCAGAGATAAACCTTTTAACTTTTCATATAAATTCTACTATCCGATTCTTTATCACAGTGTATCAACGATACTTCTTATTATTTTTTTTAAATGCTGTTCTGGCCAACTTATCTGTTCGTGGGGTGAACACTTTGAAGTAGTTTGACCCCCTTTGAAGCTACCCTCACCTCTCTCCAAAAAAATAATTAGAAGAAAAGGAAACGCAGCACCAAGCATTTTAGTGATCATACTCCCAGTTTGGGTTCCTTAAGTTTCTTAAATCAAAGCCTTTTTTTGTTGGGAAAGGGGGTCCAGTTAGGTTGCCCTCCCAGGGACCTGAAGTGGTGGCCGCGCCCTGGTAGAGCCCCCCTCAGCGGCCCTGACTCGGTTCCTGAGGCAGAGGAGCAGCCGCGCGTCCAGAGCGCTCTGCCCCGCGCTGGCTCTGTAGTGCAGGACACCCAGGTGCCGGCACCAGGAGCAACGAGGCACTCGGGAACCCCGAACGCGGGCAGAAAGGCTACCCGCATCTCCAACCCGTGCGCGCGCGAGGACGTGCCCCCTTGACCCGACCCTGTTTGCGGCTGCCAGGCTTCTGGAAACCCACTCGTTCCTTTGCTGCTGGGCAAGCGCAGTCGAGGCGGGAAGCCGAGAGCCCGGCGGGGGGAGGGGGTAAGCCTGCGAAGACGCTTTGCGAATAACTGCTAGGGCCACTTCCAGCTGGTTAGCCACGTGTAGGTCGGAGAGCTGGTAGGTGGCGAGCGTGGGATGGGGGACGGCGAGCTCCAGCTTGAGAGTTACCTGTCTTCGCGCCCTTGGAGCCGCCGACGTCGGTCTCGACGTCTAGGCAATGTCCCTGCCGGCCCAGAGCCTCAGCGCGTCCCACTACTCCATGCCCAGCGCCTCGGCTTATATAGCTTATAGGATGCGCGGTGCCCGGTGACACGGTCAACTCCAAGTGGGTGGAAAACCACAGCAAGTCCGCGCATCCGCCTTCGGAGTGAGTGCTGTTGCCCAAGTTCCCGGCTCAGATCCTCTTGGCGGGGTCAGCTCCGTTGCTTCTTATTCTCGCGCCAGCAGACGTAAGGCGCGGGTCCCGGGAGGGTTCAAAAGCCGTAGTCTTTAATTAGAAACGCGTTAAGAAGCCGCTGAAATATTCATACCCTTTTGTGTGGATCTTCGTCAGACCCCCCCCCCCCCCCCGCCCCAATCTCTCCCTCTCCCTACCCCCCTTTCTTTCTCTCAGTCTATTTCCCTCCGTTCCTGTCACTTGTGACAGGATGAGAAGAAACGCCTTTACCAGGAACTTGGATCTGTTTTTGTCTAAATGTAGATCTTGGGGCTATTAAAAAAGGAGCGGCTGCTTGATTGCCTCGACATTTAATAAGTCAATTAAAGTCTATCTATTTTGGAGGGATTGGATGGCGTTGCTGGGGAACTACTCTAAGGACACCAATGCGGTCTGCAAGGACCTAAGCCCTGCTCGAGTGCCCCCTCCCCAATACGGCTCTTCAAAGAGAGTGGAGGCAGCAATTAGGGTCGATGGGCTTGAAAAGAGGCAAAGAGAAAACAAAGTAAACAGTGCAGGAAACTTGCAGTTGCACACAGCTGCCAAAGGTATGTGCAGGAGTCCCCCTCCTTCTGCACCCACGTTTCCTCTTACTAAAACCTACCCATTTTTATCTATGGTTGCAAGAAAACAACGCAAAAGGCTATTTTGTAGAAACCTCTTCTGTCCGTCCCTTTTGGAGATTATACTGCCTTAACCATCCCTGCCTTTGTGTGTTAATCCTTGTTTTAAATTCTCCTGTAGGCTTGACATTCTCTCCCCATATCTCTAAAGAGCTTGAAGGAGAGACCTCCCTGACCAATCCTTTCTTGGGGGACTTACCTCCAGGGCTGTCTTTAAGAAAGTTTTGGTTCTTTGAATGTAGGCTGACACATTTGTGAAAATTCAACAATTTACCTTCTTTGATTTTTTTTTCTTTAAAAATGTATTATCAATCAATTGAGCACTTTTCCATTTTATTGGCACTTTGTGGGCAAGAGCTGGATATCCTCCAAGAAAGAGTATCTAACTGGGAAAGGTGTTCTAAGTACAATACCAGAAAGAGAGACTGTGGGCAAGAATTACAAGCCTTTGCCATTTACAGGGACAGTTACACAAAGGCAAAGACACAAAAAATGTCAGTGCTCATGTGTGTGTAGACTAAGTATTGACACAGAAAAGACAGATTGCTAAATTTTCCAGTAACTCTCTTCCCGTATTCTCTCTCTCTCTTTTCTTTTCCCTCTCTCCCTTCTTTCTCTCTCTTCCTCCTTTCACACGGATGACAACGTACTTACTTGATGGAGTGGGGATGGAGTAGGTAAAGTAAAGATGAAAGAAATTAAAATGTGATCATCTAAATCCCCCCACACACACATACACACACACTTTGTTTATACTGTGTTCTTTTTGAAAGTAACTGATTTGCTTTCATAGTAAACTTTTTTTTCCCAAAACAATATGACTAAAATGTGAAAGTTTCTGTCAAAATGTAGTCAAGAAAAATAAAAATTCGAACCAACTGGATCTTAGGCAGATAAAATGAGATAGTTTTTCTTTTCCCTGTTTGCCTTTCTGTGTATAAAAAGAAATGTAAGCTCCTTTTGCAAGAGCGACGCCTAGTGACAGACACTTGCCTCCTGCTATTATTTGTTCCTTGGTGTCATTCAAAGAGAGTTCCAATAATGCTGTGGTTAAGGCAGTGAGCTGCAACCAAAAGGTTAGTAGTTCTAACCCACCAGCAGCTCCATGGGAGAAAAATGAGGCAATCTGCTTCCTTAAAGGTTTTTCAGCCTTGGAAACTCTATGGGGGTCTTTAAAAGTGGAAACAGACTCAATGGCAGTGAGTTTGATTTCTTAAGAGTCCCATTCAGCATCCATCATTTAGCCTGGCCCCTGTAGGGGTCACAACCTCAGTTTCCAAAACAATAGAAGCGTTTTGTAAAATATATTGATGTAGAACTGTATTTTTTGGGAAAAAAAATATTACAGTGGTGAAAAAGCAAACAAATTAGCCCAATTACATCTTATTTTAAATTTACATAGAATCTTTTCTTTTTCGTAATATTTTACTAAACCAAAAACTAGATTTTTTTCAAAAAATACCAGTAGAATACATCTTTCCCACCCCAAATTCTACTAGCCAAAAAAGTGTTGCCAGTCATTAGCATTACACTTTTTTTTTCTTTTGCAGTTTTTAATGGGATGAATGGATTCCATTTGAATAAATCTCATGACTCATTTCTACCACTCAATTGTATATGCCAGCACTTCAGCACAACTCATTAGAAACTTTCATGCATAAACAATGACAACAAAACTGGTCCTTGGTTTGTGTTTGGATTCATGAGATCTGGGAATTAAGAATCATAATTCAGGTGTCAATTCATTCATCTTTGCAAAGGTCTATGCTAAAGTGACTCCAGGTGCCTCTCATTGTAAAACCAAATTTACAGACTTTTTCAAGTTGCACAATTAATAAAAGAGAGTACCAATTTATTAAACTGTACTGAAGTTTTGAATTTTGGGTATTTTCAGGATGAATTCCTTGGGTTTTTCCAAATACCATAAATGTGTGAATTATACCCATTGTTAACACAATCTGATTAACTAAATTGATTGGCTTTTCTGGTTAAGACAAAGTAAAGCACACAGAAGTATATATGAAGATGTAAAGTTGTATTTCACAAATCACTTAGTCTTTCCATTTCTTTTTTTGTGAAAAATGGGATAGTTGGGCCACATAGTCTCCTAAATCTAAAATTATATATATATCAATTATTGTTGCAAAAAAATAGTCTGGAAACAAGAAAATGGAGAATTTCGTATAAAAAGCTGAAAATAATTCACTTGAGACCATCACTATGACTTTTACCATCTGTTTTCAGGCAAGAAGAGGTGATATGTTTATATTAAGTAATTTAATTTCCTCTGTTAGTAGGTGAACGATTTCTACTATAAAGGGTACAAAAGCCAAAAAGATAAGAAAGAAAATTAAACAACAAACTACATGTGGGGACTACTGGAAAAAAAATATTTTGCTAGATTTGATTTAGTTTTACTTTTTTTCCTGAGAAAACTGTATTGGATCACAGGAAGAATACTAACCAGAGGAGGGGAAATTGTGCATTATCTGCTTTTAGTATACATCTGTGTCATGTTGTGATCAAGTTATATTTTCAATTTGTAAACATAAACCTCCACCATTTCAATTTAGCAACCATTTTTCTCTTGTCTGAAAAACTTATGTATTTTATTTAAGATGAATATCTGCCTTCAAAGACTTTTAAAATAGATATGTATTAAATAAGTATGTATTATTATTTTCTTTCTTTAAGTAGCTCTGGTAGCATAGTGCCTAAAGCACTACTGATGTTAACCAGAACACTGGTGGTTCAAACCCACCAGCCACTCCTCGAAAGGAAGGTTGGGCAATCTACTTCCGTAATGATACCGCGCCTTGGAAACCCAAGGAGGGGTCACTGTGAGTCAGGTCTGACTCGACGGCACATAACAACAACACAACAACAACATGTATGTTTTTAAAAGAATCAATGTATTTCTTCAACTATTATGCTAATTACTTAACAATCTAAACTCTTACTAAAGAGAAAAATAATTATTTTCATAAAAGATAACTTTATGTACTCTAAAAAAATATTGTTTGAGGTTTAACTTTTACCAATTCTGTTATTTTCACTATCACTTTATTATTAGTATGATAGCAATATATTCCACCACTCACCTGTCAATTTGTCGTGCCATGGTGGCTTTCTTGTTTCTGTAATGCTGGACGCTATGGCACCAGTATTTCAAATGCCAGCAGGGTCACCCATGGTGGACAGGTTCCAGTGGAACTCCCAGACAGACAGACTAGGAAGAAGGAACTGGCAATCTACTGAAAAATTGGCCTGTGAAAGTCTTATGAATAGCAGCAGAACATAGTCTTATACAGTGCCAGAAGATGAGCCCCCTCAGATTAGAAGGTATTCAAAGTACCACTGGAGAAGAGCCGCCACCTCAAAGTAGCATCGACCTTAATGACATGGATGGAGAAAAGCTTTTGGGACATTCATTTGCTGATGTTACACAACTGAAAATGAGAAAGACTAGCTCCAAACATCCATTAATAATCAGAGTGTGGAGTGTACAAAATACGAATCTAGGAAATTAGAACTCAAAATGAAATGAAATGGATAAAGATCAATATCCTAGGCATTAGTGAGCTTAAATGGACTAGTATTAGCCATTTTGAATCAGACAATCTTATGGTCTACTTTGCCAGGAAAGACAAATTCTTTGAAAAGGAACATCACTGCATTCATTCTCAAAAAGAACATTTCAAGATCTATCCTGAAGTACTGTGCTGTCAGTGATAGGATAATATCTATATATGCCTACAGGGAAAACCAATTAATATGAATATTATTTAAGTTTATGCACCAGTTACTAATGCCTAAGATGAAGAACTTGAAGATTTTTACCAACTTGTGTAGTCTGAGACTGATCAAACATGCAATCAAGATGAATTGATTATTACTGGTGATTGATTGGAATGCAAAAGTTGGAAAGAAAGAGGAATCATCAGTAGTTGGAGATTGCCTTGGTGATATGATGCCAGAGCTCTCATGATAAAATGTTTGAAAGACCAATGTCCTATTTACTGGAAATATCTCTTTTCAACATTGTAAACAGCAACTATACACATGGATGTCACCAGCTGGAATACACAGGAATCAAATCTACTACATCTGTGAAAGGAAATGATGGAGAAACTCAGTATCAGTCTGAACAAGGCTAGGATCTGACTATGGAACAGACCATCAGTTGCTCATATGCAAGTTCAAGTTGAAGCTGGAGAAATACAACAAGTCCAGTAGAGTGAAAGTATGACCTTGAAAATATTCCATCTGAATTGAGACACCATCTCAAGAATAGATCTGACACATTAAACACTAATGGCCAAAGACCAGACAAGTTGTAGGATGACATTATACATGAAGAAAGCAAAAGATCATTAGAAAGACAAGGAAGAAAGGGATGCAAAGAGACTCTGAAGCTTGCTTTTGAATGTAGAGTTGCTAAAGTGAATGGAAGAAATGATGAAGTAAAAGAGCTGAATAGAAAATTTCAAAGGGGGCTGGAGAGGACAAAGTGAAGTATATATAATTAAATATGCAAAGAGTGGAGTTAGAAAACCAAAAGAGAAGAACATGCATGGCATTTTGCCAGCTGAAAATGGAAGAAAAAAATCAAGCCTCAAGATGCAATATTGATAGGCGGGGCAAGATGGCGGACTAGGCAGAAGGATTGCACAGACCCTCTTCAACAAAGAAAAGGGAAACCAATTAACACAGACACAGAAG
>NW_006922055.1:1797983-1798670 GCF_000298275.1 Orycteropus afer afer | reverse complement strand
ACATTGAGAAGAATGGGAATTCCCAAGCACTTGATTGTTCTCGTGAGGAACCTGTACCGTGAGCAGGAGGCTGTTGTTCAAACGGAACAAGGGGACACTGCATGGCTTAAAATCAGGAAGGGAGTGTGTCAGGGTTATATCCTTTCCCCATACTTATTAAATCTATATGCTGAGCAAATAATCTGAGAAGCTGGACTATATGAAGAAAAATGTGGCATAAGGATTAGAGGAAGAATCATTAACAACCCGAGAGACACAGATGATACAACTTTGCTTGCTGAAAGTGAGGATGACTTGAGGCACTTACTGATGAAGGTTGAAGAATGCAGTCTGCAGTATGGATTGCATCTCAATATAAAGAAAACAAAAATCCTCACAACTGGACCAATGAGCAGCATCACAATAAAAGGAGAGAAATTAAGTTTCTCAAAGAATTCACATTGCTTGGTTCTACAGTCAATGCCAATGGAAGCAGAAGTCAGGACATTAGACAACATGTAGCATTGGGAAAGTCAACTGCAAAGGAACTGTTTCAAGTGTTGAGGAGCAAGGATGTCTCCTTGAGGACTAAGATGCACCTGACAGAAGCCAAGATATTTCCAATCACCTCGTATGCATGTGAGAGCTGGACAATGAATAAGGAAGACTGAAAAAGAGTTGATGCTTTTGAGTTGTGGTGCTGGCGAA
>NW_006922055.1:1789016-1797883 GCF_000298275.1 Orycteropus afer afer | reverse complement strand
TTTTTTAAAATTTTATTTATTTATTTTTTATTTTAAGAGCTTGTTTTACATTCAATGTTACGTGTACATTTAGTTTCATTCCCCATTTACCATGTCCAACCCTAACCCAGTCTCCTCCCTTTCCTACCCTGTAACCCTACCCCTGTGCCCCTCATATTTATGCACTCCTGTGTCCTCAGTTTCCTTAATTTGAATGTTGGTCCTCTGGTGTCTCGTGGTCTATTGCTCTAAGGGATGTATTACCATAGAGTATGGGGGTGCGTCATTCTGGTTTGAGTGGTCTGCGTGTACATCTTGTTAACTACTGGGCTGAGAGCTAGCCCTTGGTGTGTGCTTTATTCCAGGAGCAGAATGTATTCCAGGGCCATATTATTGGGGGTCTCACCAGATTTCATCTGACCAGTAATTCTGGTCATTATTGAGTTTTTGGATTTTGTTCCACGTTTTGCCTACCACTCTATCCAGGATCTCCAGATTTGATCCTTTCCTGAGTGGTTGGATCAAATAGGCTGGCACCATCTAGTTCTTCTGGTCTTGAGGGCCATCATGTCCTATGGCTGATTGCTTTCAAATACCCTTGTTTTTTTTTTGCATTCTTCTTCACTTTCGACACTAAAAGACTGTTAGCTGCATCTTAGATGTCTGTGTGAAAGCTTTTAAGACCCCAATCACTACTCACCAATGTAGGATGCGGAGCAAGGCTTTTAAGTATTTTGTTGTGCCAATTGAGTCTGGTATCCCCCAGTACTACGGTTCTGAGACGGTAGATCTACTGGATCTCTCTCCCATAGTGTCTGGTTGTCTGTGAGGGATTACTCTGTGTCTGTCTTCTATTGTTTCTGTAAGGACTGCAGGTATTTTGTATCACCGGTGTCTGTGCAAGATTAGCCTCAGCTGAATCTATCCTTGGTCTAGAGTATACTCCTGTTCACTGACCCCCGTCTGATCATGTCAGGTGTTTATGTGTTTATCTGTAGCCTGGTGTTTAGTGTTAATGGCAATGCAATATTGTGGACACATTGGTTGGTATTAGCATCTGTTGTCTATCTCTTATATGCACAATTCGGTGTCCTCCCATTTCCTCATGTTATCATAGTGGTCACAGATCCTTCCTGTATATCCCTCCCCCTACCCATGTCAGCATGTGGGCCCCAACTAGCCCCAAATTAATCCCTCCCCTTCCCTCCCCATCCCACTAACCTACAAAGTGAGTTCCCTTTCCCAAGCAAACCCTCCTTTGTCTTTTTAGAATAATGAGTTCATACAGTACTTGTTTTTCTGCAAATGACTTATTTCACTCAGCATAATGTCCTCCAAGTTCATCCATGTTGTGAGATGATTCATGTATCCTTCTTTGTTCTTTAATGTAGCAAAGTATTCCATTGTGTGGATATAGTGTAATTTGGTTATCCACTTATCTGTTGATGGGCATTTAGGTTGTTTCCATCTCTTTGCTATAGTGAATTGTGCTGCGATGAACATACGTGTACATATGTCTGTTTGTGTGCTCTTACCTCTTTAGGATATATTCCTGGTAATAGAATTGCTGGGTCAAATGGTACTTCTGTTTTTAGTTTTTTAAGGAAACGTCATATCATTTGCCTCAATAGTTGTACCATTTCACAATCCCACCAGCAGTACACAAGAGTTCCAATCTCTCCACAACCTTGCCAATATTTGTTATTTTCTGACCTGTTGAACTTTCCTATTATTGCTGTGGTGAGATGATATCTCATTGTTGTATAGATTTACATCTCTCTAATGATTAATGATCGTGAGCAATTTTTCATGTGTTTATTGGCTGCCTGTGTATCTTCTTTGATGAAGTGTCTGTTCAAGTCTTTTGCCCATTTATGAATTGGGTTATTTGTCTTTTTGGTGTTGAGGTGTTGAAGTTTTCTATAGATTTTGGAGATAAGTCCTTTATCAGATATATCATAGGCAAATATTTTCTCCCAATTTGTAGGTTCTCTTTTTATCCTTTTGACAAAGTCTTTCGATGCACATAAGAATTTAATTTTTAGAGGTTCCAGTCATCTAGCTTCTCTTCTATCTCCTGCACATTCTGGATTATGCTTGATAGTCTATTTATGCCATAAATTAGGGCTATCAGATTTGGCCCTATTTTATCTTTGATGAATTTTATAGTTTTGGCTTTTACATTTAAGTCTTTGATCCAGTTTGAGTTTGTTTTTGTGTATGGGGTGAGATATAGGTCTTGTTTCATTTTTCTGCAGGTGGATATCCAGTTCTACCAGCACAATTTGTTAAAGAGGCTGTCTCTTCCCCATTTAATGGGTTTTAGACCTTTGTCAAAGATCAGTTTTCCATAGATGGATGGAACCCATGGTATTTTCAGTCACCAGGTATGCATATGAAAGCTGGGCAATGAATAAGGAAGACTCAAGAAGAGTTAATGCCTTTGAATTACAGTGTTGGTAAAGAATATTGAATATATCATAGATTACCAGAAGAATGAACAAATTGTCTTAGAAGAAGTATACCTAGCATGCTCCTTAGAAGCTGAGATGGCAGTATTTCATCTCACTTACTTTGCATATGTTATCAGGAGAGACCAGTCCTTCAAGAAGGACCTCATGTTTGGTAGAGAGTCGTGAAAAAGAGAAGACCCTCGATGAGGTGGATTGACACAGGGGCTGTAACAATGGCCCGAAACATAGCAACAATTGCAAGGATGGTGCAGTACTGGGCAGCGTTTCATTCTGTTGCACTTGGGGTCACTATGAATTGGAAACAACTTGACAGCATCTAACAAAACAACAACCACCAATGTACCAGAACATGTATAAAGTTAATGAGGAAGACAAGGTCTCTAATGGACCATTTTTCCTAGTGTAAATGTAATAAATCTAACTCCTTATAAATAATAATGGATGCACAATATCTAACAGTCTGTTCTAGATCAATGAAGTATTCATTCTCCTTAATTCTTCCCTTCTTTATAGATGAAACAAGCTATTCTAATGTTTATTGGTCACTTCTTATCCTCACTGGGGTGATGTTGGGGTGTGGAGTACACTGGGCGACACTGTCAGAAAAGGAACATTCTCAGAAGAGAGGACACCAAAATGACTTGTCTATAAAATTTTTGTGCTGTGTTTCAGCAGAAATTTATTATTTTTAAGAAAAATCCATGTGGTTAGTTATAAGAGTCAAAACAGTTTTCATGAGCCCAGCTTATATTTATTAATATACCTACAAGGCTAAAACTCTATGCTAATTTGTTTTGAAACTTGTATTGTGCTCCAGTCATAGCTGTCATTGTTACCCAATTACAATGACACTTTGAATCACGTGATTTCTTCTGCATGTGCTTTTGTAATTTAAAAATGTAATTTAAATTTTGTTAGTTGTTTATTTCACTACCATTACATTCAATGATAGGCAGGAATTACAATTTATGAGTAACATTAATACAAAAACATTACTAAGGATTCTGGACGGTCTGGTATGGGAGGAGGTCCATGGGTGGGGGGTGACACTAACACTAGTGATGCCACTGAGGTAACCTGTCTGCTTCCTAGTCTTTGATATACACTCTTATGAATGTACAACCATATTACAGTGCATGTTCAAAAGTGATGTGATCCAAAAGTTTTGTATAAAAGCTTTGCATACTCTATAACATTATTGATTTCTTGGTCCTATGGTCAAGGCTAAGGTTACTTACTATTTATAATGCAAAGGCTTAAAGGAAGTATAGGCTTTGATTTGTTTCTTCCAACTGCTTTAGGTATAAAATCTAATCAGGGGAGGTGTCAAGGCACTTTGACATTTATTTGCTCTTATGGAGACATCAGTCTAGCACCTTTCTGAGGGCAATAAACAGGAAACCAAACTCACTGCCTTCGAGTCAATTCGATTCATAGTGACCCCTCCTTGGGTTTCTGAGGTGGTATCTCTGTGGAAGTAGACCATCCAGTCTTCCTTCTGAGGAGTGACTGGGGGGTTTGAACCAGTGGTTGGCAGTCAAATGCCTTAGGCATCATGCCACCAGAGCTCCCTCTGATGGCAATAGAAAGAGTAAATTTGAATGTGCACACTGATCATCAACATGTAAAAAAATAAAACAGATTACCTGTGCTAAAAAGCTCATCTCAAGTCTATGAACAGTCAAATTAATTCATGGGAATATCTGAACGGAATCTAATATGTATTGGGGAACAACACTAATATATCTACAATCAATCTGTTTTCTCTCATGCAAGAGAGACCCCTTCCACTTCCAATTATAAAGTAGTGGGGGTACCTGTAACTCAGAATAGAAAAGAGTGCTGTAACATCTGTTTTTCTGCAGGAAATTGAATATCCTGATAGAAAGGAGCTCTGGTGGTGCAGTGGTTAAAGCATTTTGTCTACTTACCAAAAGGTCAACAGTTTGAACCTACCAGCTGCTCCATGGGAGAAAGATGAGTCAGTGTTTGCTTGTATAAAAATCTACAGCCTTGGAAACTGTGAGGTTGTTATATTCTGTCCTATATGGTTGCTATGAGCCAGAATTGACATTATGGTAGTGGGTTTAGTTTTGTTTGGCTAGAAAGTTTTACACAAAATTTTCTGGGATCATACAGACACTTCCATAGTTCCCTAAAGGTGCCATATACCAAAGATATTTACTAATAAAGTATTATTATTTTTTTTATTTTTAGGGTAAGTTAACAACTCTAATATATAGTCTATATATTTTTGTGGCTTAATATGATAAAAACTAATCCCTTTCAAATTGTAAGTCTATATATGGCAAGGGCCTGCTTCATGAAGTCATTTAAACTCCATCGTTTCTTAGGACCTAGAAGTTTTCCACTGGACCCAGTACATTTGGCTTGAGAGGGAGGGAGGAAAGTGTGTAAGATTGAGTGTTATGAGCCATGCCTTGAGCTGGCTAACATCACTTCCTTCCACAGCCCATTGGTGAATACTCAATCAAATGCTCTTTAGTGCGACAATTCCAGGTTATTCTTTCACCATGGATAGGCTTAAAGTCAATGTGATTAAGAGTAATATGCTTTCTTCAGAAAAATAACACTTGTTATGATGTTTTCTTTTTCCTTAAGTAATTCAGGAAAAATTAGCACTTAATTCCTAACCACTGACCTAGGTTTAGGGCCTCATTGTGGACAATGAGGTAGAATAATTCCCATGCAAGAGAGACCCCCCTCCACTTCCAATTATACAGTAGTGGGGGTACCTGTAACTCAGAGTAGAAAAGAATGCTGTAACATCTATGGGCCAACTCCCAGTTTTAAAATCTATTATTCAGCCATACTCATGTTTTAAGTTCTTGTCCACAAGACCTTTACTGTTTTATTTTTTTTGCCGGGGATATCTTTCTTTCCTTCTTTCCACCCCCTGATTTCATTGACTAACTCTTACTTATCTCAGGTTTGACACATACCTTCTGGGAAATCCTCTCTGACCTCTATATACCAAGGTTGGTTCTCCTATTAATTCCTGTGCTTTTTTCTATTATAGCATTAATTTCAGTTATTCAGTTTAGTTTTCAACATGTCCTAGTTTACTCTTTTGTCTCTTTCATTAAGCTGTAATATTCTTGGAGGTCAGAACTACTTGCTCACAATTGTATCATCAATGCACAGTATAGAGTATAATATGCACAAAGTAAATATTTTTGAAAAAAAATGAATAAGTACATTATTTTAATTTATTTTTATTAACATGTAGTAGGGAGCTCTGGTAGCGTAGTGGCTAAGGCACTTGACTGCTAACCAGAAGGCTGGTGGTTCAAATCCACCAGCCACTCCTCGGAAGGAAGATGGGGCAATCTACTTCAGTAGTGACACTGCCTCGGAAACCCAAGGAGGGGTCGCTATGAGTTGGGTCCGACTCGATGGCACATAACAACAACAACAACAACATGTAGTAACATGTCATTACTTAAAGAAATATCAATTGAGCACCTATTCTTGACAACCACCATTGAAGAATTACAAAGATAATTTGAACATGGACAAACTCTTCAGAAAGCTTATGACCACATAGTGAAGATACAGCCAGCATACTGTAAATCATGAAAGTTGATATCCTATTGAAGGTATTTCAGAAGATTTTGCAGGAAAAGTGATATTTGAAATGGATTTGAATGATGGGTAGCAATTGATCAGGTTGAGACAGGGGTGGGATAGAATGTCATGGACAAAGGGACATGCATAAGTAAAATCCCAATTTGAGAAAGCTCGGACCTCTCAGTGAGTTTGTCTGGAAGGCATGACTGTATGAAAGGGAGATAGTGGAGACAAAGTTGGAAAGGCAGATAAACTGATTTCTCCTTTCTTCTCGGAATGCATATTGTTCTTGTTAGGTACCATCGAGTCAGTACTGACTCATTGTGATCCTCTGTACAACAGAAGGAAATATTACCGGTCCTGTAGCATCCTTACAGTCTTTGCTGTGTTTGAGCCTATTGTTGTAGTCACTGTGTTAATCCATCTCATTGATGGTCTTCTTGTTCACTGACCCAATACTTGACCACGCATGATGGCCTTCTTCAGGGACTGGTCCTTCCTGATAACATTTCCAAAGTATGTGAAAGGAAATACCACCATACTCAATTCTGCAAAATATTCTGGCTTTACTCCTTCCAAGACAATTTATTAATGCTTCTGGCAGTCTATGGTATTTTCAATATTCTTTGCCAACACCATAATACAAAGGCATCAGTTCTTCTTCAGTCTTCCTTATGTATTGTCCAGCTTTCATGTGCATAGGAGACAATTGAAAATACCATCGCTTAGGTCAAGTGTACTTTAGTTCTCAAAGTGACATCTTTGCTTTTTTTGAAACACTCTAAAGACGTCTTTTGCAGCAGGTTTGCCTAATGCAATACATTTTTTTTTTTTCTAGATTCTGCTGCCGTGGGCATTGATTGCAGATCCAAGAAAATGAAATCCTTGACAATTTCAGCATTTTCTCTTTTTACCATGATGTTGCTTTATAGTTCCAATTGTGAGGATTTTTGTTTTCTTTTTGTTGAGCTGTAATCCTTACTAAAGGCTGTAGTCTTTGATCTTCATCAGTAAGTTCTTCAAGTCGTCTTCACTTTCAGCAAGAAAGGTTGTAGTACCTCAGTATTCGCAGGCTGTTAATGAGATTTCATCCAATCCGAATGCTGTGTTCCTCTTCATATAGTCCAGCTTCTCAGATTATTTGCTCAGCATATAGATTGATTAAGTATGGTGGAAGTATACAACGCCAATGCATATAATTCTTTTGGTACATTGTTTCTTTGTTTTCCTTCCATGTTCTTTTCATGCTTCCTACATTGTTCAATATTTTGCTCACAGAATCTGCCAGTATTGCAACTCAAGGCTTGAGGTTTTTCTTCAGTTCTTTCAGTTTAAGAAATGCTGAGCATTTTCCTCTCTTTTGATTTTCTGACTCAGGTCTTACTTACTCTGTCTTGTTGAGCTACCCTTTGAAATCTTCTGTTCAGCTCTTTTACTTTATCATTACTTCCAGCTAGTCTATGTTCAAGAGCAAGCTTCACAGTCTCTTCTGACATCCATTTTGGCCACTTTGCTTTCTTCATGTATGATATCCCACAACTTGTCTGGTCTTTGGTCCTTAGTGTTCAGTGTATCAAATCTATTTTGAAATGGTCTGCCAATTCAGTTGGATGCTTTCAAGTCTCACCTTGGCTCTCTAGACTTGATTTAAATTTCTTTAGTTTCAACTTGAACTTATATCTGAGCAATTGATAGTCTTTTCTGCAGTCAGCCCCTGGCCTTGTTCTGATTGAAGATATTGAGTTTCTCCATTGTCTCTTGTAAGATAAAAGGTGATTTAGGCCAAATTCCAGGAAAACTCCCCTTACATTGTATCATGGCTGTGACCTGAGTAAAACTGGTGACTTAAGTAAGGGTAATGCATGACACCCTAATCCTGCCTTATTGACATAAGAAATATAACCTAATCTTCCATAACATAACCTAATCATGCCTCATTCACCAAAGGCAGAAGTTAGGATTTACAAAATATCACAGAATGGAGGATAATCACACAGTACTAGGAATCATGGTCCAGTCAATTTGACACATACTTTTGGGAAAAAAAAAATTTGATCCATGAAAATACACGTTAACCTTTGAGCACAGTGTCTATTTTTTTTTTCTTTTTTAATTGCTCAACAATTGCTGTTATTAAGTCTTTCATCATGTGTACTTCTCTAGCAGTTTCTTTTGATCTATACTTCATCATTTCTTATAATAGCCCATGAAAAAAAAAAAGAGCATCAACCAAATGCTATGGAGTGTGTAGGGCAGCAGAATTCTGTGACTTGTTCACAGCTGCATAGAAAATCTATAATTATATAAAGTGGACTGAAATTTCCCAAATTAGTAAATATTCATGTGACTGGCCAGTACTCAGACCAGAAAATGAGGGCTATCTGCTACATCCAGCACACAGTCTTCCTTGAAATTAAGATCACTTGACTTACAATCATGGGAAAATTTGAATATAATGATACTACTTCTTCAGCTAATGCTGACAGAGGAGCAGTCAGCCGCAGGTATCCAGGTGTGGAAAGGGAAATCAGGCATGCCCAAAGCAGCAGTGAGGGAGAGCAGGAGAAAGGGTATTAAAAGCCAGGAACTCAGACAGAGAACCAGTCAGCTGCAGGGATCCAAGTGAGAAGAGGGAACTCAGGAACACCCAAAGCAGCAAGGTGGGAGAGCGGGAGAAAGGGGATAAAAAAGCCAGGAGCCCAGACAGAGGAGCAGTCAGCCACAGGGATCCAGGTGAGGAGAGGAACTCAGGCATGCCCAAAGCAGCAGGGCAGGAGAGCTGAAGAAAGGGGATTAAAAGGCCTAGGAATCTGGACAGAGGAG
>NW_006922055.1:1771140-1786111 GCF_000298275.1 Orycteropus afer afer | reverse complement strand
TTTGTCTCACCTATTTTGGTCATGTTGTCAGAAGGGACCATTCCCTGGAGAAGGATCTCATGCTTGGTAGCGTGGTGGGTTGACAAAAGAGGGGGAGGCCTTCAATGAGATGGATTGACATGGTGGCTGCGATGATTGGGCTCAAGTATAGCAGGGATCGTGGAGCTGGTGCTGGATCGGGCAGTGTTTCATTCTGCTGTGCATGGGGTCTCTATGAGTTGGAAACAACTTGACAGCACCTAACAACACAACAACAACACTTTTTCAGATATTTTTGCCACTATTATAATGCAGTTTTTAGACAAAGAGGATTAGGGATACTCAACACCCATCAAATATAAGCCAATTCCTAGTCTTGACAGAATTTAGAGTTTAAATGGATGTCTAACAGAAACAGTTCTGTACCTCCAGCGTAGTGGGGTACCAAACACTGAGGTCAAGTCAGATCTGACTCATCTCGACCCCTCCTTGGGTTTCAAGGCAGTATCACTATGGATACTGCCCAACCTTCCTTCCGAGGAGTGGCTGGTGAATTTTGACCTCCAGCCTTCTGGTTAGCAGTGAAATACCTTAGGCACTACACCACCACAGCTCCCATAGCTCCAGAGAAGAAAGAATTTATGCTGAAGAACCTTGATTCATTCATATCTTCAGTTGTCATTATTTTAAGTCCTTAGGTGCTCTGGATAAAGGAGTGAGAATTCCTGCCATCAAGAAATCTACACCATCAGAGCTCCTCAGATGTGACAGACATATAAAATATATTTACATGGTGGACATAAAGTACAGTGGTGAGAAGTAGAGAGTATAGTATGGGGCTGGTGAGAGGTGGACACATATGGTCCACGATATTAGTTTATGGATAAAAAGAAGGAGGGAAGAGGGAAGGACAGGTGTAAAGGGTGCCAAAGTATGAAAATCATAGCATATTTGAAATAATTAAGTTTCTCTCTAGAGCACAGTATAAGGGAAATGACAAGAGATGAGGCTGGTCCCAGTTCATAGAGGGCTTTATATGCTATCTAATTTCTTTGAGCTTTATCTTGTTTTCTGTGATAGGCAAATGAGTTTTGAGCAGGGGTTTGACGTGATCAGATTTATGTTTTATATAGATCACTTGGGAGGTGGATTTGAGGAATGAAGTATAAGGGTTTAAAGTTAGAAGCCAACCAACAGATCAGTGAGGAGTGTTTTAATTAACTAATTCACTCATTCATTCAGACATTTAGTCACTCAGTTGAGAGTTTTTGGGTATTCACTAAGGGCCAAACAATATACAAAATTCTACGGATAAAATAATCCGAAATTCTGTAGTGTTTCATTCTAGAGAGAGTTCTTTTTGTTGTTGGGTGCTGTTGAGCTGATTCTGATTCATAGCAACCCCGTATGACAGAATAGAACTGCACTATAGAGTTTTCTTTATGGAAGCACGTTACCAAATCTTCTCTCACAAAGCTGGAGGGTGGGTTTGAACTGCCAACCTTTTATTAGCAGCCATGAGCTTAACCATTGCACTACAGAGCGCCTTAGAGAACTGAAACCTAAAGAATGAAAGCAATTAGCTTTCAGTAATACAAGTGTAACAATGAAAAAACCGAGAACTTGAGTGTAGAAATAAGGATTGAAAGGAAATAAAGTCTTGAGCTGCTAAGAAAATTCTTTTTTTTTAATTGTTTCATATTGAGATTGGTATTCTCAGTGGTGTATGATCCTACAAGTCCATTTAAAAATACAATGGGAACCAAATGGATGTAAACTTGAACTTGGAGCTGCTTATAGGCTCCATAAGGTCATTCATTCATTCCTTTAGCAAATATTTATCATTTGCCTAACACAGTTCCAGGGAGGCTTAGGAATACTGTACTGAGAAAAATAAGATCCAGTTACTTGGCTTAATTAAGATGTAACTTCCTACATCCCACTTCTAAAAAGCCTATTTCTAAAAAGAAGTTGTTGTTGTTTGTTTGTTGTTGTTGTATGCCATCAAGTCGGACCCAACTCATAGTGACCCCTCCTTGGGTTTCCGAGGCAGTATCACTACAGAAGTAGATTGCCCAACCTTCCTTCAGAGGAGTGGCTCGTGGGTTTGAACCGCCAGCCTTCTGGTTAGCAGTCAAGTGCCTTAGGCATTATGCTACCAGAGCTCCTCTAAAAAGCAGTAGACAACTTATATA
This sequence comes from Orycteropus afer afer, assembly GCF_000298275.1. Lineage (NCBI taxonomy): Eukaryota > Metazoa > Chordata > Mammalia > Tubulidentata > Orycteropodidae > Orycteropus > Orycteropus afer. The sequence goes on along the minus strand of NW_006922055.1, from coordinate 1,783,937 downwards.
AAAACAAATACAATAAAAAGCAGAAACTTTAAATAAAAGTAGAAAACTTATTCTATCTGAAGACTGAGGATCACAAGTCATATAGCCAGACCACATTTTTTGCCGCTGTATATGTAGATAGATGCCCATTGCTAAGGTGACTGTTTTGATTAGGACCAGATGCATTTACCTTTCCTGGGCACAGATAGAGAGACACTGAGCATGGGCCAGCTTGTACTCTACGTTACATATAGAGGTTTGCACTGTTAGACCACCGAAACTACTACTCTTTAGAGAGTCCAGTTCCATTCAGGTCAGCAGCCTCTTCTTTTAAAAGCCACTAAGGGTACTGGACGCTGATCAAAAGTTTTTCTGATAGTAACTTTGCAGTGACCCCTAATCATCCTGATTTTATTCTACAATCTATTAGATTATTGTCAATAAATGTTTGAATAATTCTTCACAAATATTTTTGGAGATAATTTTATGTCTGTGGCCTATTCCAGCTCTTCTGAAAATGGTTTCCGTCAGTTCACTTTCATTAAATAAAGTACTTTTTAACTTCTTCCTAAACATAATTCAGAGTTTCCTAAATATAACTCAAAGGATTTTACTATTATCATTATTATATGCTGGGAAGAATATGCTGTGTTAAATTCAGAGAGAAGACTGAGTCAGAAGGGAATCAGAATGCCGAAGAACTAGATTGGAGTTCTTATTCTGACACTATCATTGATCTGCGACTCATCCCTTAACTTCTATGCCCTTAATTTTTTTATCTGTAGCATAGGGTTGCTATCCATTCCTTTTTAGTATACATGATCTTTATTTAAGTGATTAGATAAAATTATAGAGATGAAATGTTATTATTATATGAACTAACAGAAGACATTATTATTTTTTAATGTTCTTCATGATTTCGTAGACTTTGACCAAATACACACTTGGCCTTTGTCCTTTCTTAACTCTGCATTTTAAACTGCTCTTACATAGTAATGGTTATTTTTGTTGTCTGTCTAAAGACTTGTCACAGTGATTATAGCTCTGTCTGGAGCATTGCACATACCACCATAGTTTTAATTCAACATTGAACCACATTTAGTTGTCATCTCTAACATTTAGTTTAATAAGCATGTGGGGCCCAAATTTTGTAGGATCCAATCTGTATAACCTTCCATGTTCTGCTTCTGAATGTCCAAAAATTGATAAAGTGTACCAAATATGTTTTAGATTATTTTCCTTTTTACCTATGTTCAAATTTAAGTTCACTCAAATTTTTCTCTTCAGAGTTTAGAGATAGCATCAGTCAATATTTCTTAAGTAGTTGAATAATTTACAACACGGCAGACTAGACTTTCAATTGTACATTTCTTCTGCCACAATATGGATTTAAAATCTTTGTAGCTGGGTATGCTAAGGCACCACTTAGGATATAACTAGGCATTCAGCAAAGATGCAATTTATACCTATCCTTCTTTTCCTGCTAATGAATAAATTACCATAATGATATGGAATTTTTATGCCCTTATGGATCTTTTTGAAAAACTTTTCAAAATCTCAGAAGTCTAAGTTCTACTGATTTTCATTCTTATTCTGCTATCCTTCTACTTCATTAGAGTGGAAGAATGTCCCTTCTTTGGCTGTGTTGATGTTCCTTTCTTATTGAACCTAACTATGAGGCTAAATGTTGTAATCTTGCTGATGACTGTGGATCTTTCTAATGTATTAGGTTGTTTCTATTTCATATGTGATCATTTCTATTTATTTACAAAAACACCTATTAAAATGATCAAACTTGGAAAAAATAATCAATTATAATGGTGTTATGTTTAAAGTTTGAACAATATCTTGTACAGATATTTTGGTAGAGTGGCACTGGGTGATCATTGGTGTACACAGAGTGAAAATATTTGAGTTTGAGGCCAGATAGATACCTTCTTTATAAGCAGCCCTTTCTTTTAAATCTTCTATCTTGACATTGCCATGACTTCATGAAGATCAAAATATGTTTTGACGGTCTTACACATTTTAGTACTTAAAATTATATGGCATTTTTATTGTAAAATAGCACACATAGCAGAAAATAAATACAGTTTGCATTATTCATATTCTTTGATATCTGACATTTTTTTCCCCTTTATATTTAAAAACCTGACTTCATGTCAGTATTATTGGTCTAATTCCTGGGCCCTTTTTAAATGTCATCAGTAACCATGATGTTAATGAGTTTACAATCAAGCTAATAAAGATCTGGTTAAAACAACCACACCTGGAATAAAACCTGGTGTAATTTGAAAGGCATTTCTAGTTGAAATGTTAGCAATAAATACATTTCAAGGGACTGTTTTTGCTAAAATTATTTGAGAATGTTATTTAAAATAGTTAAATTTTTTCTTACTTCCTAAGATTGTGTTCTTATGCAAACCATGATGAATATTTTTAATGACTAATTTCATGTGCATACCACAAAAGTGGAGGGTCAGTGAAAAAGGGGAAGGCCCTTGATGAAATGGATTGACACAATGACTGCAATGATGGGCTCAGCAAGGATTGTGAGGCTGGCACAGGATTGGACAGTGTTTTGATCTGTTGTGCATAGGGTTGCTATGAGTTAGAGCCTACTTGACAGCACCTAACAACAACCACAAGGAAATGAAATTCAGTTATTATGGTCAACAGGATGAACTATCAGAGTGATGGAAATAGTGAGAACACGTTTATATCAAGCCCAAAATTATAGCTTTCATCAGACCCATCTTTTTCTTCTGATATAACTTGCATGTACAAGGAGTAAAAGAGCTGTTTATATTTTTGACATTTATTTGAACTCATGTTTAGCAGGATTGTGAAAGAACAATCCCATATGAAGGGGTTTGGAAATTATAAATGTATTTAGTTTTAAGAAATTGATATATATTATGGCAATGTCTACTCTACAAAAGGCAAGAACATTTAGAAAAAAATGAAAAATGGAGTGAATCATTGAGATGCTTCCAAATGTTTGGCATCTGTAGAAATTCTATCTGGATGGCCTATTTTTTTTTAAATTGTGATTTAGGTGAAAATCTACAGAGTAAACTTGTTTTCCATACAACAGTTCATACACATTTTGTTTCATGACATTGATTGCAATCCCCATAATGTAATAGCTCTCTTCGCACTTCCTTCCTGTGTTGACCTTTTCCTTGTGTCCTTCATTCCTATGCATTCTTGGCCCTCTGAGCTATCTCCCTGTGCAATTACTGCCTTCCTGATCTCCCATGAAGGAGTTCTGGTAGCATAGTGCCTAAGGCACTTGACTGCTAACCAGAAGGCTGGCAGTTCAAACCCACCAGCCACTCCTCGGAAGGAAGATTGGGCAATCTACCTCCATAGTAATACCACCTCAGAAACTCAAGGAGGGGTCGTTATGAGCCGGGTCTGACTCGATGGCACATAACAATAACAACAAAAACGATCTCCCATGATTGACTATTCTAAGGAGCTTACCTGTTGTTGTTGTTATGTGCTGTGGAGTCAGCCTCAACTCATAGCAACCCCTCCTTGGGTTTCTGAGGCAATATCACTATAGAAGTAGATTTCTCAACCTTCTTTCAGAGGAGTAGCTGGTGGGTTTGAACTGTCAGCCTTCTGGTTACCAGTCAAGTGCCTTAGGTGCTGCGCTACCAGAGCTCCTGCCTAGTGTAAATGTTCACCTCATATGCTTGTATATTGTTTGTCTGGGAGTCACGAGAGTGAGTTCAATTACAGGCCTGGAGGGTGACTAGGGGCCATAGTCTCGGGTTTTACCAGTCCTTATCAACCGGTGGGAGCTCTGGTGGCATAGTGCCTAAAGCATTTGACTGCTAACCAGAAGGTTGGTGGTTCAAACCCACCAGCCACTCCTCTGAGGGAAGGTTGGCGATCTACTTCCATAGCAATACTGCCTCGGAAACCCAAGGAGGGGTCATTATGAGTCAGATCTGACTCCATGGCAGTAAGTTTGGTTTTTTTTTTTGGTATCAGACCAGTGATACTGGTCTTTTTTATGATTTTGAGTTTTGTTCCATATTTTTCTCCCATTCTATCTAGGATCTCCTATACGGATCCCTTTCCAGAGTAGTTGACAGTTGTAGCCGGGCACTATCTAGTTCTGGTCTTATGGTCATGTAGGCTGAGGTTCGCATGGTGCACTAGTCCCTTGGACTAATTGTTTTGATGGGTCTTTGGTTTTCTTCATTCTTCTTTGCTCCAGACAAGGAGAGACAAATTGTTGCATCTTAGATGGCTACTTGCAAGTTTTTAAGACCCTACCCACTTTCTAGTCACCAAAGTAGGATGTACAACAATGTTTTTGTGTAGGATTTTATACCAGTTGAGCTTGATGTCCTCTGAGACCATGGTCCTGAGCCCAAATGCTCAACAGCTCACTCCCTGAGGTGGTTTTCTGTGGCTAAGAAGTTATTATAACTTTGTCCCCTCTTGACTCTATTATATATTTGGACATTCTTATAGTACATACAAATATGTGTGTAGAACTATCATCTGCCAAACTTATATATGATCATGAATGTATTTCCTTTTGCCTAGACATACCTTATTATTCAGCCAGTCTACCTATGTATCCACCTGTAGATTAGTGTTTGTTATTACAGATAATCTAGTATAGTGTATGTAGAAGTGTTTATCTTTATTGTCTGTATCTCTTGAGCACCTCACTGTGTTTTCCTTTTCCTTAGTGTTGGTCACTTGTTTTTGGTATATTGCCTTTCCTTTCACCAAAATCAATACTGATCTCTCACTATGGAACAATATTTCCTCTTGTCCCCTCCCATCCATGGTAACCAACAAAGAAAGTTTCCTTCCATATGTAAACCTTTCTTTGATCTTTTACAATAGTAGACTAGTACAATGTTTGTCCTTCTATAATTGACTTATTTCACTCAGCATAATGCCCTCCAAGTTCACCCATGTTATGAAGTGTTTTGGGGATTCTACATTATTCTTTAGTGTTGCATAATATTCCATGTCTGTATGTACCACAGTTCAGTTATCCATTCTTCTGTTGATGAACACATAGGTTGTTTTTATCTCTTTGCAATTGTGAATAGTGCTGCGATAAATATAGGTGTGCATATATCTATTTGTGTCTTGGCTCTCACTTTGTTAGGATATATACCTAGGGATGGGATTGCTGGATCAAATGGTATTTCTATTTCTACCTTTTTAGGAAGTGCCATACTGTTTTTCACAGTGGTTGTGTAATTTTACAGTCCCTTCAGCCATGTATAATAGTCCAAATCTCTCCACATCCTTGCCAGCATTTGTTATTTTCTGTCTCATTGAACTTTGCTGTTAATGCTGGGGAAGATTGTATCTCATTGTTTTGACTTGCATCTCTCTAATGGTTAATGATTACAAACATTTCTTCATGTTTGTTGGTTGCCTGAATATCTTCTTTCATGAAGTGTCTGGTCATTTCTTCTTCCCATTTTTTAATTGCTTGTCTTTTTGTTGAGGTGTTAGAGTTTCCATAAATTTTAGAGATAAGTCCCTTGTCAGGTGGGTCATTGCTGAATATTTTTTCCCAGTCCATAGGTTCTCTTTTTACTCTTTGAAGAAGTCTTTGATGCACACATAATCATTTAATTTTGAGAAGGTCCCAATAATCTAGTTTATCTTCTGTTGTTTGTGCATTTTCACTTATGTTTGGTAGTCTATTAATGCCATGTATTAAGGCCCTTAAGTTTGCCGCTATTTTTTCTTTGATGAACTTTTTAGTTTTAGGTTTTACATTTAAGTCTTGGATCCATCTGGATTAGTTTTTGTGTGTTGTGTGAAGTGTAGATCTTGTTGGATTTTTCTGCAAAAGGATATCCAGTTTTGCCAGCACCATTTGTTAAAGAGACTGTCTCTTCTCCATTTAATGGATTTAGGCCCTTTGTCAAAGATCAGCTGACCATGGATGGATGGATCTATTTCTGAGTTCTGAATTTTGTTCCACTGGTCTATGTAGAATAGAATTGAGAGGTAGACAATTTCAGCCCTTTCACCATTTATTGTGATGCTGCTTATTGGTCCTATTGTGAGGATTTTTGTTTTCTATATTTGAATTAAAAGTTGAAAATTAATGAGTTATTGATGCTTTTTGTAATGAGTGACAAAACTCAAAAATAGGTTGAAATATATAACACATACACAGAGGTAGGAGATCAGTAGCTTCTAGTGTTAGTTCAGTGGCTCAACAATGTCAGGACCAGTACTTCTGTCATTCTGTTAGACATTCCCTAATGGTCATAAGTTGACCACCTCAGATTGAAGTTTTTTTTTTTTTTTTTTTTAAATCCATTCTCATGTAGGGAGTCTTTATTAATCTTGTCCAATAGAATCTGGTATGTGCCCTAGAGTAGTGTCTGCAGCACATTGACAATTCTCCTCTTTATGACTGGGGAATTTATTGTGTGTTCTTGTTCCTATTCCTTTTCCACCAATGCATGTCTAATATAGATATGTTGAGAGGGACACCTAGTTTATCTTTTAAGCCTATAAGTCAGTAGAGGAATCACACCGAGGCATGATGAAACACACTTCACATCATCCTGAAATTCTGGATGAACTGAAAGCAAAATGCCTTCTTTTTATTGAAAAAGAATGTATATGCATGTTGGTTGGCCGATAGAGTGCATTGTGTTAAAGACTACACTTACTTTCTCATTCCCATTAGAATAATTAGGAAGGTTTAATGAAATGATTATACAATATGGGAAGGCTATGGGAAAACTACAAGGGATATTGCACTACACTTGGGCTACTCCCACTCAGATACCCAAAAATAAGAAGAAGAGAGCAATGACAAGAACCTGAAAGGGAAACCCATGTACAGGATATATCTTCAATGAAGGGACAAGTTATCTTGTGGTAAATGTATAGGAAGGGAGCAGGGAAAAATAACCAAAATGCATTTTCCTCTCCTACCAATATTCTGCTGGTTTCACCATAGGCAAATCTAACTGGAAGCTAAAGCAAAGGAACCCATTGTTGTTGTTAGGTGTTTTTGAGTTGGCTCTGACTCATAACGACCCTATGTACAACAGAATGAAACCCTACCTGGTCCTGTGGCAGCCTGACAATCCTTGGTTTGCCTGAGGCCATCATTGCAGCCATTCTGTCAGTCCATCTCGTTGAGGGCCTTCCTCTTTTTCACTGACCCTCTACTTTACCAAGTATGATACCCTTCTCCAGAGAATGGTACCTTCTTACAACATGACCAAAGTAGGTGAGATGAAGTCTGGTCATTCTCACTTCCAAGGAGTATTCCAGCTGCACTTTTTCCAGGACAGATTTGTTCATTTTTCTGGCAGTCCATGGTACTTTCAGTATTCTTTGACAACACCACAACTCAAAAGCATCAACTCTTCTTTGGTATTCCTTATTCATTGTCCAGCTTTCACATGAATATGAGGCATATGAAAACACCATGGCTTGGGTTAGGCACACCTTAGTCTTCAAAGAGACATCTTTGTTTTTCAGCACTTGAAAGAGGTCTTTTGCAGCAGATTTGCCCAGTGCAAAACGATGTCTGATTTCTTGACTGCTGCTTCCATTGGTGTTGACTGTGGATCCAAGTAATATGAAATTCTTGACAACTTCAATCTTTTCTCCATTTGTTATGATGCTGCCTTTTGGTCCAGTTGTGAGGATTTTTGTTTTCTTTACATTGAGGTGTAATCCATACTGCAGACTGGACTCTTCAATCTTCATCAGTAAGTGCTTCAAGTCATAAAGGGAACCCAGTAACGTACTTATATTTAGCCTATTGGAGCAGAGACAGGGTGAACAAGTGTAGAGAGTAGATCTGGAAGGTTAAAGAGAAGGTATTTGGCACACCAGCTCACAGTACGGAGGAGCCCTCGTGGTACAGTGGTTAAGTGCACAGCTGCCACTTTAAGGTCAATGATTCAAACCCACCATCTGCTTTGTGTGAAAACGATATGGCATTCTGCTTCCATAAAGATTTACAATCTTGGAAACCCTATGGGCCAGTTCTACTATGTCCTACAGGGTTGAAGAGAGTCAGAATTTACTCAGTGGCAATGAGTTTTTTATTATTATTATTATTTGTTCAATGTGTATTCTCCTTTGCTTCCTTACAATCAACCACCCTGACTTCTATTGTAAATATAAATATAATTCCTTCCTATACAAACTATAGCTAATTCTTACTTTTTGGTCAAGAGCAGAATTTATTCCTTGGCAAACCTTTTTGTGAAAAACCTCCATTTGCTTCTCTGGTTGTTGAGCTAATTTATATTATCATGTAATATTACATTAGAATGAATGCCAGAGTTCTCAGGCCTTCAGGGATATCCAAGAATTAATAGAAAGTTTGAAAATTCTGGGATATCAGCTCCTCCAAATAAATAAATAAATAAATAAGGTGCTATCAAGTTGATTTTAGCCCAGGGCAAGCCCATTTGTTGCAAATAGAACTGTGTGCCACAGGGTTTTCATGGTCGTGATCTTCAGAATTCGATCACCAACTCACACTTCTGAAGTGTGTCTGGGCAGGTTTAAACCACCAACCTTTTGGTTAGTAGGCTTGTGCTTAACTGTTTGTGCCACACAGGGGCTCTATAGTTCTATAACCCTCACTTCTTCTAGAACAGCCCTGTTTTTATCATTTTAATTGGGTTTCACTTAATATTACATTGAGAAAGAAAAATGAAACAGCTTCACGGCTTTCAAAAAGTTGAAAATTGCTGATCTATTTCAATGCTCTTTACTGGGGATTTTTCAGAGAAGTTAAATTACTTACTTAAGATCACACAACTTTTTAAGAAGCAAAATGAAGACCAAGGTTCAATGCTTTTGATACACATACCAGTACTCCTTCCACTATTCCTCATAGTTTCTTATGCTAACTTTTAAAAAGCGACTATGTAAACAAGATGATAATATGGCTTTAAAAAAAAAAAAAAAAAGAACAAAGATTGGATATATTATTGAGTAGCAATGCTTTTGGAACATCAACTGGTTAAAAGATGATTAAAGGGAACTGGGTTGTGTCTCTTTGGCCAACAGGAAAAGCAATCAAAAAGAAATATTGAACTACAATCTTTCTAAGCAACTACAGAGGAAACTTTTTCTAGTCATGACAATGACTGTTGAATGGGACCTACGAAGACTTAGCATCTAAGACGTAAAGGAGACTGAACAGGAGCAAATTCACCCCATGGTATTAATAAAATTAATGTTTTCTTATATGTATGTAATATTTTTTGTTAGTTTATTCCTTGATGTAATGTATTAAAAATATACCCTGTTTTTTTGGTGTCTTAGTGCCTAAGGCATTTGACTGCTAACCAAAGGCTGGCAGTTCAAATCCATCAGCCAATCCGTGGAAGGAAGACTGGGCAATCTACTTCTGTAAATATTTACCACCTCAGAAATTCAAACGGGGTCTCTATGAGTCAGAATTGACTTGATGGCAGTGAATTTTTTTTTTTTTTTTTTTGGTCCTATGTGGCCCAGTCATTCTAAAAGAAGATAATATGCTATCAGTGAAGAGCCCATAGAATAATACTGATAATGCAGTGGTTAAAGCACTTGGCTGTTAAACCAAAGGTTGGTGGTTGGAACCCATCAGCTGCTCTTCAGGAGAAAAAAATGTGTCAGTCTTCTTCCATAAAGATTTGCAGCCTTGGAAAGCCCTATGGAGTGATGTCCTAGGGTCATCATGAGCCAGAATTGACTCAGTGGTAGTGGGTTGGGTTTAAGAGCCCATGCAATTAATAATCAAGATACATCTGCTCAATAAGCACATTAAGCATAATATTACCTGTTTTTACTGTTGGGGTACTCTGATACCCTTAGTTTCCTTTTGTTGTTGTGGTAACCAAACTTTTAATTTATTTTTCCTTTGAAATTTCAGTCTTTCTGCTTTCTGTGAGGCTTCAATTTAGGTATTTTATAGCCAGCCAGTCTTCTGCTTAATATAGCACTTTTATTTCCTTCTGAACCTTTTTTTTTTAAACAGTATATAGAGTTGTTCATAGTACAGTGTCACCTTCACTAAGACATACTTAAAAGAACGTTGTATGATATAACTCAACTCACTACTGTCGAGTCAGATCTAACTCATAGTGACCCCTCCTTGAGTCTCCAAGGCAGTATCACTATGGACGTAGAGTGCCCAGTCTTCCTTCAAATGAGTGACTGGTGGGTTTGAACCACCAGCCTTCTGGTTAGCAGTCAGATGCCTTAGGCACTATGCCACCAGAGCTCCCTTGTATGATACAGTAATATTTATATTTGTATTTTGTTAGATGACATTAATAACATGAAGAATACATGTTCACTGTAAAATAAGTAAGTAATTTGTATTTATAGAGAATAAATCAGGAGTCCTCCTACTTGCCTTCTAAGTAGTTTGGAGAGAACTCATATAGTCTGTTTCTATATTTTATATATACAGATAGACATACACAGCTCTTCCTCTTATGTTGTCTCTCTCTCACACTCTAATTTCAAGCATAAATTCCTCAATCTTTTATACATTTTAAAATCAGGATAAAACTCGTTTACTTTACCCAAGGATTTCTACTGAAAATTTTCTGCTTATCCGGAGACCAGTATTTTTCCTTAGCAGACTGTGGCTCAGAATCTGATTGGAAATCCAGGTAGAATGAGATTGATCACTTACTTGAAGAACACATGTCTTTGATGCACAAGATCTACTTCCGTAGTGATACTGCCTCAGAAACCCAAGGAGGGGTCACTATGAGTTGGGTCTGACTAGACGGCACATAACAACAACAACAACAACAACAAGCACTAAAATATCTCCTCAAATGATTCCATTGTTGTTGTTGTTGTTGTTATGTGCCGTCGAGTCAAACCTGACTCATATAAGCATTTTAAAATAATAGAATGAAAAGTATATTAATACTCTTCACTACATATTGACTTTATATAATTCTGTGGGTTTGACAAAGTGAATTGATTCACCTGGAAACATTACAGTGCTCAGTGGTCCAGAATTAAGGGATTGCTTCACTTCCCAACTTTATTTGAGATAGCCAGTGGCTATAGAAGGCAATTTGATCTCAGTAGGACTGTTACCCACTTTCTTCCCCCAATAAAGATAAGAACGAAAACTTTCCCTTAAAAGTAGATTGGAAACAGCTAATTGTCTTAAGAGGTGATCTGCTATGTCGATAGTATCGATATCAGTTCAAACACTGGAAATTTTAAGCCTGTGATTTAAATATCAATCTAAATAATGACTTTCTGGAATTTATTAAAGAGTAAATATTTAAATTTTTGACTCCTGTCTCTCAAAGTAATTTGTCTTCTTGAATTCACATAACTACTGTATACTATACTGATTTCTTTAGCCTTCAGCCTCTGCACTATAGCTTTGGATATATTGAATGTAACTCTCATAGTTCTTAATACCTAAAGTTATGACAACTACAAAAGAAAATATGCTTTTAAAGATATATTTTTAAAAATATTTACATTTTTATAAAATTCTTATAGCCTAAAAGTCTTCAACTTCATTACCTTCTATCTATTAAGGGATTAGCCAGTGATTCTGATAAACAGACACTTTTTGCCGTAGTTTAGCAACAAATAGTTATTATGGTTTATTGGGATATTTTTCTATAGATTATTTCACAAGCATTTAACATTATGGCCTGTGGCTATATTTTCACAGATATATTTCTGACTATGAAATATATTTGATAAATATACTCTTTTAAAGAAAATAGTAATTGTAATGACCATTTTTAATGTATTTCATAGTAAATAGTTCATATTCACTGTAAAGTTGTTGTTATTGTTAAGTGCCATCGAATCATCTTCTACTCATAGCAACCATATGCACAGCAGAATGAAACACCGCACAGTCCTGAGCCAGCTCCACAATTCTTGCTACACTTGAGCCCATCACCGCCACCACCATGTCAGTCCATGTCATTGAGGGAGTTCCCCTCTTTTGTCGACCCTCCACCTTACCAAGAATGACATCCTTCTCCAGGGAATGGTCCCTTCTGACAACATGACCAAAGTATGTGAGATGAAGTCTAGTCATTCTCACCTCCAAGGAGCACTCTGGCTGCACTTTCTTCAGGACAGATCTGTTAGTTCTTTTAAAAGTTCAAGGTACTTTCAGCATTCCTGGCCAACACCACAGCTCAAAAGCATCAACTGTTCTTTGGTCCTCCTTATTCATTTTCTAGCTCTCACATGCATATGAGGCAATTGAAAATACCATGGCTTGTGTCAGGCGCATCTTAGTCTTCAAGGAGACATCTTTGCTTCTTACCACTTGAAAGAGGTCCTTTGCAGCCAATTTGCCAAGTGCTATACATCATCTGATGTCCTGACTGCTGCTTCCATTGGCATCATTTGTAGAACCAAGCAATTTCAATCTTTTCTCCATTTATCATAATGCTGCTTATAGGTCCAGTTGTGAGGATTTTTGTTTTCTTTATATTGAGATGTAATCCATACTGCACTATGTATTCTTCAGCCTTCATCAGTAAGTGCCTCAAGTCATCCTCACTTTCAGCAAGCAAAGTTGTGTCATCAGCGTATCGCAGGTTGTTAATCCAATTCTGATGCCACGTTCTTCTTTGTATAGCTCAGCTTCTTGGATTATTTGCTCAGTATACAGATTGAATAAGTATGGTGAAAGGATACAACCCTGACACACTCCCTTCTTGATTTTAAACCATGCAGTGTTCCTTTTTCTGTTTGAACGACAGCCACCTGGTTTACTCAGCCTCATGAGTACAGTTAAGTGTTCTGGAATTCCCATTCTTCTCAATGTT
>NW_006922055.1:1769804-1770975 GCF_000298275.1 Orycteropus afer afer | reverse complement strand
AATGATATTGTTTGATAATTTCCACATTCTGTGGGATCACCTTTCTTTGGAATGGGTACAAATATGGATCTCTTCCAGTCAGTTTGCCAGGTAGCTCTCCTCCAAATCTCTTGGCATAACTAAGTGAGTGCCTCCAGTGGGGCATCCGTATGTTGAAACATCTCAGTGGGTATGCCATCAATTCCTGGAGCCTTGTTCTTCACCATTTCCCTCAGCACAGCTTCTACCTCTTCCCTCAGTACCATTGGTTCTTGAATATATGCCACCTCCTGAAATGGATGAAGATCGACCAGTTCTTTTTGGTACAGTGACTCTGTGTAATTCTTCCATCTTCTTTTGATGCTTCATGCATCATTCAATATTTTGTCCATAGAGTCTTTCAATATTGCGACTTGAGGCTTAAATTTTTTCTTGGTTCTTTCAGCTTGAGAAATGCTGAGTGTGTTCTTTCTTTTTATTTTTCTAACTCCAGGTCTTTGCACATTTCATTATAGTAATTGGCTATGTCTTCTTGAGCTGCTCTTGGAAATCTTCTATTCACCTCTTTTATCTTGTCGTTTTTTTCTATTTGCTTTAGCTAGTCTTTGCTCAAGGGCAAGTTTCAGAGTCTCTTCTGACATCCATTTTGGTCTTTTCTTTTTTTCTCATCTTTTAAATGACCTCTTGCTTTCTTCATGGATAATGCTCTTGATGTCATCCCACAATTCTTCTGGTTTTCGTCATTGGTGTTTAATGCATCAAATCTATTCTTTAGATGGTCTCTAAATTCAGGAGGGATATATTCAAGATCATATTTTGGCTCTCCTGGACTTGTTTTAATTGTCTTCAACTTCAAGTTGAACTTGGCTATGAGCAGTTGATGTTCTGTTCCACAATCAGCTCCTGGCCTGATTTTGGCTGAAGATGTTGAGCTTTTCCATTGCCTCTTGCCACAGATGTAATCCATCTTATTCCTGTGTACTTTATCTGGTGACATCCACATGTATAGCTTCCGTTTGTGTTGTTGAAAACAGGTATTTGCAATGAATAAGTTGTTTGTCTTGCAAAATTCCACCATGCTATCTCCAGCGTTATTTCTGTCACCAAGACCAAATTTTACAATTACCGGTCATTCTTCTTTGTTCCCAACTTTTGCATTCCAATCACCAGTGATAAGCAACACATCTTGATT
>NW_006922055.1:1763959-1768714 GCF_000298275.1 Orycteropus afer afer | reverse complement strand
AAAAAAAAAAAAAATTATTTGGTTGTATTTATTTTGGTATTCTAGGAAATTCCTGTGAACTTTTTTTTTTCTACATACTTTGTTTTTATTCATCTTTATTTTATTTATCTTTATTTTATTTTTGCAGTGTTCCCTCCCCTCCTACCCCAGGTAACCAACAAAGAAATATTCCTCCCGTATATAAACCTTTCCTTGACTTTTTACAGTAATGAACTAATACATTATTTGCCCTCCCGTGATTGACTTATTTCACTAAGCATAATGTCCTTCAGGTTCATCCATGTTATTTGGTGTTTTGTAGATTCTACATTGTTCTTTAGTGTTGCATAGTATTCCATTCTGTGTATGTACCATAGTTTGCTTATCCATTCTTCTGTTGCTGGGCACCTAGATTGTTTCCCTCTTTTTTGCTTTTGTAAATAATGCTGTGATGAACATAAAAAACAAAACAAAACAAAACACCTCACTGCCATTGAGTCATATCTGACTCATAGCTAACCCTCCCTGGATTTCTGAGGCAGTGTCTCTATGCAAATTTCTGAGGCAGTGTCTCTATGCAAATAGACTCTATCCAGTCTTCCTTCCAAGGAGTGGCTGGTGGGTTTGAACCACAACCCTTCTGGTTAGCAGCCAAATGCTTTAGACACTACACCACCAGAACTCCTGTTATGAACATGGGTGTGCATATATCCATTCTTGTCCTGGCTCTCACTTGTTTAGGATATATACCTAGTAATGGATTTTTGGATCAAATGATGTTTCTAATTTTAACTTTTTAAGGAATCACCATACTGCTTTCCACAGGGGTGTATCATTTGACAGTCCCACCAGCACTGTATGAGAGTCCCAATTTCTCCACATCCTTGCCAGCATTTGTTATTTTCTGTCTTGTTGAACTTTGCTATTAGTGCTGGGGCTAGATATTATCTCATTGTTGTTTTGATTTGCATCTCTCTAATGGCTAATGATTTGTGAACTTCTCTTCATGTGTTTGTTGGCCACCTGAATATCCTCTTTGGTGAAGTGTCTATTCATGTCTTCTGCTTATTTTTTAATTGGATTGTTTGTCTTTTTGTTGAGGTGTTAGAGTTTTCTATAAATTTTAAAGATAACTTGTCAGATATGTCATTGCCAAATATTTTTTCCCAATCTGTAAGTTCTTTTTATTCTTTAGGAGAAGTCTTTTGAAGCACATAAAAATTTAAGTTTTAGATGGTCCCATTCATCTAGTTTCTCTTCTGCTGTTTGTGAATTTTGGGTTATGCTGGACAGTCTATTTATGACATAAATTAGGGCCCCTAAATTTGCCCCTATTTTTTCTTTGAGGAACTTCATAATTTCATGTTTCATATTTAAGTCTTTGATCCATTTGGAGTTAGTTTTTGTGTGTGGCGTGAGGTATGGATCTTGTTTCATTTTTCTGCAAATGGATATCCAGTTTTGCGAGCACCATCTGTTAAAGAGATGATTTCTTCCCCATTTTAACCCAGAAACCAACC
Source organism: Orycteropus afer afer (assembly GCF_000298275.1). Lineage (NCBI taxonomy): Eukaryota > Metazoa > Chordata > Mammalia > Tubulidentata > Orycteropodidae > Orycteropus > Orycteropus afer. Next base: position 1,767,215 of record NW_006922055.1, on the reverse strand, counting down.
CCGTTATGGAAGTATCCAAAGTAAAATAAGCTTACAAGATTGTAAACAGGGAACCAGAAGCATCAAAACCTCAATTAACAAATGAGGACAACTACAAACTAAAAGATTGACAAAATAGTATAGTTTCAGAACTTCTAAAAGGTGGGGGAGTCAAGACAATTGCTAGATAGAACAAACTGTTTTAAACTTGAGAGGACAATTATAGATCACAGGGTGGTGGTTGATTTTGTTACATGCCGTCAAGTCATCTCTGACCCATAGCGACCCCTCCTTGGGTTTATGAGGCAGTATCACTATGGACGTAGATTGCTCCACCTTTCTTCTGAGGAGTGGCTGGAGGGTTTGAACCACCAACCTTTTGGTTAGCAGTGAAGTGCCTTAGGCACTATACTACCAGAGAAAAATAACTTTCACATCAAAATAAAAAAAGAGGACAAGGAAAAATATTAAGCAAATACTAAAATAATAGCAATGAAGGAAATGATAACATGATTTACAAACAAAATGAGCTCAGCACAAGTCAAATTGACTCGATGGCAGTGACTTTGGGTTTGGTTGGTTACAGAAAATTATATGGAAAAAGAAATCAGCAACACCATGAAAAAACATATAACAAAATGACAGCAACAAATTCATACTTGTTGATAATTACACTGAATGTAAACGGATTAAATGCACCAGTAAAGAAACAGAGAGTTCTAGAGTGGATAATAAAACATAACACATCAATATGCTGTCTACAAGAGACATATCTTAGAGACAAAAATAAAAATAGACTAAATATCAAAGGTTGGAAAAATATATATCCTGTGGGCTTTTTACCATTGTAGCTGTTAAATACCTTTGAATACTCCCTCAATCTTGCTAATTTACCACATTATAAGCTAAAAAATGAGTATCACCAGATGCAGAGTATAGGCCCCCCCGAAAACCAAACCAAACACACTGCCGTCGAGTTGGATCCAACACATAGCAACCCCTCCTTGGATTTCCGAGGCAGTATCACTACAGAAGTAGATTGCCCAACCTTCCTTCCAAGGAGTGGCTGGTGGGTTTGAACTGCCAGCCTTCTGGTTAGTAGACAAATGCCTTAGGCACTACGTCACCAGAGCTCCTCTAGAGTATAGACATGTGTCCACAATTCTCAGTCAGATACACTGTCATCAGACATGGATTTGAGATGATGAACCTCAAGAATGCGCCATGTGCAGAGACCCTATCTTATGAGACAAGTGATGGAGAACCATCTTTCCTTGGGCATCAGTGAAATAGTTTCTAGTATTGAGTGCCAGTCATTGTAAATGTCAAGTGGCAGGTGTCAGTGGTACTCCTTCTAGAGAAGCTGCTGTAATTACAGGTTTCCCTGGGTATCTGAAAGTAAAGATTTCCTGTGAAATCTTTTGTAAGCCAAAATGATATTAAGCAAAGAAGCAATTACCCTTAATTTACATAGGAAAAATTTTTGAGTGTTCCCAGACTTAAAAAATGACATACTAATTCATAACAAATAACACATAAAAACGAAAATAACACTAACATATAGCATTCACAGACAGTTCAAACTTACGATGGCTTGATGTTGAGATGCTGAGTGTAGTTCCTGGAGAAGGAGCTTGGTGATGCCACATTGCTGCTCAAGGTTGTGTGCTGCTGCTTTGTCTGGCTGCAGAACAAACTCCACTGAACACAAGTTTTTTTTTTTTGTAAAAGAGAAAATCTTCTTTGGTTTCCTTATGTTAGCAAAAAACAGTTACTAGTGTAGTTCTTTCATAAAAGCGAAGGGGCCTAAAGTGAATTTTTGAAAAGCAGAGAACACGTGGTGGGTCTGCATGCAACTTTAAGTATGACTATGGCTCCACTGGAGAACTGTTTCTAATAGTAATACTACATGTTGTTTTTGTTAAGTGCTATTGAGTTAGTTCCAACTAATAGTGACACTATATGCAACAGAACAAAACACTATGCCTGGTCCTGTGCCATCTCACAATAATTGCTATGCTTGAGCCGTTGGTTGCAGCCACTGTGTCAAACCATCTCATTAAGGATCTTCCTTTTTTTTTTGCTGATCCTCTACTTTATCAAGCATGATAGCCTTATCCAGGACCTGGTCCTTCTGGATAACATGGCTACAATGCGTGAGACAAAGTCTTATCATCCTTGCTTTGAAGGATCATTGTGGCTTTACTTCTTCCAAGACAGATTTGCTTGTTCTTCTGACATTCCATGGCATGTTTAATATTCTTTGGTAACACCATAATTAAATGGCATCAATCCAAATTCAACCTCAGTTGTGATATTTAGCACTGATGGTGATACTCTATGGTGTGACACAAAGGTATAAGAGCAGCAGTGTAATGATGTAATTTGGCAGCTATGCATTGATTTAGTCACCCACATTTTATTATCTGTTGTGGTTATCTTCTACTTTTGCATAATGCCTATTTTCATGATTTTTGTGTAACTGCTTGGTCTTTGGAACATAACCATAGGGATAAGTGAGGAGAGGGTGTATTTCTGGTTACCTAGTGCCACTCTGACAAGAATATACCACAAATAGGATGGCCTTAGCAAGCAGGAGTTTTATTCTCTTACAGTTTGGGAGGCTAGAAGTCTGAGTTCAAAGTGCCAGGCACTAGGGGCTGTGTGAAAGCCCCTTGACCTTGGACTTCAGCTCTGCCTCTTTCTCCTGGCCCACTGAAGCTAGAGGCATCTCTTCACTCAGGCAGCTACTGGTTGCTGAGGCTAACAAGCCCAGGGCTAACAAATAAATGATGTTACCAAACCACATGGCAGGCCATTGATTCAAGTCCATTGAAAGTCCCAAGGTTGGCAGAGCAGAAAGGCTGCTGAACAATGACATGGCTGCATGCAGGATTCAAGCACTAGAGACTATCCCCAAGGCTTCTACTTATATACGGGAAGCAGACCACATCCCTCAGGCAGCTACTCAGCTGCTCAGAATAGATTCCACCATGGAGTTGATTACCAGTCTCATCATGGGGAATACTACATCCAGCTGCCCAGCCACTCAACCAGACAGAGCCAAGTTGACACACAAACTTAACTACCACTATATACTAATGTAAAATAGGTGTGTACTATATGAGAGAAGTTGCACTCAACTAGAAACATTTATTCATTCAACAAACATTTATTAGTACCAATTATATGTCAAGGTGATCCCACAGAATGTAGAAATTATAGAACAATATCACTAATATCACATGCAAGTAAGATATTACTGAAGATAATTCAG
>NW_006922055.1:1750248-1762784 GCF_000298275.1 Orycteropus afer afer | reverse complement strand
CGCTATGAGTCGGAAACGACTCGACGGCACTTAACAACAACAACAACATATGTCAAGCACTGTTCTAGGTACTAGAAATAAAGAAAGAGAGAAAATCCTGTTCTCATGGAACTTACATTGTACTGTGGGCAGAATGATGATAAACAAGCAAATAAATAGAATACATGGTAGTTCAGATGGTTAAAATGTTATAGAGAAAAATAAAGCAGAACAAGAGGAGAATAGGGGATATAGGGAGAGTATTTGCAATTGCAAATAGGATTATGTGATTTCTCTTACCACTCTACGAGGCAGGTATTATAAATTATCCCCACTTTAAAGACTTAGAACCTTCAAGAAATCACCCTTGGTTGCATTAAGGAGTAAGTGGTAGGAGTAAAATTTAATCCTGTGAGTCTAACTAGAAATTCAAAGTTTAAAAATACTGACTAAAGATACAACCACTGTGGAAAGCAGTATGGTGATTCCATAAAAAGTTGGAATTAGAAATACCATTTGTTCCAGAAATCCCATTATTAGGTATGTATCCTAAAGAGAGCCAGGACAAGAATGGATATATGCACACTCATGTTCATTGTAGCACTATTTACAAAAACAAAAAGATGGAAACAACCTACGTCCCCAACAAGAGAAGAATGGATAAGCAAACTATGGTACATATGAGCAATGGAATACTATGCAACACTAAAGATAAAATGTAGAATCTACAAAACACCACATAATGTGGATGAACTTGGAGGACACTATATTAACTGAAATAAGTCAATCACAGAAGAACAAATAATGTACTAGTTCATTATTGTGAAAAGTCGAGGAAAGGTTTATATATGGAAGGAAACTTTATTTCTTGGTTACCATGGGTGGGAGGTGAGGTGAGGGGAGGGGACACTGTTATATAGGTAGAGACAAGTATTGATTTGGGTGAAGAGAAGGGCAAGGTACCAAATGTGAGTGATCAACATGGTGGCATTGAGGAAGAGGGAGATATAGAGACGAACACAGGAGGTATAGATAACAAAGATGAACCCTTTGCATGTACAGTACTGCATTGTCAGTGATGGCAAGCATTGATTTACAAGTGGATAGATGGGTGGGCAGGCTGAATGAGTAGGTATATCTAGTCAGGGGGTAATGCCCATGACCACATGTAGGGTTAACAGACAATGTTTATTTGTATGTGTAGGAGCTTTGGTAGCATAGTGCAACTCTACTAGCAGTTGACTGCTAACCAGAAGGCTGGAGGTTCAAACCCACCAGCCACTCCTTGGAAGGAAGGTTGGGCAATCTACTTCTGTAGTGATACTGCCTCAGAAACCCAAGGAGGGGTCGCTATGAGTCAGGTCTGACTCGACAGCACATAAGAACATTTGTATGTGCTGTAAGAATGTCCAGATGTGTAGTAGAGCTGAAAAGGGGGAAGGTTGTGTTGTGGTGGCTTCTTGACCAAAGCCAGCTACCCAGAGGGAGTGAGTAATTGGACTTACGGGATTGGGACCATGGTCACAGGGGACAACAAGCTTAATTGGCATGACATACTACACAAAAACATTGATCTACATCCTACTTCAGTGAGTAGTGACTGGGATCTTAAAAGCTTTGCAAGTGGCCATGTAGATGCAATGATGAATCTCTCCTTGTCCAGAGCAAAGAAGAATGAAGAAAACCAAAGACACATGGAAACAATTAGTCCAAGGGACTGGTAGACCCACGATCATCAGCCTATATGACCATGAGGCCAGAAGAACTAGATAATGCCCAGCTCCCACTGTCAACCACTTGGAGGGGGCTCAGTGCAGGAGATCCTGGATAGAGTGGGAGAACAATGTGGAACAAAATTCAAAATCATAAAAAAAGACCAGGTTTACTGGTCTGATAGAACCTGGTAAGACCTCTGAGACTATGGCCTCAGCCACCCTTTAGGTTTGGAATTGAACTCAATCCTATGGTTTCCAGCCAAGCAATAGACAGGAATTTGGGTAAACATTTATATCAGGTAGATACACTCCTTGGAGCAATCAATTGTGGGAGAACAGGAGGGCAGTGTTTGCACAGGGAGACAGCTCGGGAGGGTGGGAATGAATGGGAGGCAAGGACACAGGGAAGAGGTAACTAGAGAGGAAGTGGGAAGAGAGCTGTTACATTGTGGGGAATTGTAGTAATGTTCTGAGACAAAATGTGTATGAACTGCTATATGGAAAATGAATTTGCTCTGTAAACTTTCACCCAAGTCACAATAACAATTTAAAACAAAATACTGACTGAAAAAAAATGTGAGATGAATTTGGCAGAGAAGATGTCTCAGGGAATGGATATAATATAGTAAATGTTTATTCTGATATTTACAACTACATAAATATATACAACTAATAAAATAAGTCCAGTTTTTATACAAAGATACTTTTATTGGCTTTCCATGTTTATGCTAAATCAGATTATGAATATTTAATAGTTCTTATCTAGAATTTCACACAATCAGTTGAATCAGTATCACATTTCTGATGAAAGTACAACACAGATCTTTTGTGTTTATAAAACATCTGGAATTTAATTCAGCTAAAAAAAAAAGTGCAATATACATTTATGTCTATATTCAGGTTAGGAACTAGTCAGCCAGTTGGTTTTTATAGCATTCGTTAATCCTAGGAGAGCTATTATAGAAAGAGGTAGCATTTAGTGCAATTCAAAATGCATAATAATTGTCCACTTAAGTGAATCCAAAGAAAATAGAAAGATTACAAAGTACTGTTCCAGACCCAAGATTAGGAGGCATGGAAAACAAATACATTTTTTGTTCATTTGGACAGGAGCCTCGATTGACTCATTTTTTTCCTCTCTGACTTTCTTACTCAGGTTTAGGTGAGTAAACTGACACCAGGTAAACCTTCGGGCTATTATTTCACTGGTTTGTAAAGCTAGTGTTGACTCTGTTTCTCCATTGAAATCTCTTGAAATAAACTGCTGTTTATAGTGGAGAGTGTCAAGAGACTTGGTCTGGCTGTATGGAGAGGGAAAAGGTCATATATATTTACAACCTTTATAGTATGTTTCTGTTCCCAAATTGAAAACACATTGAGGACTCTCTCTGCGGCCTCAAGGTGCCTGGCCCCAAGAAGGCCACCCACTGCTCCATGGCCTCAGACCTGAGGAGCTCTTCCTTGGGGACTTTTTTCATTTTCTTTCCCACTGTCCTGGCTGCCTTCTGTTCTCACTTCTCCAGCCCATCTGGCCTAATCTCTGCTGACATGCTGAAGTTTCTCAGGGTGTTGGGCAGCATGTGCTTGAAGCTACTGCGGCTACTCCCTATGTGACTTCTTGAGCCTGCTCCACGTCCAGATTGCATACCTATGTTATGCTGGAGATGTTACTTTGGTTTCAGTTTTTCCCTCATTTATTCATGTATATTTGTTTAGCATTTAATTGATTTTTTTTCTCATTTGAGCATTAGCAAAGGATATCTGCAGAAGACAGACAGACATATGGGGTGTTGTTGTTGTTAGGTGCTGTCAAGTCATTTCCGATTCATAGCGACCCCAAGCACAGCAAAACGAAACACCGCCTGATCCAGTGCCAGCTCCACGATCTTTGCTATACTTGAGCCCATTGTTGCAGCCACCATGTCAATCCATCTCGTTGAAGGTCTTCCCCTCTTTCGTGGACCCTCCACCTTACCCAGCATGACATCCTTCTCCAGGGACTGGTCCCTTCTGAAAACATGACCAAAGTAGGTGAGACAAAGTCTGGCCATTCTCTCTTCCAAGGAGCGTATGGGGTGGGGGGGGGGAACCAAACCCACTGCATTGAGTCCATTTTGACTCATAGCAACCGCCATTGGGTTTCCAAGGCTGTAAATCTTTATGGAAGTAGAGTGTCTCATCTTCTTCCTGTGGAGCAGGTGTGGGTTTGAACCACTGACCTTCTGATTAGCAGCTACATGTAATATATATGACTATATAAATTAAATATATCTCTCGAGTTGAAATCAACTCAATGGCAGTGAGTTATGACAAAATCACAAGACAAAGAAAATTAAAAGATAAAGGACAGTTTGGGAGAAAATACCTGCACTACATATAACCAGGGGATAATATGCATGCTTAAGAATTTTTATAAAATCATGCTTAAGAGTAGTACAAGATGCCAATGAAAGAAATGCAAAAAGGAGAGTTTATATGTGGTCAATAAATGCTGTTTTAAAAGCTAAAAAGAAAGAAAGAAAGAGAAAGGTATCTTTGATTGAGGAAAGGAGAAAGAAGAGAAAATGATTTATTTTTTATATGAAACTGAGATGACTGTCTTCAATAGTGAACTTTATGATAAGTTTCTGCAACAAGTAGCTTATGACAGTGGAATCAAAGGACAGCAAAGAACTAATGGACCTTATTGTCTTAGGGTCGTTCAATTTGTTAAGATACTAGAGGATTTATTTTTCTAGGCCCGTAGTCCTTGAACAGGAGCTCTGGTGGTGTAGTGCCTAAGGCATTTGACTGCTAACCAGAAGGCTGATGGTTCAAACCCACCAGCCACTCCTTGGAAGGAAAGTTGGGCAATCTACTTCCATAGTGATATCGCCTTGGAAGCCCAAGGAGGAGTCACTATGAGTCAGATCCAACTCGACGGCAATGCGTTTGGTTTTGGTTTTGGTAGTCCTTGAAATGGGAAGTACATCCTCTGGTGATATGAAAGGCAACATACTGGAATGTGGGTCAAGAATCATAGATCTTCTATTTATCTTCTATTTTATTTCTAGCTCATTACTCGTAAGCTCCAGGTTTGTATGCATTTTATAATGCATATATTATTTTAGTGCAGTTGTATGCATAAATACCAATAGATAAGTGCTCATGGATGGCATTGCATGCTGAAAACCATTTGCTGATGTGCACAATCAGGAATGTATGCCAGTTTTTCTTTCTAGATTGTAAGCATCTTAAGAACAAGAATATACCTGTGCTTTGTCAAATGCTTGAAACACAGTGTTGTTGTTAGGTGCCGTCAAGTTGATTCAGACTCATAACAATCCTATGTTCAACAGAGCAAACACTGTCTGGTCCTGCGCCACCCTCACAATCTTTGCTATGCTTGAGACCATAGTTGTAGCCACTGTGTCAATCCACCTTGTTGAGGGTATTCCCCTTTTTCTCTGACCCTCCACTTTACCAAGCATGATATCCTTTCTCCAGGGACTGATCACTTCAGACAACATGACCAAGTGAGACAAAGTTTGGTACACTTCCTCCAGGACAGATTTGAAGCATAGTAGACACTCAACAAATGCTGGTTGATTGATTGCACTAATGCCTTTACTTAGTGCAATGAACAAGGGTAGAAATTTTAGACAAAGTTTTTGGAAAAAATCTTCTATCAGAAAGGCTTTTAATTCTTTTCAAATCAAAAGCATTTGCTCAGGTGATATTGAAAGCCCTGTACTAATATGAAAAGCTATTTACGTGGTTATGTGGTTATATGGTTATTTCAGAAAGCTCACTCAAAAGGACCTAGTTTATCAAAATAGCAGTTAATATTCCAAGATGAATGTTCTCTTTAATTGAGAATTAACCAGCAAGGTAAAAAGATACTATACACCAGACTTTTTTTTACTTGTTATGGAAGACCAATGTTTCTTGCATGAATGATGAATGAACACATACTGTATAAATTATGGTATATGCTTTTAATATTATTTAATAATATTGAAATGGAATTTTAGACTCATTGCTGGACAGATATTTATAGAATGGGAGTGATGAGGATGCTCAAGGAGTAATTTCAATTTCTTCACCACCCACTTTAGCCTTAGAGCATCTTAGAAAACTTAAACATTGATTTGGCACAATTGACAAAATTGACTGGCAAAATCCTGGATATTCCTAAGGCACCCATTATGGGTCAATCAAGTGAGAATGATTAAAAGGAAATTTAGTTTAAGTCCCAAGAGAAAATGAAAAATTAACATGTTCAGTTGAGTCAAGTTAGATGAGTATGTGGTAGGATATAGAACTCTAGATTAGGAATCTGGAAGGTGAAGGAAAAAGAGATGGAAATTAATGCTTTCTGAGCACATCTTTAGGTGCTATCCTAGGGACCCTTTGTAGGTCATCTCATTCAAGATAAGATTTTGGTCCCAGCTGTGCCAGTAATTATCTTATGACCTTGGACAAGTTACTTAACCTCTTTGGCCTCTGTGTCCTCATATGTAAAATAAGAAAGTTAAATTAGAAAATCTCTTAGGACCCATTCATATTCTTTGCAAATTCAGTGGTGTGGTTATGATGACTCACTATTCACCAAAGTAAAGGGTATTTTTCACTTTTCAACTAAATTACTTTCTGTTGTATAGTCAGAGCTGTCAACCCACATAAGGAAAGTTTGAGGCTTTAGTTTAATTAAAGCATATATTATGATGGAATAAAAAAAAAACAAGACACTGTAGCTGTCAGCACTGCTAGTAGTGTCCAGTCAATGGCTTGGCAAGGATATTGCACAGAGAATTCTTGGAATCAATGGGAGCTTGGCCATTGTTAGCCCAGAGGGGTATTTGTAACTATAAAACTCTGAATCTCTTTCCTGTCCTAGCTAGGGGGCACCTAAGGCTTACATAAAGGTTGTTATAATTAAGAAGTTTGGAAGGAAATCTCACCAATTAAGCAGCTGTTATGATTGCTTCAAATTGTTATTTAGTCTACTGCTCCAGCTTCTGCAGTTGCCTTACAGACTCTTCATATTTATCTTGTAAGCCTTTTCAGATTCTCACCCGGTTTCTCAGCAACACCTCTGCATTGTTTCTATAAATGTTTTCCTTTTAATGGGAGAATTGCATGTGAAACACTTTAATGAGTCAGAAAGGATAGGAAATTTAATCACTTTGGCACCTAAACCCTAGTCAGTTTCAAGAGAAGAATTCTGTCATTTTGGCAAAAAGTTTTTCTGTCTTTGGGAAAAGAGCTATTCTTTTCTTTCTTTCATTTTTTTTTTTTTGGGGGGGGGTTTGCCCTCTAGGATAAGTTTCTTATTGTCTTGAATCTTCTCAGCATTGTTTTACAAGAGATAAAATCTTCAAGTTCAGTAAAGTAGAAATTTGAAATCAAAGTCATGGCTATAGTAATAATAATATGAGAAAAAAATAGACTAAGAAACCTAATTTTTATATTGCTTTCAGAATAAAACAACTACATGACTGTAGAATCTGGCATCAGCCAAAAAAAGGGAGCTATTTCAAGGAGCAGAAATAATAAAATACAGGTTGTCCTCCCCCTTTTGAAATAACCAGTTGTGCTATAATATCAGGACAAGTTTATTCATTTTACATGTTCCAAGTGTAAATCACTATTACGTATATGTGGCCAGATAGAAAGGACAAGGCTAGCCAAGTATCTGGCACCCCTTATATGTCCATGTTTAATGAACACTGATTAGACAGGCCTTATGCCATACAAGCATTCTGTCCATAATATAAGACATCTGTTGAATGTGTTAGAGTACATGGATCAGGACTCCTCATGACTAACAGGAGTTTTCTTTCAATGGCACCAAAATGTACCCCTTCGTAACCCAAATTTGAAAGAGAAATTTAACTTTTTCTTTTAGAAATGCATTCTTCTTAGCACCCATTCTTCTTTTTGCATTTTCTTTCTTCTTCTGGTAGCCAAATAAAGACAAAATTCCATGATCAAAGTTTTGCATGGCAGCCTGTTGGCCACTCTCTTGGCTTCTGGCCAAATTACTTATGCACCAGTACTAGAATTTTTCATCTTCTTCATGGTGGCTTAATAAGCGACAGAAAAAGCACCAAGATATAAACAGCCCAGCACTGTGTTTGCAGTGAGATTGGAAAAAGATCAGCCCCCACCCCTTTGCCCTGACACAGCATTACTTGGTTTGACCTAGCATAATTCAGACACTTCATATTTATTCTGCTTTTAGACACATGAAATCAATACAGCACGTGCTAATTATAAAAGGTTGATTAAAATTTGGGATTTCAGTTTTGATTGGACTTGACACTTCAAACATCCTGAAGAAGTTGTTTTCCAAGAGCACTGAGTAATGTGACTCAGCTTTTAATCAAAGGCAGGCAAGGTCACCAGCCCCATCTTGTTTAGAAGTTTTTCAGCAGTGTGATGGAGAAGGAAGGAGATCTCAGAATAAGAAAGTGGTTAAATTAAAAAAAAAAAAAAAATTGATATCTAGATAGAAAATCCCAAATCATATTGTTGAGTGCAGGGTCACAATAATGAAAACCCCAGTGCCACTGAGTTCATTCTGACTCATAACGACCCTATGGACAGAGTGGAACTGCTCTACAGGGTTTCCAAGACTATAAATCTTTACAGAAGCAGACTGTCACGTCTTTCTCCTGCAGCTCAATTGGTGGGTTCAAACCACCAACTTTTTGTTTAGCAGCCAAATTCCTTAACCACTGTACCACCCGAGCTCCTTCCACAATACTTAGGATACTCATATTGGATTTAAGAATCAGCACACTAAAGAATAGCTCTGGAAAAAGATAAATGAAATAGATCCCATGGTTTTTCTGGGCACATGGGGCTGGTTAGCCAGCAAATAGATGTGGTGAGAAATTATTTTCTTTCTTTGTGGTAAATATGTATGTAACAAAACAGTTGCCATTTCAACAACATGATAAACACAATGTTACTAAAATGTACATGTGAAGAATGTTGAAAGGACAACTATATTCTTACACAGTAAGAAAAAATGTGTAATGAAACATTCACCATTTCAGCATTCTTCACATGTGCACTTTAGTGGCATTGTGTGCGTCACGTTGTGCAACCATTGCCATTATCTATTTTCATGTTTTTCTAACACCCTTAGCAGAAACTCAGGGTCCCCTGAACAATGAGTCCTCATTTTTCCCTCACTGCTTTGTACCTTTTAAATTCTATACCATTAGAACTTTTTTTTAAAGTAGTTTTTAGTTTGTTTGTTTGTTTTTAAGAAAGGAAAAAGTATTTGCAGACCATTCGGTAATTGAAATTCCAACTCTTGTCCATGAACTTGGTGGCCTTTTCTCTTCTCCAGTTTGAAATCATGTAAAATGAAGAAAGAAGAGCAGAAAATGATCTTTTTAATATCCTCTTTTTCTACTTGTACTTGATTTGTTCAGTGTCCTAGGTGGTACTGCACTAAACACCAGGGTGATCAAATATCCTTGGCCTTTACTGAGTGAAATGAGCTATGAGAGGTCCCAGCTTCAAAGCCCTGAGGAGTCCTTGTCTTTGGAGCCCTGATGGCACAGTTATTAAGCAGTCAGTTGCTAACCATATGGTTAGCATATTGAACCCACCAGTCACTCCATGGGAGAAAGGTAAGACAATCTGATCCCATAAAGATTTATAGCCTTGGAAAATCCCTGTGGGGCAGAACTACTCTGTCCTATAGGATAGCTATGAGTTGGAATTGCCTCTATGACAATGTTTTGGTTTGTTTGTTTGTATTACATTCTTCTCATTCTTTGTGTTCATTCCTTGCTATTTTTCATAGGTGATGGGTGAAGTATAACATTAGGATTTTGCTTTAGTGATAGAGACCCAAGCAGCCTATTGGTTTTATCTGCAATGTGAATTATGAATTTCATCTGCATGTTTATAGATTCAATAATGGGTGATGATGACATTCTTTTCAAAGATGAATCTGGGAAGAGGCTAGTGTTGAAATTGCCATGCTTGAAATGTCAAAATCTACCAGCTTTTCCTCTTTCTTTGTATGTGGCTCTAGAAAGAAATGATAAATGGATGTAGTTCAATTTTAGGAGGAAACAGTTAAAGTGAGATCAAGTCAATATAGACCATGGAAATTGTGGTCTCTAGCTTGAGAGGAGTTGTCCTTACCTTGAACTGATCAGTTTGGAAATCCTGTATCTTCCTGAGAAAGCAAGAGAAAGCCAAAAAGAAAAGTCAAGAGTGGGAGTAAATGTGTGTGAGAGAAAAATAATGGAAAAGAAAATCTTCAAAGATCTTCAACAGACTGATGACACCCTCTGTGTCTCTCTGGTAGTGATTTCAGGTTTTTTTCCTTTCACTGTGTTGAGGAAATGCACAAGAGAATGCTCTACACAGCAGGACAGATGTCAGTAATACATCCATATTCAGCAACTAGAGCCATGTCTGCCATGAATTAAATTTTTTCATTAGCAGGCAGCAACAATTACTAACTAGGCTAAAAAGGAAAACTAATTTCTGAGTTCTTTAGAGAAAGTAATCTATCTCACTTATCCTTGTATCCTTGGAGACTAGCACAGTGCTAGACACATAGACACTCCATCAATGTTAGATGAATTAATCAACGTTAATCCATCAAACCATCTAGCATCATAGCATAATTAATCATAGCATCTAGAGCCAAAGAGCCAGAAAGAAAATTACTCCTATGGCAAAGTAATATGTTCCATGTTAATATGAGAATTATCTGTAGATGAAGTTTTAGGCAAGGAGAGTCATGTGTTAGGTATAATGATTACTTTTGATAGAGTATTTTAAAATATTTATATACAATATTTAAACAGATAATGTAAAAGGAGTTTCATAAAAAAATTCATGCTAGTAATACATTCAAATACTTAAGCATTTTACTTTCAGAGATATTTAGGAAGGGAAGTTGTACTCCTTCATTTCTAAAGACGTCACTGAAGAAACTAACTTTTGTGTGACTGGAATATGATTTGGTATTGTTGATGATTTCAGAGATGGGCATTGAAAAGTAATGGTTTAAGTCCTAGCTTTCCTATGAGCAAATAATACAGGCAAATCGCTTGTTCTCTATAACTCTTGATTCTCAACATAGGTAAAATGGAAATGTGTATACATACTCTGATTAGCCCATGGTAAAGGAAATAAAATAAACAGTGAGAAAATGTAAACTGTAATGTGTTGGGTCATTTCTTACAAAAATCATTTTTTACATATCTGGACAGGACTAGAGGGAGATTTTATGTCCCTTGATCAAAGGAAGTCATGATCAATAAGGATATGTTAAGTGTATGCCCACTGTTTTTCAAGGGAGACAAGATGATGAGGAGAATGAGCTTTGGGGTCAGAAGCTTTAGAGTCATCTTCAGGCTTTTTGATCTTGGGCATGTTTAAAAATTCTCAGTTTCCTCAACTGTAAAATAGGAACAATAGTTCCTATCACATAGGTTTATTGTGTGGATGAGGTTAGCTCATAAATAAAAATGTTTAACATAGTGTCTGGTACAGGAGAATAATTTGTGGTGATTTGTCCTTTTTCCCAACATAAATAATAAAAAAAAGATATTTCTTTTTCAGGCTCATACATACAAAGAGATTTTAAAATATACTAATATGCATCAGGCACCTAACATATTGGTAATTTTAGACTTTAAAATATATTTGATTTTGCATTTGAAGTGATAAGATTTGTAGAAAAATGCCCCTTTAAAAAGCACTTGTATCAATACAAACTTTCTGTTGCTGTACACAGACAAGTAGTAGGCAGGTAGTAAGAAAAGAAGGTGATGGGCAATGCAACAAATAGAGTATGTGGGAAAAAGTAGCCTGTTTGAGAATTTGCCAATATAAATAGCAAATTAAACATTGAACAGACTCATATGGGATTGTAGTTGATCCAGAATGCTTTGGGTCCTGAAAGGCAGCATGTAAACGGAAAGGAGTTTGGCATTTGATGCTTTGATTTTGAGATCCCATGAAGCAGAGAGAAAAGAAAAACATGAAGCTGCTTTGAGAAATCAGAGAGAATCTCAAGTTGGAGGGAATTGCTTTACAAACCTATCAGTTATGGGAAGACAGTGCCTTGTAGCTATGGGACCATGAAGAATCAGTTTGTTATGTTATCTCAAGAAAGAATTTCACTTATCTTTTCTAAATTGTATGCTGGCAGTGCAAACATCACATTACTATACACAGCCTAGCACCAGAGATTTCCACTGAGACTCTAAAGACTCAAAGTGTCTTTTTTTTTGAATTGGAGTTTTTATGTACCCCATTCTGTCTGATATGTCATCACTACTCCTTCCACTGGTGGGATCTTTATAAAAGAGTATTTAATAAACTCACAGTCATTTTTTTTTTTTTTTAACCTCATAGCATTAGGGAACTTCATAAGTCTATTCCCATGAGTTTCAATCAGAATTCTTAAGAGCTTCTTAACAAACTCTCTTCAGTGCCTTCCTGAAAGAACTTGTGAGATTGTTTCTCTAGGTTGAACATCCTAGTGACTATGGCAGCATCTTCTAGATCTTTGAGTTATGAAAATGTACTGAGTTGTTTTGAATTGCAAGAGCAATCAGACCTCTGTAACGACATGAAATGTCATGCTCTGAGCTCTTCCCAGGCTTCCTTCTAGCCTTGAGGCAGCTTATGAACAAAAGATTTTTAAGAAGACAAACCTTTAAAAGTATGAAGAAACCTTAAATATCTTCAGTTTATTCGTTTTAAAACAGTGTTTTACTGGACTCCGAAAGATATATGAAGACTTTGGTGTGGAAATGGGAGTCCTATGACAGGCCTGGTAAAGCTTGTGAGGAGAAGAAAAAAAATCCA
>NW_006922055.1:1749343-1750146 GCF_000298275.1 Orycteropus afer afer | reverse complement strand
ATTTTGTATATCTGGGTTCACTTATGATAGTATTTAAGCAAACACCTTTATTCTTCCCACTTCAGCAATGTGATTGTGTATATCTCTGTGCACCCATGTATGTATTATCATTATTTTCTGAAGGGAGGGAACATGCTCTATGACAAATTCCTTGTGTTTGGGTAAGGATAGAGACCAAGAGAAGGGCTATGAATTGTTCAAGGTCACACAGACCATTGGTAGCAGACTGCAACCTAAATTGCAGATCTTTTGCCACTTAGTGAAATGTTTATACTAATGTAGTTTAATATTATTATACTAATATTCCTATAAAGGAGTTCTGGTGGTAACATACCTAAGACATTTGACTGCTAACCAGAAGGTTGGCCATTCAAACCCACCAGCTGCTTTGTGGAAGGAAGATGGGGCAATCTACTTGTGTAAAGATTTACCTTCTCAGAAACCCAATGGGGATCACTATGAGTTGGAATCAACTCAATGGTAGTGGGTTTGGTTTTTGGTTTAATTTTACTATACTAGTTCTGCTTCCACAGTCTTTAATCAGTGATGTAGTGCTAGTGTGGAAAAGCCAACTTATTTCAGAAATTTGTGCAAATTTGCATGAAGGACAGGAAGTGCTTTTGCTAGTATCATCTGCATTTCCCGTAGTACAAATTTATGTATCATGTCTGCTGTCCTATATCTTTAAAAGAAATAAAGGAATAAAAGAGTGTTCAGAAAAGAATGAGCAACAAGATTGTTGTTGTTGTTGTTAAGTGCCGTCGAGTTGTTTCCGACTCATAGCAACCCCATGCAAAGCAAAA
>NW_006922055.1:1746190-1747405 GCF_000298275.1 Orycteropus afer afer | reverse complement strand
TTGTCTATCCTCACCTGTAACCCTGGGGCTGACTGCTCTTCTGTCCGGGTTCCTGGCAACAAGATTAAGGAGTAGAAAATCATCTTAAAGATGGTGACTGCTTAGTTTAGAAGAGTGTATGCTTTTGGAGAACTTGATTAATCTTTTGCTTTAAATTATGCCTTATTTCCTAATTTGTATTTCTTGGTTGAGCATGGGTTCTCATGGTCTGCAAGAGTTTTGAAGCTTGGAAATGTGTAGCTATTTCAAGGCTGTAAAAATAGTGTAAACCAAGTCATTGTGTTTTAGGGAAATTGTGAATATCTTTAGACCTTTTACACAGGTTTCCAGACTTCCAAAGCTACATAAATAATCAAAAGCCTCCAGAGTAATCCTTGGGTGTTTCAGAATCCTTAAAGGCAAATAAGAAAATCAATCTTTTGTTGTGAACCCTGGTTTACAGTTTTAAAGTTCTACGGTTATGCCCAACAGCTATTGTGAATACAAGATGGGTAGAGAGAGAGCTCTTCCTAGAGCCAAATTGGCTGGCAGAGGTTACTCATAGACCTCTGTGAACTTCTCCAGCTCCATCTTGCAACACATAGCTCAATATTTCCAGATGTACCAAGTTTCATGGTTTGTAGATTCAGGACCTAAGAGCCAGAAATCTTATTTTCCACACCCTTGGGATGCCCCCTGCTGAACCTGGAGCACTCTGTAACTACACAATGTCCAAGACAAATTTTATGGCTCAAAAGAGTATTGATTGTGGGATATTGGTGGCCTGTCTTAACTATCTTTACCTTGTTTACTTTAATATTTTTTCAAATGGTGGGGCCCATGAAGATCTTATATATTATTGAGCTTTTAATTTTTGAGCTCTTGTGACTCAAGCGATGAACCATATCTGTTTGTTTTTGTTTAATTTTCCAAGTTTTATATAAAGTTCCCATAAATAAAGCATTGTTCTTTGACAGCATAAGGGCATGAAAATAAATACAGATTAATGAGCAGCTGTACCTAATATTCGTCTCCTCTAGGTAGTTTCTTAGGAACCCTGAATTTTTTTATTATAAAAAGCTATTTTTTTTATTAATACTGGGAATGTTAAAAATACTTATAAACAAAAATCTTCTTGTCTCATACTGTAATCAGCAAAGGGGTGGAAAGTCCAACTATTAATGATAAACTATGACCACAATTGTACCTTTTTCACAGATTGTAGCAAAGTTCTTG
>NW_006922055.1:1726580-1745920 GCF_000298275.1 Orycteropus afer afer | reverse complement strand
TCCTTTAGTTATCACCTCCCTATTTTGTCTTTGGGCTGCCATGTCATCTCCCTCAGCCCTAAGCAACCACTAATCTGCTTCCTGTCTCTCTATATTTCCTTATTCTGGACTTTCATATGAATGAAATCATGTAAATGGTCTTTTGTAACAGAATTCTGTCATTTAGCATATTTAAGATTTTTCTATGCTGTAGAATGTATCAGAGCGTCATTCCTTTTTGATGACCAAATAATATTCCATTATAGTGCCTAAGGCACTTGACTGATAACCAGAAGGCTGGAGGCTCAAACCCACTAGCCACTCCTTGGAAGGAAGGTTGGACAATCTACTTCTGTAGTGATCCTGCCTTGGAAACTCAAAGAGGGGTTGCTGTGAGTCAGGTTCAACTCAACGGCACATAACAACAACAACATATGAATATACCATATTTTGTTTACCCATTCATCCTTTGATGGACAACTGGGTTGTTTTCACATTTTGACCATTGTGACTGATGCACTATAAACATTCATGTACAAGTTTCTTTGAGGAAATGTGTTTTCCTTTCTCTTGGGTATATACCTAAGAGTGGCAATATTGGGTCATATGTTAATAGAACAAGGGAATATTTGGTTTAAAATCAGTAATGCTATGTGCTAGGGATGTGTCCATTCACCATGCTTATTGAATCTCTATACTGAACAAATAATCCAAAAATCTGGACTATATGAAGAAGAACATAGAATCAGATTGGAGGAAGACTTATTAACAACCTGTGGTATGCAGATAACACATCCTTGCTTGCTGGAAGTGAAGAAGACTTGAAGCACTGACTGGTGAGGATCCAAGACTATAGTCTTCAGTATAGATTACACCTCAACATAAAGAAAACAAAAATCCATACAAGTAGACCGATAGAGAGCATCATGATAAATGGAGAAAAGGTTGAAGTTGTAAAGTATTTCATTTTAATGTGGATCTACAATCAACACCCATGGAAGCAACAGCCAAGAAATAAAATGATGTATTGCATTGGGCAAATCTGTGGCAAAAAAGATCTCTTTAAAGTGCTAAAGGGTACAGATGTCACTTTGAAGACAAAAGTGGATCTGACTCAAGCCTTGGTCATTTCAACAGCCTCATATGCATATGAGAACTGGACAATAAGGCAGACCACAGAAAAGTTGATGCTTTTTAATTGTGGTATTGACAAAGAATATTGAATGTACCATGGACTGCTAGAAATATGAACAAATCTGTCTTGGAGGAAGTATAGCCAGAATGCTCCTTAGAAATAAGCATGGTGAGATATTTTCCTCTTATACTTTAGACATGTTTTCAGGAGGGCCCAGTCCCTGGAGAGGGACATCATGTTTGTTAAAGTAGATCGTCGGCAAAGAAGAGGAATACCCTAAATGAGATGGATTGACATAGTGGCTGCAACAATGGGCTCAAGCATAGCAACAAGTGTGAGGATGGTTAAGGATTGGGCAATGTTTTGTTCTGTTGCACTTAGGGTCACTATGAGTAGAAAGTGACTTGATGGCACTTAACAACAACAACATACTAACTCTGTGTTTAATTATTTGGGGAACTGCCAAACTGTTTTCCAAAGTGTCTGCACCATTGTGCATTCCCATCAGCAATGTATAAGTGTTCTGATTTCTCAACATCCTTGTCAACACTAGTTATCATCTGACTTTTTGATGCAAGCTATACTCATAGGTGTGAAGTAGTATCTTGTAATTTTGATTTGCATTACCCTAATAATTTATAAAGTAAAGCATCTTTTCAGGTGATTGTTGACTATTTGCATATCTTTTTTGCAGACATATCTATTTAGCTTTGTTGCCCATTTTAAAATTTAGTTGTCTTTTCATCATTGAGTTCTAAGTTTTATTTATATATTCTAGATATAAGCCACTTATCAGGGATATGATTTGCAAATGTTTTCTCCCATTATGTGAGCTGCCTTTTCACATTCACAATGTTACCTTTTGCAGCACAAAATTTTATGATGTCCAATATGTCTATTTTTGTGGTTGTTCATGCTTTTGTTATATTTAAGAATATTATGGCAAATTCAATGTTACAAAGATTTACCCCTGTGTTCTTTCCTATGTATTTTATATTTTTGCTTTGTCATTTAGTTATTTGATCAATTTGTAGTTAATTTTTCTATATGGTAATGGCACAACTTCTTTCTTTGGTATGAGGCTATCCAGTAGTCCATATGGAGCTGTTGTGGTATAGTGGTTAAGGCATTTGGCTGTTAACCAAAAGGTTGGTGGTTCGAACCCACCAGCTGCTCCAGAAGATGGGTCAGTCTGCTTCCATAAAGATTTACAACCTTAGAAACATAATGGGGGTGGCTATGAGTCAGAGCCAAATCAATGGCAGTGAATTTGGTTTCAGGGTTTTTTATCCAGTAGTCCTGGCACCACTTGTTGAAAAGTCTCTTCTTTCCCCATTGAATGGTCTAGGCACTTTTGTTGAAAATCCATGGAATAAGCATGATCAGCAAAAGAAAAATATAAATGGCACCTCTTGAAAAAGTAGTTCTGGTGGCAAATTGGGTAAGGCAATTCACTGCTAACTGGTAGGTTGGTGGTTCAAATTCACCAGTCAATTCTAGGGAGGAAGGTGAGGCAATCTACTTCTGCAAAGATTTATACTCTTGGAAACCATATGGTGGGTTGGAATCAACTCAATAGTAGTGAGTTTTTTTGTTTTGTTTTGTTTTGTTTTGTTTCATGGATATTACTTTTGTTCATCAAAAGACTTTATCAAGAAAGTTAAAAGACAAGCTACTGGATGGGAGAATATCTTTAGAAAACATACCTCTGATAAAAATCTAATAACTAAAATACATATAAAACTTCAGCAACTTAACAATAAAAACTCAAATAACCCAAAAAAAAATGGTCAAAGGACTTGAATAGACACTTCACAAAAGAGGATACCCAAATGGCCAACAAACATGAAAAGATGGTCACTGTCATTAGCCATCCCAAAAGGGGGGGGTACAGTTGTAATACTATAGTATAGAATAGAAAAGTCCCAAAGGCTTTCTAAGGCTGTAATCTTTATGGAAGGAGATTGCTACATCTTTCTTCCACAGAGTGGCTGGTAGTTTTGAAGTGCCAGACTTTCAGTTAAGCAGCCAAGTGCTTAACCTCTGCATGATAAAGGCTCCTTCATTAGCCATCAGTGATACAAATGAAAACCATAATGAGATACCATTTCACATTCACCACCATGGCTAGGAAAAACAAGAAAAACAAAAAAGGAAAATACAGATGTTGGTAAGGATGTGGGAAAATTGGAACCCTTGTCCATTGCTGATAGGAAAACAAATTGTACAGCCATTGTGGAAAACAGTGTATGGTTCCTCAAAACACAAAAAACAGAACTATAATATGACCCAGCAATTCCACTCCTACATATAGACTAAAAAGACTTGAAATCAGGAATTCAAATGATGCTTATACACCAATGCTCATTGTAGCATTAGTCAAAATAGCTAAAAGGTAGAAACAACCTACAAGCCCATCAATAAATGAATGGATAAACAAATTTTGGTGCATGCATACAATGGAATTCTACTTAGCCAGAAAGAGAAATTAAGTCCTGATACATGCTACAATATGGATGGAACTTGAAGATACTATGCAATGTGAAATAAGTCAATCACAAAAGTATTTTGTATAACCTTATATAAAAAAACAAAAACAGGCAAATGTATAGAGACAAGTTTATTAGTGGTTACTAGAGGTAGGACTGAGGGAGGAAAAGAAGTTATTGCTAGTGGAGTACAGAGTTTCTGTTTACAGTGATGGGAAATTCACATTGATTAAGGTAGTAGTTGCACAGCTGATTCACGTAATTGATATCAGTAAGTTTATACTTGTAAAAAGTTGACTTGGCAAATGTTATGTGATATGTATTTTTTTTTTTTTACAAAAAAAAGTAGAACAACTGCTGAGGCTGCTTATGTACAATCAAACACCTCATAGACTTTGGTGTTTGTTCAGAGGTTTAGGGTCATAGTTTCATGGGACATGCCAGTCAATTAGCCTAATACCATTTTTAGTGCTTCTGTTCTACCTGCCTGGGGTCTTAAAAGCTTGCCAGTGACCAACCGTGCAACGACAATTGATCTCTGTTTGCTTGGAGCAACAGAAAAATGTGTCAGGAATAGGAGGAGGAAATGGAATGTATGACTAATTGTCTGCATGAACAGCTGCCTCCTTTGCCATGAAACTAAAAGAACTAGATGGTGCCTGGCTACCATAACTGGACATTTTGATCAATGATTCTATAGAATTCTGATCAAAAGGGGCAAAATGCAGAACAGAGTTTCAAATTCACATGAACTCTAGACTTTCTGGAGCCACTGAGGCTTGATAAACCCCCGAAACTGTTGCCCTGAGATACTTTTTTTAACTTAAGCTAAAAATATCTCTTAAAGTCTTCTTTAAACAAAACTGTCCCATTGAGTCAATTCTGACTCATAGTGACTCTATAGGAAAGTTCTATTCTGTCCTGTAGAGTTTCTTAGGCTAAAACCTTCACATGAATAGATCACCAGGTCTCTTCTGCCATGGAGTGGTGGGTTCTTACTGCCTACTTTCTGGTTAGCAGCCAAATGTTTAAACCACTGTTTAGCTTAATTAGTGAAGAATACCTGCCTTGAACATTGTGCTCTTTAAAAACAAAACAAAAACCAAAACTGTTTATATGAGATCAAATTAACAACAGCAACTTGAAAGGTTATATAACCAGCTTAAGGAGCAGTGCTTATGTTAATGGAGGAGGAAACATTTGGAAAAGTAAGGTGACAATGGTTGTACAACTTGAAGAATGTAATTAATATCACTGATTTGTACATGTAGAAATTGTGGAATTGGTATCTATTCTGATGTGTATATTTCCAACAACAACATCAAAATAAATTATTTTTAAAAATCATTGGTAGGTGGGTTTATTTTTCTACTTTCAATTATTTTCTGCTGATCAGCGTGTCTGTGACAACACAGTACCACATTACCTTGATCATCATTATAGCTACTTTTGAAAACAGAAGTGTGAGTTCTCCTTTATCCTTTTTTTTAAGGATTGTTTTGACTTGTCTGGGTTCCTTGAAATTCTGTATGAATTTTAGAAACAACTTCTCAATTTTTACAAAGAAATTAGCTGGGGTTCTGATAAGCATTATGAGAAATCTGTAGATCAGTCTCAGGGGTATTGTCATCTCAGCAATGTTAAGTCTCCCAATGCATAAACATAGTATTTTTTTTCCCATTTATTTAGATATTCTTTATTTCTTTCAACAGGTTTCCCCCTCCCTCATTCTTTCTTCCATACTTGTTGTGATTTAGGTAAAAGTTTACAAACCAAATTCTTTTTCCATACAACAGTTCATACACATTTTATTTCATAACATTGATTGCAATCTCCATAAAGTAACAGCTGTCTTTCCACTTCCTCCCTGTGGTTACCTTTTCTCTGTGTCCTTTCTTTTGCATTCCTGCCCTCTGAGCTATCTCCCTGTGCAAATACTGCCCTTCTGATCTCCTGTGATTGATTGTTCTAAGGAGTGTACCTACCTGATGTAAATGTTCACCTTATATGCCTGTTTATTACTTGACTTCAAACCATGAGAGTGAGTTCAACTTCAGGCCTGAAGGATGACTGGGAGTCATAGTCTTGGGGGTTTCACCAATCTCTATCAGACCAGGAAGTCTAGTCTTTTTTGAGATTTTGAGTTGTGTTACACATTTTTCTCCTACTCTATCCAGGATCTCCTGCAGTGATCCCTTTCTGAGCGGTGAGTAGTGGTAACCAGGCACCAACTAGTTCTTCTGGTCTCATGGTCATGTAGGCTGAAGTTCATATGGTCCACTAGTCCCTTAGAATAATTGTGTCCATGCATCTTGGGTCTTCTTCACTCTTCTTTGCCCCAGGCAAGGAGAGACCAATGGTTGTATCTAGATGGCCACTTTGCACTTTTTAAAATTTATTGTTAAGTATTCTATTCTTTTTGATGGTATTATGAATGGAATTGTTCCCTTAATTTCATTTTTGGATACATCATTCAAAGTATAGAGAAACAAAGTTGAATTTTGTATATCTTCTATCTTACAACTTTTATGAGCTTATTTATTCTAATAATTTCTTAGTGGAATTCTTCTTGTTGTTGTTACGTGGCATAGAGTCGGACCCAACTCATAGTGACTCCTCCTTGGGTTTCCAAGGCAGTATCACTACAGAATTAGATTGCCCAACCTGCCTTCCGAGGAGTGGCTGGTGGGTTTGAACTGCCAGCCTTCTGGTTAGCAGTCAAGTGCCTTAGGCACTATGCTTCCTTAAATTATATATATACACAAGATCATTTCATCTATGAACAGAGATAGTTTTACTTCTTTCTTTCCAATTTGGATGATTTTTATTTCTTTTTCTTGCATAATTCTTAATGACTAGAGCTTTCAGTACAATGTTGAATAGAAGTGTAGAAGGCAGATATATTTGTCTTATTTCTAATCTTAAGGGAATAAATCCAGGCTTTTACCATTAAGTGTGATATTAGCTGTGATATTTTTGTAGATGCCTTTTATTATGTTGAGTAAGTACCCTTTTATTCCTACTTTTCTAAGTGACATAGAAGAGTCTTAGATTTTGCCTTTTATTCTTTTTTTTTTATCTATTGAGATGATCATGCAATTTTTGTTTTTATGGCATTGATACAATGTATTATATGTATTGATTTTTGGATGCTAAATCAACTTACATCCCTCAAATAAATCCCACTTGGTCATGGTAAACAATTCTTTTTATATGTTGCTGGAATGGGTTTACAAGTGTTTTATTCATACTCATGGGGGATTTTGGTCTGTAGTTTTTGCTTCTTGTGATATCTTTGATTTTGGTCTCAGGGTAACACTAGCCTCATAAAATCATTTAGGAAGAGTTCCCTCCTCTTCTGTTTTTTATAAATATTAGTGACGGATTGGTATCAATTCTTCTTTAAATGTTTGTTAGAATGCAGTGGTGAAGTTACTTGGACCTAGGCATTTCTTTGTGGGTAAGTTTTTTGAATACCGATTCAACCTTTTTACTTTTATAGATCTATTCAGATGTTCTATTTCTTCATGATTTTGTGTCATCCTAGGAATTTGTTAATTTAACTTAGTTATCTAATTTGTTGATATCAATTGTTCATTGTATTCCTCTATAATCTATTTTATTTCTATAGGATTGGTATTAATGTCCCCTCTTTCATTTCTGATGCAAATTACTTGAATCTTCTCTCATGCTTTGTCTTTTTTTAATCAAACTAGCTAAATGTTTCTAAATTTTGTTGACCTTTTCAAGGACCAGCTTTTGTTCTCACTGATTTTCTGTATTGATTTCCTATTATATATCTCATTAACATCCACTCTAATCTTTATTATTTCCTTCTTTATGCTTCCTTTAGGTTGAGTTTGTAATTCTTTTATTAATTTGAGATCTTTCTTCTTTCTAATGTAGGCCCTTAAGCACTGCTTTAAGTGTATCCCATAAGTTTTGGTATGAAATGTCTTAATTTTCATTCCTCTCTAAGTATTTTCTGATTTTCATTGTAATATTTGATCCATTGGTTATTTAGGAGTGTGTTGTTTAATTTACACATATTTGTGAGTTTTTCAATTTTCCACTGCTGTAGATTTCTAGTTCCAATACAAATGAATTAGATTACAAACTAATCTAGTCAAATTGTGATTCTTTGGAAGAAATACCACATTTCTATGCAAATACATGCTCCTTCTACATTTTCTTTTTTGCCAACTACTCTGTTCTCCACGAAAAATTTTTTGTAAATGTGCTATGATAATTTTTTTTTTTACAGCAACATATATAAAAAATTGGTATAGTGGCACTTATCAAAATATCTCCTGGGGGAAGGGAGTGATTGGTAAACAGTCCTAGAAGGTACATATTATTTGCATAAAATGCAATAGTTTCTGAGATCAGTGTTGGATATTTGTTCTGACTCCAAAAGAGCTCCTCCAACTATCTCATCCACCCATTCTCTCTTAAACACTAGCCAGCCTACCGTCTATGCTATATTTCTATTAGATTCATGACTCTTCTTAAAACTCCCTTCATAACAATCTCCACTGTTTTTGAGAGGGCTCTTAGGTTTAAGGAGTCATTGCGTGGTGCAAATGGTTAATATACTTGGTTGTTCATTGAAAGTTTGGAAGTTTGAGCCCACCCAGATGACTCAGAAGAAAGGCCTGGTAATCTACTCCTGAAAAATCAGCCATTGGACACCCTGTGAAGCAAAGTTCTACTCTGACAAACATTGGATCACCATGAGTCAAAATCAACTCCATGGTAACTGGTTTTTCTTAGGGGTAAATTCTCAATGCTTCAATGCAAATAAAGTCGATTCTTTTGAGAAGAGATTAGGAGCTATCTGTTTGTGACCTGCTTCTCCCTCTACTCCCTGCTAGTCAGAATATCTGAGCCAGGGCTCTGAAGCTGGTTGTTGTTGTTATGTGCCATCAAGTCGGACCCGACTCATAGCGACCTCTCCTTGGGTTTCTGAGGCAGTAGCACTACAGAAGTAGATTGCCCCACGTTCCTTGCGAGGAGTGGCTGGTGGGTTTGAACCGCCAGTCTTCTGGTTAGCAGTCAAGTGCCTTAGCCATTATGCTACCAGAGCTCCTGGAGCTCTGGAGCTGGAGGTAGAGACAATAGCAAGCTTCTCTTTTGAGAGACAACTCCACTTTAGATGCTAAGTTCTTGGTGGTATCGTCTGGGTAGTATCTTGAGGTTCTTTGGGTTTGTTTCTCTTCATGAGGAACTGTCATCTCACAAGCTGTAGAAAGGATTTTCTGGGACACGGAGTGCACAACATCCAAAGTACAGCCTCTGATATACGAGTGGAGATTAGGCAGAAGAAGAGAGCCCTTGCCTCCCCTCTGCACTTGCCCAGGACTTTGACTCAGCAAAAAGCAGTTGAGGGTGGATGGGAAATCCTGATTTCCCCTAGAAGAAACTCCTCTTGTTGAGAGAAGGGAGGGAAGGAAACCCTGTTGTCTTTGTTCTCTAGAGCTCTGTAGCAAAAATTCCACCAATTGGGTGGCTTTAAAGAATAGAAATTTATCATAGTTCTGAAGGCTAGGAATCCAGTTTCAGGGCATTAGATGAGGTATACTTTCTGCCAGCTGTAGGAGAAGATCCTTCTTTGTCTCAGTTTCTGGTGGCCCTGGGTTTTCCGGCATGTTTTTGGTTTGTAGACAGATCCTCACATGCTGTTTTCCCCCTGTGTGTGGCCCTCTTTTTGTACCTGTCCTTATATTTATAGGGAGTTCTGGTGGCATACTGCCTAAGGCATTTGACTGCTAACCAGAAGGCCAGCAGTTCAAACCTACCAATCACTCCTCAGATGGAAGATTGGGCAATCTACTTCCATAGTGATACTGCCTCATAAACCCAAGTAGGAGTCACTATGAATTGGATCTGACTTGATGACAGTGAGTTTTTATTTTTTTAATTTTTTTTATTAAGACACCATTCAGAAGAGATCAGGACTAGGACTTTTCCTATTCAGGTGATGACTTTTTTAACTGATAACATCTGCAAAGAAAAATTCTATTTCCCCAAACAAGGTCACATTCAGAAACACAAGTGTCAAGATTTCAATATATCTTTTTTGTGTGAGTGTAGGGATACAATTCCCCTGAGTTTCTTGGTTGCAGCAATATGCAGTGGAGTCTCTGCCTCACTGAGCTGGCATGGCCTCAAGGAAATAATATTTTCAGTATTAAAAAATATTTATTATACCCGCCATTCATATATATATATATTTAATGATCACCAATAGACACCTCTTATGTGATGAAACAAACTCTGGTCATAGAATGATGGGGATAATTCTTAGAAATTATAGAATCCAATTGCTTTCACTTTACTTTGCAAATGAGAAATGGAGGCCAAGGTAAAAATGTGTTACTCATGGCCACATAAATAGTAATGACTGAATCAGAAATAAAACCACAGTTTTCTATCAATTATGTTATATCTTTTCTTCTCTTAAGAAAGAATATATTTTTTTCAGCCCCTGTTTTCAATTCATCTTATAGAAACCAATATTTTTTCATTCTTATTAGGTAATAAATATAGGGGATACAAAAATGAAGAAACATGATCCAAATCTGCTAAGAATTCAATGACTAGGAATTGGAAGACAGACATACAAACTATTTAAGTAAACTGCCAAGATACTCAAATAGCACTAATGGAGCAATGAATTTGGTAACCTAAAAGCTTTACAGTATCAGTGGAAACTTGCCTAACTGATTTTTGAAAAATGAATGATGTCAGGCAAGTAAAGTCATTGAACCAATTGCTGTTGAGTTGATTTAAGTTCATATCAACCCAATGGATGTCAGAGTAGAACTGTGCTTCATAGGGTTTGCAGTAGCTGTTTTTTGTGGAAGTCAATTGTCATATCTTCCTTTCAAGGTATCTGTAGGTGAATTCAAGCCTCCA
The DNA here is from genome assembly GCF_000298275.1 of Orycteropus afer afer. Lineage (NCBI taxonomy): Eukaryota > Metazoa > Chordata > Mammalia > Tubulidentata > Orycteropodidae > Orycteropus > Orycteropus afer. The sequence continues at coordinate 1,735,399 of NW_006922055.1, read as the reverse complement.
ACCTTTTGATTTCACCTGAGTGCGTTAACTATTTGCACCATGAAGAAAATATAAACCCAGTATAAATGTACAGGATGAACAAAGCAGGATTTTCCCCAAGTATTTAATATCACCCCCAAATTTTTATCTAATTTATTTTTTAAAGTTTTATTCCACAGATCTCTGCTTTATCCAGACTTATATCATTACCATGTCCTGAATATAACTCATTTATTCTTATTTTCACATCCAGACACACATTTTCTGTATCTGAGATGCCCCTTCTATTTCCCCTTCAATGTCTGTCTGAATCCTGAGCTTCATTCCTATTAATCATATTATGTGAAAATAATAATGCCTCGCTGACAATAGCTGTCAAAGTCTTTGTAAAACTATAAAATGAGTATTTAAAAGATATATGTATATGATTACAAGTAAAGGTAACCAAAAGAAAGAAGAAACTAGATATAACTCTATATTGGAAAGAAGAGAACCATACTTGGAGAGAGCCAAGTTTACATGTCATTTCCCCTGAAGGTTCTTCCCAGTTTATGTGATATAGAATTACTAGAATTCAGGAGAAAACTACAGTCCTATCTACTTAAATCTTCATAGGATGAAATTTAGGTCATCCAGAGGAGCAATAAACTGCTAAGGTAAATCTCAAAAAGAAGAGACCACAGTGGGAAAATCCCTAAGTCTACATATAAACTTACTTCAAATTCTTGTGTGACTCATGAATGGCACATGTGCTGAGGAAATTCAAAGTAGCCAGGCAAAAACAATATCTAGAGGGCCAAAAAAGATTACCAGATACTTCAATTATTGATCTCTGAAGAAGTGATAGAGTTTGAAGTTTGAATCTTACCAAATTAGAGAGGCTTAGAAATAGGATGAATTTTCCACTGAAATCCCTTCACACCTAAGACACTTACTTTAGAAGCAAAGGCCTTATCTCAAGGAATAAGAATTTTGTTCTAAGATTAAAATAAAAACCAAAAAGATTCTTCTTTACAAAGTATAAAACCAGCCCTTCAAAAGTTCAAGGTAGAAGCACACAGAAAGAATCATTCTTTGAAGGTTACCAGAGGTGGGAGGGGAAGGGAGGGAAAATCACCAAGTAGAAGGAGTGTTTTGCAAATGAGAAATGGAGGCCAAGGTAAAAATGTGTTACTCATGGCCACATAAATAGTAATGACTGAATCAGAAATAAAACCACAGTTTTCTATCAATTATATATTTTCCTCTTTCAAGAAAGAATATATTTTTTTTCAGCCCCTGTTTTTAATTCATCTTATAGAAACCAATATTTTTTTCATTCTTATTAGGTAATAAATACAGGGGATATAAAAATGAAGAAACATGATCCAAATCCACTAAGAGTTCAATGACTAGAAATTGGAAGACCCTCACTAGAACCATCAATCATCTGAGATCAAGAGGACAGCATTTGCTCAGGGAGTGTTAGGAAGGTAGGAGGGGATAGGAGGTAAGGATGAAGTGAAGAAGTAGGCACAGGGAAGAATGGGAAGAATGCTGTGCCTATGTGGGGATTGTAGTAAATGTCACAAAACCAAATGTATATGTATTATTTAATGGAAAACCAATTTGCTCTGTAAAGTTTCACCCAAATCACAAAATAAAAATGTTCAAGGTAATTACTCAGTCATTTTTCTGCCTGCTAAGACATCAATGTTTTTAAAAGGAACAAAACAAAATTCAAAATGATATTATGAATGTATCATTCACAGTGTGTACACACAATGAAAATTGTTAGATATGTGAAGAGGAAAATGATCAATAGTCAAGAAAAGAAAAGAAAACACAATCAGTAGAAATAAATCACAAAATTATCCAAATTCTGGATCTAGAAGGCAAGGACTTTAAAGAAGCTATTAAAATATGTAAGATGTTTATCTGTGTTTTATTGACAATGCAAAGGCATTCAGCCGTGTGGATCATAACAAATTATAGATAATGTGAAGAATGGGAATTCAAGAATACTTAATTGTCCTGATAAAAAAACCTGTAGATAGACCAAGAGCCTGTTGTTTGAAAAAAAAGAAGGGAATAGTGCATGGTTTAAAATCAGGAAGGGTGTGCATCAGGGTTGCATCCTTTCACAATATTTATTCAATCTATATTCTGAGCAAATAGTCTGAGATTCTGTTGTAGATAGGCTCACTATGAGAGCAAATGTGGTAGTACCTAACAACAGCAACAACAGCATTAAAATATGTTTCAGTACTTCAGAGAAAAGATTGTCACAATGAGATGAAGAATCTCAGAAGAGAAATGAAACTATAAGCATAACCCAACCTAATTCTAAAGATGAAAAAAACTATCTGAAATAAAGAGCTCTCTGGATGGTTTTCACAGCAATTTGGAATGGCATAATATTGGGCAGTGAACTTGAAGCCAAATCAAAGAAAATTATCCAACCTAAAGGAAACAAACAAACAAAATATCTAAAATATTAAACAGAGCCTATGTGAGCTTTAGAATCATTTCATGACTTCAAAAGTATATATAATTATAGTTCTAGAAAATGAAGAGAGGATGAAGCAGAAAACAAACAAAAACTTTTTACTTGAAGTAATAAGAGCTGAATGTTTTTCAAGTTTGGTGAAAAGCATCTTGTTATTACACCATAAAGCCAAGTAAAACCAAAAGAAGATAGCTATAAAGAGCAACAAGACAGAAAACAACAAATACTGGTGAGGATGTGGAGAGATTGGAACTCTCATACACTGCTGGTGGGACTGAAAAATGATACAACCACTGTGGAAAATGGTATGGCGATTCCTTAGAAAGTTGAAGATAGAAATACTGTTTGATCTAGCAATCCCATTACTAGGTACATATCCTAAAAAAGTGAGAACCAAGACACAAATAGATATATGCACACCCTTGTTATTGTAGCACTACTCACAATAGCAAAGAGATGGAAGCAAACTAAGTGCCCATCAACCAAGGAATGGATAACCAAACTATAGAACATACACACAATGGAATACTCTGCAACCCTAAAGAATAATGTAAAATCCTCAAAACACTGCATGACATGAATGAACTTGGAGGAGGTTATGCTCAGTGAAATAAGTCCATCACAGAAGGACACATATTGTATGAATCTAGTATTGTAAAAAGTCAAGGAAAGGTTTACATATGGAGGGAAACATTCTTTGTTGGTTACCAGGGATGAGAGGCAAACAACAACAACAACAACAAAGGGATGAGAGGGTTGGGAAAATTGATAGATATGTAGGAGACAAGTATGATTTGGGTGAAGGGAAAGGCAATATACCAAAAGTAAGTGATCAGTACAATATCACTAAGGAAAAGGAAGACAAGGAGAGGTGCACAACAGGTACAGACAACAAAGGTTTTACATCCATAATACTGCATTATAAGTAATAACAAACATTCATCTACAGGTGGATATATAGATATACAGGCTAAATCATCAAGTATGTCTAGGCAAAAGGGAATATACCCATGACCATACATAAGCTTGGCGGACGATATTTCTACATACATATTTGTATGTTCTATACTAATGTCCATACAGAGCTAACAAGCAAAGTTATGATAACTTCGTAGCCACAGCCAAACACTTTGAGGGAGTGACTCATATGGGCTCTGGACCATGGTTGTGGGCAACATCTAGCTTGATTAGCATAAAAAAAAAAAAAAAAAAAAAAAAAAAGGAGATAGTTATAAAGATACTCACATTTAGGCATATTCCCAGTCCAGCAGATCTTGAAAGCAGCCATAAGCAGAGTAAGACATATGTATATAGGGTAGTGACAATACCTGTGACATGGAACATCTAGTAGATAATAATATAGACCAAAAGGCAGTGGTCTATATAAATGCTGAAAGAAAAAAAAAAACAAAAAAAACAAGTGCCTCAGTCCAAAATTGTTTATACAGCCAAAATAAAGGAGAAATGGGAACATTTTCACGTCATTGAAGCTAACAATTTCTTGCCCATGAATTATTTTGCATTTACAAAAAATGCTGAAAGATTTCTTCAAGATGGAGGAAATGATGTGAGCTGGTAATTAGGATGTACAGGAAGGAAAGAAGGGAATAGGAAATGGTGAATATATGGGCACATAAAAAGATGATCTTTTCCTCCTCTACTAATTCCTTTAAAAGATAGCTGAATGTTTAAGCAAAAACTGTGACCTTGCACTGCATAGTTTATAATGTCTGCATATGTAAAATGCATAACAATCATAGTACAAATCATGTAGGGGTAGGAAAGTGAGAAATTAAATTACATAGCCAGGAAGGAATACCTTCACAACCATGAAAATAAAATCTGACAAAGGCTTACCAAAAAATAAAGAACACTGTAGATCAACACTCATGAAGATAATCTCAAAAATATTGGCAAATAAAAGGATAATGTATTACTACAAAGTGGGATATATCACAGGAATGCAAAGTTAATTTAACTTTTGAAAATAATCTATAAAAATTTACATCTTAACCAAATTAAGGAGAAAAATCATATGATCATTTCATTGGATGGAGATAAATATTTAACAAAATTAAACAGTCATTAATGATTAATTTTTTTTTTTTCAGCAAATACAAAGAAGGAACAAAAGGGAATTTCTTCAATCTAAGAGATTGCCTCTACGAAAAACCTTCAGCTCACTTAATGGTAAAATATTAAATATGCTTCCCCTCAAAACAGGAATAAGACCAGGACATTCTTTCTGATTCTTTCTTCAGTTCAACATTGCACTGGAGTCAGTGCACAGTAGGAGGCAAAAGAAGTAAAAAGGTATACAGATTAGAAAGGAAGAAATAAAGCGGTCTTTATTCACATATGGCATTTTTTTATGCAGAAAATTACAAGGAATATACACAACAACTACTAGAATTAATAAGTGAAGTTAGCAAGCTCATTGCTGTTGTTGCTGTGGATCATCAAGTCAATCTGACTCAAGATACAATATAAATGTAAACATTAATTTCTCTCTTTCTAGCATCAGACAGGTGGAAAATGAAATAAAACTTTATTTCCAATAGAATCAAGAAAGAACTTAAAATACAAAGTGTTATATTTTAAAAAAATGGGCAAGGCATTCACTATAGAGTGAAATAAAATATCTACATAAATGGAGAGATATACATTCAATAATTTAGAATCTTTATATTATTAGAAATTCAAATCTTTCCAAATTGGTTTTTTGATTCAATACAATTCCAAACTAAATTCCAACATTTGAGGTAAAAATGTATAAGTTGATTCTAAAATTTGTAGAAAGCCAAAGGATTTCGAATAGCCCAAACACTTTTGGTAAAAAAGAATAAAGTAGGAGAACTCATTCTAACTAATTTCAAGACTTACTATAAAGCTGAAGGTTGAAGAATACAGTCTGCAGTATGGATTACATCTCAATATAAAGAAAACAAAAATCCTCACAACTGGACCAATGAGTAGCATCACAATCAATGGAGAGAAGATTGAGGTTGTCAAAGAATTCATGTTGCTTGGTTCTACAATCGATGCCAATGGAAGCAGCAGTCAGGACATTAGACGACGTGTAGCATTGGGAAAGTCAACTGCGAAGGAACTGTTTCAAGTGCTGAGGAGCAAGGATATCTCCTTGAGGACTAAGGTGCGCCTCACACAAGCCATGATATTTCCAGTCGCCTCATATGCATGTGAGAGCTGGACAATGAATAAGGAAGACCGAAGAAGAGTTGATGGTTTTGAGTTGTGGTGCTGGCAGAGAATGCTGAAAGTACCGTGGACTGCTAAAAGAACTAACAGATCTGTCCTGGAGGAAGTGCAGCCAGAATGCTCCTTGGAAGCAAGAATGGCCAGACTTCGTCTCACCTATTTTGGTCATGTTGTAAGACGGGACCATTCCTTGGAGAAGGATGCCATGCTTGGTAGGGTGGAGGGTCAACGAAAGAGGGGGAGGCCTTCAACGAGATGGATTGACACGGTGGCTGCAATGATGGGCTCAAGTATAGCAGGGATTGTGGGGCTGGCGCGGGATCGGGCAGTGTTTTGTTCTGCTGTGCATGGGGTCGCTAGGAGTCGGAAACTAGTCCACGGCACTTAACAACAACACTATAAAGCTATAGAAATTATGACAATGTGGTATTGGCAAACAGATAAGTAGTTCAGTGTAAGAAGTAAATAGTTCAGAAATAGGCACCTAGATATATGATAAATTTAATTTTGATAAATGTACAAAAGAAATTAAATAGAGAAAATAAAAATTTTAAAAATGGTGCTAGAACAATAGGATAAACATGTGGGGGGAAAAAATAAACCTTTATCTCTTCCTCTCAGTAAATTCCAGATTGTTCATACATTTAATTGAGAGCTAAAGCCATAAAGCTTTTAGAGGAATACATAGGAGAATATCCTAGCAAACAGAAGATTTGTGTATAGAATATATAAATAATTCCCATAAATTAGTAATAAATAGGTAACCAAATAAAAATGATTCAATAATTTATATAGGCATCCCACTAAAGAAGAATTATAAATGTCCAATTAAAACATGAAATAATTCTCAAAAATACCAGAAATCAAGGTGATGTCAATTAATGTCACAGTTTGATACCATTTTCGTAGTGCGATACTACTCACTGACATTAAAAGTTCAAGCACACCAAATGTTAAGGTGGTTATGGAGAAACTTAAACTTTCATATATTGTTGGAGGGAGTATAAGATGGTTCAACCATGTCAGAGAACTTTTTGGTACTTACTTATAGGATAAAAAATAAACCTAGTGTTGACCCAAGGAGTTCTGGTGACATAGTTGGTAAAGCGTTTGGTTGCTAACCAGAAGGTCAGCAGTTCAAACCCCCAGGTGCTCCATGGAAGAAAGATGTAGCAGTCTGCTTCTGTAAAGATTTACATAGGGGTCACTATGAGTCAGAATTGATTTGATGGTAGTGGATTTGTGGGGTTCTATATGACGCAGCAATATAACTCTGGTATTTACCCAAGATATATATATGTGTGTTTGTGTGTGTGTGTGTATGTATATAGTTGGTTGGTATGTGCCGTCAAGTCGGACCCGACTCATAGTGACCCCTCCTTGGGTTTCCAAGGAAGTATCACTACGGAAGTAGATTGCCCCATCTTCCTTCCGAGGACAGGATGCTTGTAGTAGCTTTACTCATAGCCACAAAAGCTGTAAGTAATACAATGTTTTAAAACAGGAAAATAGAGTTTAAAAATGTGATACAATAATACAATGGCGTACTCCAAAAAACCCAAATTCACTGCCATCAATTTGATTCTGACTCATAGCAACCTCCATTGAGTTTCCAATGCTGTGAATCTTTATGGAAGCAAACTGCCTCATCTTTCTTCCATGGGGCAGCTGATGGGTTTGAACCACTAACCTTTTAGTTAACATCCAAATGCCTTACCCACCACCTGAGCTCCTTAATGGTGTACTGTTCAGCTGTGAAAAGGAATTAATTACTGATATACACAAACTAGATATATCTGAAAAACATTCTGCTGAATAGGGAAGCCAGGCACAAACGAGTATGTATTGTATAATTTCATTTATAAGAGCAAGAAATCTCTTGCTAGAAAGCAACAATGGTTACCTGCGGAGGTCCGTTTCCTGATAGGTTGTTGTTGTTGTTATGTGCCGTTGAGTTGGACCTGACTCACAGCGACCCCTCCTTGGGTTTCTGAGACAGTATCACTGAGGAAGTAGATTGCCCAACCTTCCTTTGGAGAGGTAGCTAGTGGGTTTGAACTGCCAGCCTTCTGGTTAGCAGTCAAGTGCCTTAGGCACTACCCTGATAAGATGTCCATATATCTTGATTGTTATGGCAAACTGAACAATGGCCTGCAAAAAATATCCAGGTCCTAATTCCTGAAACCTGTCAATGTTACCTCATAAGGTAGCAGGGATTTTGCAGATGTGATTAACTAAAGATCATAAATCAGGGAAATTATCCTGGATTATAAAGGTAAATACTAAGTATAATCACAAGTATTCTTATAAGAGGAAGGCAGAGAGAGATTTGAAAACAGAAGACAGAAAAGGATGTGACAATGTGACAGCTTAACCAGAGAATGAGGGGAGACAGAGAGAGAGAGAGAGAGATAGAGAGAGAGAGATTGATGTGAAGATATTACTCTGTGGGTTTTGAAGTTGAATGAAGGAACCATGAGCTAAGTATTGAAGACAGCCTCTAGAAACTAGAAAAGAAAAGGAAATAGGTTCTGTTCTAGAACCTCCAGAGGGAGTACAGCCTTTGTGAACCTCGATTTTGACTCAGTAAAGCCCTTTTCAGATGTCTGGCTTCTAGAACTGTACAAGAGTAAATGTGTGTTCCTTTAAGCCACCAAGTTTGTGGTAATTTGTTATAGTAGCCATAGGAAATTAATACAACTTTCATGATGGTTTTAACCAGTTGCCATAGATTCAATTCTAAGTCCATGATGACCGTTATGTGTGTCAGAGTAGAACTGTGCTCCATGTTTTCAATGGTTGATCTCAGAAGTAGATTTCCAGACCTTTCTTCCAAAGAGCCTCTGAGTGGACTTTCACCTCCAATTTCCTGGTTAGCAGCCAAGTGCATTGAGGGTGTGCACCACCAAGTGTCTCCTATGATGATTTTAGGACTGTATATATTTATCAACATTCATCAGAATGTGCCTTTAAGATCTGTATGCATTTCACTGTATGAAAATTTTACTTCAATTTAAAAAACCTTAAAAAGTAAAGAACTTTCAGTCACAAAAGGACAAATATTGTATTAGTCCGTTATTGTGAAAGTTAAGGAAAGGTTTATATATTGGAGGACATTTTCTTTGTTGGTTAC
>NW_006922055.1:1723397-1725890 GCF_000298275.1 Orycteropus afer afer | reverse complement strand
CCATGGTGAGAAGGTTTCAGCAGAGCTTCCAGACTAAGACAGACTGGGAGGAAATGGGGTCATCCCCTTCTGAAAAAAATGGCCACTGAACACCTTATGAATAGCAGTAAAACAGTGTCATATATATTACTGGAGAATTTTATGAAGAGGAGTGAGACATTGTCTGATATAGTACCAGAAGATGAGTCCCTCAGGTTGGAAGGCCCTCAAAATACAACAGGCGAAGAGTTGCCTCCTCAAAGTATGGTTGACCTTAGTGGTGTGAATGGAGTACAACTTTTGGGAACTTCATTTGCTGATAGGCACAACTCAAAATGGGAAGGTACAACTGCAACCATTTAATAATTGGAACATGGAATGTATGAAGTATGAATCTAGGACAACTGAAAGTTTTCAAAAATGGAATAGAAAGCATAAAGTTTGATATTCTAGGCATTACTGAGCGTGAATGCACTGGTTTTAGCCATTTGAAATCAGACAATCATATGGTCTATTCATGGAAAGACAAATTGAAAAGGAAAGAACATTTCAAGATCTATCCTGAAGTACAATGCTGTCAGTGATAAGATAATGTTCATACACCTATAAGGAAAACCAGTTACTATTACTACTCAAATTTATGCACCAACCACTAAAACCAAAGATGAAAAAATATTTTTACCAACTTCGGTAGTCTGAAATTGCCCAAATATGCAATCAAGATGTATTGATTTTTACTGGTGATTAGAATGTTAAAGTTGGAAACAAAGAAGAATCATGGCCTTGGAAATTGAAATGATGCAGGAGATTACATGATAGAGCTTTACAAAATCAATGACTTATTCATTGCAAATACCTTTTTTCAACAACATCATTGGTGGCTATACATGTGGACCTTGCCAGGTGGAAACACAGGAATCAAATCAACTCCCTTTGTGGAAAGAGGAGATGGAGAAGCTCCATATCTTCAGCCAAAACAAGGCTAGTATCTGACTGTGAAACAGACCATCAACTGCTCAAATATAAGTTCATGTTGAAGCTGAAGACAATTAAAACAAGTCCAAAAAGCCAAAATATGACCTTGATTATATACCATCTGAATTTAGAGATCATCTGAAGAATAGATTTAACACATTGAACACCAATGACTGAAAACCAGAAGAATTCTGGGATGACACCAAGAAAATCATACATGAAGAAAGCAAAAGATCTTTAAAAAGACAGGAAAGGAAGAAAAGACCAAAATAGATGTCAGAAGAGACTCTGTCACTTGCTCCTGACCACAGAATAGCTAAAGCAAAAAGAAGAGATGACATGATAAAAGAGCTGAACAGAAGATTTCAAAGAGTAGCTTGAGATGACAAAGTCAATTATTATAATGAAATGTGCAAAGACATGGAGTTAGAAAACCAAAAGGGAGGCACATGCTCAACATTTCTCAAACTGAGATAAATGAAGGAAAATTCAAGCTCCGAGTTGCAGTATTGAAAGATTCTGTGGGAAAAATATTGAATGATGCAGGAAGCATCAAAAGAAGATGGAAGAATACACAGAGACACTATACAAAAAAGAATTGGTCAATCTTCATCTATTTCAGGAGGCAGCATATGATCAAGAACTAATGATATTGAAGGAAGAAGTCAAAGTTGCATTGACAGAATTGGTGAAAAACTAGGCTCCAGGAATTGATGGAATACCCACTGAGATGTTTCAAGAAAAGGATGCAGGAGGAACTTACTCATCTATGCCAAGATATTTGTAAGATGGCTACCTGGCCATCTGACTGGAAGAGATCCATATTGGTACCCATTCTAAAGAAAGATGATCTCACAGAATGTGGAGATTATTGAACAATATCATTAATATCACACACTAGTAAAATTTTGCTGAAGATAATTAAAAAACTGTTGCAGCAGAATATTGACAGGGAACTTCCAGAAATGCAAGCTGGATTCAGAAGAAAATGTCTAATGAGGGATATCTTTGCTGATAGCTAAAAGCAAAGAATACAAGAAAGATGTTTGTGTTTTATTGACTATACAAAAGCATCTGACTCAGTGGAGCATAACAAATTATGGCTAACATTACAAAAACTGGGACTTCCATAACACTTAATTGTGCTTATGAGGAATCTGTGCATAGACCAAGGGACTGTCATTCGAACAGAACAAGGGGATACAGTATGGTTTAAAATCAGGAAGGATGTGCATCAGGGTTGTAGCCTTTCACCGTACTTATTCAATCTGTATTCTGAAAAAGTAATCTGAGAAACTAGACTATATGAAGAAGAAGGTGGCATCAGGATTTGAGGAAGACTCATTAACAACCTCTAATATAGGAGCTCTGGTAGCATAGTGGCTAAGACACTTGCCTGCTAACCAGATGGCTAGCGGTTCAAACCCACCAGCCACTCCTCGGAAGAAAGGTTGGGCAATCCTACTTCCGTAGTGATACTGCCTCGGAAACCCAAGGAGGGGTCGCTATGAGTCGGGGCCGACTCGACGGCACATAACA
>NW_006922055.1:1708427-1720413 GCF_000298275.1 Orycteropus afer afer | reverse complement strand
CTGACTCAATGGCACCTAACAACATCAATATACTGTTTGATGTGCTCTCCTGGAAGAATTCAAATATGGTATATTCTATTTTGTTTTTGTTCTTTAAAGTGAAAGAATCTTTACCTGAACCAGCTAAATATCCATTCTTTTATGTGATAGCAACAAAGGCCAACTTTGCTTTAGTATTTATTTCATATTTTCTAGATTCACACACACTAATGGTATGTGAATTACCACCTCACCTTCCATTAATTGATCACCGCCTTCTCCAGTAATATTGAGAAGATGTACCTACTCTTCTATATTCTCCTTTCTCCTACCTACCTTTCCATTCTCTTCTTTCATACCCTTCCTAAGTCCCCACTGTTATATCCAACCCCATAGGATCTTTCTTCATTCTACCCTATGAAAAGAAGCAGAGGACAAATGAAAGCAACATAAAGGAAGAGAGACTAGTAAAACGCACTGTCGTTGAATTGGATCTGACCCATAGCACCCCTCCTTGGGTTTCTGAGGAGTTATCACTATAGAAGTAGATTGCTCAACCTTCTTTGTGAGGAGTGGCTGGTGGGTTTTGAACTGCCAGCTTTCTGGTTAGCAGTCAAATGCTTTAGGCACCACACCACCAGTAAAGCTGCAGAAAGAGTAATTTCCTTAGGAGAAAGAGACACTAGACAAACTTAAGGGGAATATTATATGCCCAAGATTGAGAAATAATAAAGAGAAAAGGAGATGCACCCAAGAGTAAATATTTTAAAGACCGTTTTTTTTTTTTGGGGGGGGGAGTTTATCTCTTAGTCTTTAATAAATCAGGAGTGAACAGCCATACCTACCCCCTACCAAATCTAGGGACCAGTGTTTATGAGATTCAGAGAGTACATTCCATGACTCCACCAGAGGAGGCCAGGAGCTAATAAACCACTGAAGTGCATAGACAGAAAGCATGATTGAGTAACCACCAGTTGATGACCCTGATAGATTTTCTGGGGAAGAAATGGAAGATATGAATAAATTATCTAAAGTACCTATCTAAAATTCTGCTAGATTAGTTTAGAATTGATGCAGTCACAGTTGGTGGCAAAAAAGGCATTTGCTTTTGCCCAGAGAAGCAGGCTCTAAATAATAATAGAAACAGGACATCAAGGGGAGTCACAACAAGGATGAGATGTAAAGAGAGTTGGAAGGCCATTGGCGATGAAGTCCTGGCCTGGGTAAATATTGGTTCATGAGGAACCTAGGGAAGGTAGGAGAGAACTAATATGCCTTAATCCTTCTCCACCTTAGGTATGCCACTCTCTCCTTTTAGATAGGCTAGAGAGGCTTCTCCCTTCTTGGTGATGGCCCTTAATTCTTTCATTCACAATTTGCAGTAAGTTTTCTTATCTGCACTTCCAAATTTAATGAAGAATGAATAATTTTAAAATAGCCTCTGAACAGTGAAAACTAGAAAGGACTATAAAAGTTTAAAAATAACTTTGAACATGTTTAAAAATATAATTGCTTTGGATACACAATCTGTAGCTCTCAGCTGGCTCTGCTAAATGCCAGCACTTTTGCACTTCAGGGCTGACATTCCTCCATTTACTCTAACTCTGAACAAAGGGGGAGTATCTTTATTGCCAATCCTTACTCCAAATGATCACCAGATAGCATACAAATTCTGCTGCACTGCTACATATCAGGATTCATTCTGCAGGATCTCCTACCTGACTGTGATTCTAAAACCATTCACACACTTGTGTGCATATTGAATTTTATATAAAATTAGACAGTTTCTTATTATATTTTCTTTGAAGCAGACTGAACGTTTAAAGCTTCTGTCTGTTGGCAGCATGTCTCTGCAGGTGTTTGCTTGAATTTTGGTCATTGCAAAATCTACTCTGGGTGAGCCAGCATGAGTGGCTTGGGAAAGCAGCATGATTGATCCTAAAGTACATGAAAAAGCAGGCAAAGCCCAGTTTTCTTTCCCTTTCTGGATGTGCTGACACTTACTTTAGATGATCACTACCTGTATGCTCTCTCCCCTTTCCCACTCATTTTCTTTATAAAGATTTAAGTAAGAAAGAAAAAGAACATTGCCCTTGAGTTCCATCCTGACTCATGGCTACCCTATGTATTTCAGGGTCGAACGCTTCGTAGGATTTTCTTGGCTGTAATCTTATGGAAGCAGATCACCAGGCTTTTCTCCTGTGGTGCAGCTAGGTTGGTTTAAACTGCCAACCATTTGATTGGCAGCTAAGTGCAGACTGTGCCGCCTTGTATTACACTTATATTTTTCCTTCTTTTAAAACAAGAGAACCTGCAAACTATAGTACAGATTACACGGGGATGGAAAAATCTTGCAATCATTGAAGTTCATCATGTAGCTTTATTTAGAAGAAGAGCCTCTGAGTAGGTAAAATAAAGTTTCCTTGGGAGAGGAAGCTATTAAGAATAACCTGTCACCTCATAGTGAGCTGGTCAATTGTTGTTATGTGCCATCGAGTCGGCCTGACTCATAGCGACCCCTCCTTGGTTTCTGAGGCGATATCACTACGGAAGTAGATTGCCCAACCTTCCTTTTGAGGAGTGGCTGGTGGGTTTGAACCACCAGTCTTCTGGTTAGCAGTCAGATGCCTTAAGCACTATGCTAGAGAGGAGAAATCTCACAAGAAATGCATTGCGGACATTAGTTCACCATAGCAAACCCTGGAGATATAAGAAGAGAAAAAAGAAAGTTCATAAACTCAGTGCTCTTCTTAGTAAATGACACAAAATCTGTGATATACTTCTGAAGTACTGAACGTGGTGTTATGGAATGGGCTGAGCCTATATTTCTCTAACAATCATGTTTTTAATACCTTTTTAAAATAGGAACTGAAACTCAAAGATTACCAGACATCTTAGGAAACCTTCAACAACAATTAAAAAACCACAAATCTAAAGATTAAAACTTTGAAAAAAATATATCCTGAGGGAGATTAGAGATGGTATCATAGCCATCAAATGAAAACAATATGTTATTTAAAACATTTCAAGGGACAAAAACGAACTCTTAGAAATTAAAAACATATATAGTAAAGGTAAAATTCAGTAAAAAAGGTTGGAACATATTGCTGAGAAAATCTTTTGGAAGCTAGAGCTGAAAAACAGACATGGAAAATAGGAGAGAAAAGATAAGAAAATGAGACAACTAGCTCTGGAAGTTCATCATGTTAATAAATAAGGATATACAGTAAGAAGACAGAGGAGTTAGAGGGAAGGCATCATTAAAGAATTAGAAAAAAAATCTCCAGAACTAAAAGTCATGAGTTTCCAGATGATAAGAAACAGCTGAATGCCCAGCACAATGGAATAAATATAAACAAAACAAGCACAGCACTGTGAAACTTCCTAACCCTGAAGACAGCTAAAGATTATAAGTGCCAAGAAAGGAGAGAGAGAGATCAAATACAAAAGATCAGTAATAGAATGGTTTCCTACTCCTCAATAGTGATGCTAGAAATTACAGGCAATCAAAATTTTGATGAGTAATGAAGTCCATCTTAAATACTATATCTTGTTAAATTATCAATCAAATTTTAGAGTAGAATATATATGTCTTCAGATCCTCTCAGAAATATTTAGACAAAAGCATTTACCTCTTCAGTGCTCTCTGTCTGAGGCAGCTTCTAGAGAATGTACTTCACCAATCTAAGAAAGAAACCCAAAGAAGAAGGAAGAAGGGATGTGTGTGTGTGAGAGAGAGAAAGGAATTCCCACAACGATGGGTCTGTGAGCCCTCAGAATGACATTAGTGCATCAGGTTTGGAGAATATCCAGTCAAGATAGTTCTATCTCCAAGAAGAAGAAATTGAGAGAAAACTTGTGTGGGAAATCTTTGATAGGGAATTTATTATTGAATTAATTGAGTAAGTAACAATTGAAAACCTGTCATGTCTTGTTTGCCAATAGCATTTGCACAGTGACAAATATATGAACAGTAAATGCTTAGTAACCCACATTACAATATATCCATTTAGGGAAGATGGGAGAATGAGAGGAACAGTAGGAGTACTTGCTGGGAACTCCGTGAGGAAATAGGGCTAAACCCTAATCTAATCTTTCATGAGGAGGAGCTCAATAGATAATGCCTAAAATGAGAGAATAAAAAATACCCATTCAAGCATTTGATGTAGAAATATGGTCATAAATTTGAAAATATTTGCCTCTGTGCATGGATAACTTAGATAAAAATACAAAGTAGAACTAAGAATAAGTGAAGATACCACCATACACGTTGTTGTTGTTGTTATGTGCCGTTGAGTCGACCCGACTCATAGCGACCCCTCCTTGGGTTTCCAAGGCAGTATCGCTATGGAAGTAGGATTGCCCAACCTTCCTTCCGAGGAGTGGCTGGTGGGTTTGAACCGCCAGCCTTCTGGTTAGCAGTCAAGTGCCTTAGCCACTATGCTACCAGAGCTCCCCCATACACATTAGAATGATTAAAATCAAAAGCACTGTCAATAAATGCTGGTGAAGATATGGAACAACAGAAACACTCCTTCATTGCTGGTGGGAATGCCAAATGGTACAGCTACTCTGGCAGGCAATCTGGCAGTTTTTTTTTTTTTTCACAAAGATAAACATAGGGTTACAATTTTATCTAGCAATTGTGCTCAAATGAGTTGAAAATATGTGTCCACATAAAACATGCACACAAATGTTTATACCAGCTTTACTCATAATTACCAAACACTGGAATAAACCAAGATGCCTTTCAGTAGGTAAGTGGATAAACAAACTGTGGTATATCCATAAATACTGTTGATTTCTAAAATAAAATGAGTTTTCAAGTCACAAAGAGGCATAAAGGAACCTTAAATTCATATTGTGAAGCATAAGAAGCCAGTCTGAAAAGCCTGTGTACTGTGTGATTCCAATTACATGACATTCTTTTAAACAAAAAACTATGGAGAATAGTAAAAAGATCAGTGGTTTCCAGATGTTCAGGAGGAGGGGGAAAGGGTGAATAGGTGGAACACAGGTATTTTTAGGGCAATGAAACTATTCTGTATGATATTGTAATGGTAGACACATGCCGTTATGCATTTGTCCAAACCCCTAGGACTGAGTGAATCCTACTGTGAACTACACACGTTAGTTAAAAACAATGTATCAATACTGGTTCATCCATTGTAACAAATATACCAAAGGAAAGCAGGATGTTAATAATAAGAAGAGGGGGCAGGGGAAAAACAGTTGGGGGGAACTGTAAGGGGGAACTCTCTGCATAATTTTTCTGTAAACAGAAAACTGCCCCCCCAAAATAAAGTCTATTATAAAAATAATAAAGTTTAGCTGTTCATGACAAGGTTCTTTGAATATATGTATTTGAGTACTGTTTTATTATTTAAATATAGATATAATGTGTGTGACAAAGGAAATGCTACATACCAGTAAAATTTCAAGAAGACATAACAATCATAAACATATAATAAGTACTCTATGCAATAAAGACCAATAAGAGAAGTTATGACACACTTAGGACTGAATGCCAAAGTTTGAAAAATTCAGCTAAAACTTTATTGCAAGAGAGTTATGATTTTGAATATCTATTATATAAAATAGGAGTTCTGTTGGCATAGTGCCTAAGGCATGTGACTGCTAACCAGAAGGCTGGCAGTTCAAACCCACCAGCCACTCCTCGGAAGGAAGGTTGGGCAATCTACTTCCATAGTGATACTGCCTCGGAAACCCAAGGAGGGGTTGCTGTGAGTCGGATCTGACTCGATGGCAGTGAGTGTGGTTTTGTTTTTTTATTATATAAAATAAATATACAATAGAAATAGATGAATAACTTAGTTCAAGGTTATGGGTGAAAAATAATAGAGTAAACCCCAAGAAACAAAAGCAAAGAAGTAGTGAAAATGAAATTAACAAAGAAGTAGAGAAAAACATTAAACATGCTATAAATAATCACAGTAGTCCTTTAGTTATGCTTTCAGAAGGCACCAGTCCCTGAAGAAAGATAGGGTAAAGTAAAGGGTCCGAGAAAAAGGGGAAGACCGTCAACAAGATGGGCCGATGCAGCAGATGCAATGATGAGCTCAAACACTGCAATGGTTATGAGGATGGGACAGGGCAAGGCAGCATTTCCTTCTATTGTACGCAGGCGACTAGGAGTCGGAACAGACTCGGTAGCACCAAGAACAATAACAACCATAACAGAGGGTAAAAAGCTATGTTTTTAAGTAACAAATAAAAATTAAACCAAATCAAAGCAATACTTTTCAATGAGATGGGAATGCTGAGGAAAGAGTACAAAACTATATTGGTTGTTTTAGTTTTAGAATTGGCTGGGAAGTCTTTTTCACTATGAATATATTTAATTACGTATTTACTATCAAGAATTTGAGAAATCACATTGAGCTAGGTCCTATGGTAGGAGCTATAATATTTGCATGTGAAGTACTTATTTTTTTCTGTGCTTTTGTAGCATTGGAAACCAATAAAGGATATATTTTTTTCTTTTATTTAAATTTCATTTTGATATTTTTGTTGTTGTGAATATATATAACAAAACATGCACCAATTCAACAGTTTCTGCATGTACAATTCAATGTCACCATCTTTTTCTGGGTTGTTTCTCCCCTAATAGCAAAAACACTGTCCCTAGGTTCCTATTTAATCTTTCAAGTTGCTATTGTTAATTTGGGAGCACTGGTAGCATAGTGCTTAAGACACTTGACTGCTAACCAGAGAGGTGGTGGTTCAAACCCACCAGCCACTCCTCGGAAGACAGGTTGGTCAATCTACTTCCATAGTGAAACCTCCTCCAAATCCCAAGGAAGGGTTGCTATGAGTTGGGTCCGACTCAATGGCATAAACAACATCAACATTGTCAATTTGACCACATATAGATGTTAAAAGTACATACTGCTCAAGGCAGACATTTTTTTACAAGTGAAGTTAAACTATTGTTTGGTTTTAAGAAAACTTCAGGGGCCATTTTTGTTTTAAAGTTTAAAGACAATTTCACGGCAATAGTTTTAGGGGTTCGTTCAGCTTCCATAGCTCCAGAAAGTCTGAAGTCCATGAGAGTTTGAAGTTCTATTATGCATTCTCCCGCTTTTCATCAGAATTCTTCTATGAAATCCTTCATCAAAATATTCAGTAATGATAGCTGCTCACCACCCAGTTCTTCTGGCTGCAGTTGTTCACAGAGGAAATTAGCTACATGTTCCATATCTAACTCCTGTTGCTTATTCTCCTTCTTCCTCTGTTGTTCCAGTTAACTAGAAGCCAATTGCTGTGCCTTTCTTGGACTCTTGCAAGCTTTTAAGACAGCAGGAACTAGGCAATGAACTAGGAGGTAGAATGGAAGCACTAAACACATTATTAGGCCAATTAACTGTGGAGTCCAATGAAACCATAACTTAAATTTCCAAACAAAGGAACTAAATCCCACAAGATGTTTGGTTGCACATAAGCAGCCTCCACAGCTATTCTTTTTTTGTCATTATTTTTGTAAATATATCTATCACACAGCTTTTACCAGTTCAACCTTTTTTGAGTGTACAATTTATTGATAGCATTTACACTAATCAACTGTATAACCCTACCCTTAATTAATGAGACTTTTCCATCAGTGTAAACAGAAACTCAATATGCTATTCCATAAGAAATATATAATTTCTTTCAGCAGATTGTTAATAAATGAAGTCTAGGTACAAAGGTGGTAGATAAAATTATCCAAAGATACATAGCTAGTTATTGATTATAATATTACTAGCTAATATTTATTCTTTGCTCAATGCGTAATGAAGTGGTTTATCTGCACAATATGCCTATTAGCCCAATTTTTCTGAGGATAGAAAGAAGAGAGAAAATAAATAACTACTCCAAAATCACATAGCCCATGGTCACAGAGAAGACGGTAGGTCTTTCTAGTTCTGAAATCTGGGCTTTTCAGACTATTGGTATGCTCAAATCACCACCTGCAAAGAATCATGTAGTGCTTGTTAAATTCATCTGGTATGCTTGGGCCTCACCTCAAAACAACTGAGTTGGATTTTTCTTGTTATTTTTTTTGTGATTTCTTAGTGATTATTACATAGATAAAAAGTTGAAAGCCATCAAGTTATATCATTCCACCTTGTTTATACACTATTTTTCAAGGAAGCTACAAAAATAGTGTTATAGGAAGGTGAGACTTTGGCTTACTCACCAGGGACATATCATCAAGAAAGATCAATTTCTGGAAAAAGGCATCTTGCTTGGTAGAGTAGAGAGGTTCAGAGAAAATGAGGGAGGCCCTTAATGGAGGGAGTCCTAATGGACTGTCACAATCGCCCTGATAATGGACTTAAAAATACAAATAAATGATCATGAAGATGTCACAAGACAGGCACAAAACAAGGGAAGTTATGTATAACTTTGTTCTGTTATACATAAAGTTACCATGACTCAGACCCAACTCAATGGTCACTAAATAATTACAACAAAAATGTACAGGCTAATAAGAGGAAGGGAGTAGAGAAGATGGATGGCGTGGGTAAGAATGAACAGGTCAAATTTGGATATAGGGAAAAGAGAAGTCAAAACATTCTAAAGGAGGAGAACATCATATGTCTGTTTATGACACGATGATCAGACTAAACAGGCAAATCTTTTAAAGGGCACTTGATGACAAGTGGAAGAACTTGTGTCTTAAATGTTATGCCTTTGTGATAACTGAACAGTTGAACAACTGAGTAGGGAAAGGCAGGGAGACGAGTTGACAAAGGAGAAATTATGTTTTAGGCAGACTAACTTGGTAGTCCTTCAAAGAGTGGATATTGTAAGGTTTAATATGAGAGTTGTATCTTTTCACCATATTTATTCAATCTGTATGATAAGCAAATAATCTGAGAAGCTGGACTCTATGAAGAATAACATGGGATAAGGATTGGAGGAAGACTCATTAACAACCTGTAATATGCAGATGAAACAATTTTGCTTGCTGAAAGCAAAGAGGACATGAAGCACTTACTGATGAATGTCAAAGACTACAGCTTTCACTATGGATGCAGCTCAAATAAGGAAAACAAAAACCCTCACAATTAGACCTATAAGAAACTTATGATAAAAGGAGAAAACATTGAAGTTGTCAAGGATTTCATTTTACTTCAATCCACCATCGACGCCAATGGAAGCAACAGTCAAGAAATCAAACAACGTATGACATTGGGCCAATCTGCTATAAAAGACCTCTTTATAGTGTATAAGAACAAATATATCACTTTGAAGACTAAGGTGTGCCTGACCCAAGCCATGGTATATTCAATATCCTCGTATGCATCTGAGAGCTGGACAACGAATAAGAAAGCCTGCAGAAGAATTGAGGCATTTAAATTGTGGTGTTGGTAAAGAATATTAAGTATATCATGGACTGCTAGAAGAACGAACACATTTGTCTCGGGGAAAGTACAGTTGGAATGCTCCATAGATGTGAGAATGGCCAGACTTTGTCTCCCATATTTTGGTCATGTTGTCAGACGGGACCATTCCCTGGAGAAGGATATCATGCTAGATAAAGTAGAGGGTCAAAGAAAAAGGGCAAAACCCTCAACGAGATTGATTGACACAATGGCTGGCCTTCAGGTCCCTGCCAGACCGCAGCTCCGTATGTCTCCTTTTTTGGTATTTTCACGCAAATTCTTCTGCTAGTTGGGGTTTAGTCCACTTCTGTATCCTTCCCTTCAAGGCTCAGTGGTCCAAGATTATCTTCTGTGTCTGTGTCAATTGGTTTCCCTTTTCTTTGTTGAAGAGGGTCTGTACAGTCCTTCTGCCTAGTCCACCATCTTGCCGGAACCCCCCTATCACAATATACCT
Source organism: Orycteropus afer afer (assembly GCF_000298275.1). Taxonomy (NCBI): domain Eukaryota; kingdom Metazoa; phylum Chordata; class Mammalia; order Tubulidentata; family Orycteropodidae; genus Orycteropus; species Orycteropus afer. The sequence continues at coordinate 1,710,588 of NW_006922055.1, read as the reverse complement.
ATTCCTTTCTTTTTAAAGAATAATTTTATTTCCTTATTATATAGGTCTAAGTAATGTAGAATATATAACTTATATTTACATATAGCATGTAGAATGGAAAGAATTGGACTAAGTTGTAAAGTATAGATGATATTTCAAAAACATAAATAAGGAATCTATATTCATCTGCCTACAAATGGGTGTCCTTATTACTGCTACCCCCAAGCTCCTTCCCTCTGTATTCTCTAAAGTTCTGAGGTCTGTCTCAGGTGTACTTCATCTAAATCAACTCACTAAAGACATATTTTATGCAAGATACAAAATGCTTGTCTATTTCTTCCTCAGAGTCATCATTTTAACATATGGCATTTACCAGAAAACAAAAATTCTCTTAAAAGACAATATTAATCTAAATATAACAATGTTAAATCTTTGTTATGGTACTATGATTAATGAACCTAGATCAAACCCAAAATTTGAATAACTTGAATAACTACTGTCTATATTTTTTGCTAGTTGAACATTTCATGGGAATGGAAATTTATCATATTAAGATAAACATGCAAAAGATAGATTTACATATCTAAGACTCAGTTCTATAATAGATTACTTATTATTACACCTTATAAGAAGTCTGAGGAGCCTTGGTTGTGCAATGGTTAAAAGCTTGACTGCTAACTGAAAGGTTGACATTAGAAGACATCAGCTGCTCCATGGGAGAAAGACATGGCATCTGCTTTTGTTAAGATTTACAGCTTTGGAAACTATGGGTCAGTTCTGCTCTGTTCTACAAGTTCATTATGAGTTGAATTTAACTTCACTGCAATGGATATTTTGGTTTGGGTAAGAAATCTGTAATGTAATTAATTTACACTAGATTTATTTAGGTTTCGAAAATATAAGAATAATAAAGCAGCTGTCATTATCTTACCTCAAACAGAAATCTGATTTAATAAGAATTCAATATCACTTTTTTTTTTAAATCAACAGTGATTTGTAATCAAATTTAGCTTTGAAATGTTTTTCTCCAGTTAAACATTTTCTAAGTATTATTTCATTAACTTTTGTTTGATATGTAGCAAAGGCATACCATTTATTGCCCCTTGCTTTTTCTCTATAATATTGCCTCCAGCTATTGCATTTATTTTCCTTTTGGTGTTAGTTTCTATTTTTCAATTTGGTTACAGGAGTTATGCTTTCTCATTGTTACGTATACAAAGTTTCATCAAAAATAATGTCCCTTTCTTAAAATAGTTGTATGTTTTTTTTAAAATTGTTCTTTAAAAATTATGGTTGTTGCTAGCTGCCATCCAGTTGTGTCCAACTCATAGACAGCCTGTGTAGAACACAACAAAACATTGCCTGGTCCTGCACCATCCTCATATCCCTGCTATGCTTGAGCTCATCATTGCAGTCATTGTGTCAATCTATCTCGTTGAGGGTCTTCCCTTTTATGCTAACCCTGTACTTTACCAGGGAGCTCTGGTGGTGTAGTGCCTAAGGCATGTTACTGCTAACTAGAAGTCTGGATGTTCAAACCCACCAGCCTCTCCTCAGAAGGAAGATTGGGCAATCTACTCCTGTAGTGGAAACCCAAGGGAGGGGTTTCTATGAGTCAGCTTTGACTCGATGGTAGTGAGTTTGTTTTTTGATTTTTTTCTTTCACGACAGATTTGTTCATTCTTGTGGCAGTCTATAGTATTTTCAGTATGCTTCACCAACACCACAATACAAATGAGTCAATTATTATTTGGTCTTTTTTCATTGTCCAGCTTTCAAAGGCATATGAGGCTATTGAAAATATCATGGCCTTGGTCAGGTGCACCTTAGTATTCAAAGTGATATATTTGCTCTCCAAAACTTTAAAGGGGTCTTTTGAAGTCGATTTGTCCAATGCAATATGTTGTTTGATTTCTTTTTTTTCTTTATTGTGATTTGGGTGAAAATTTACAGGGCAAATTCACTTTCCATACAGCAGTTCACATGCACTTTATCTCATGACATTGACCACAATTTACCATAATGCAACATCTCCCCTCCTACTTCTTCCCAATAGTTACCTCTTCCCTGTGTTTATCCCTTCATGCACTCCTGCCCCCTGAGCTGTCTCCCTGTGCATAAGCAGCCCTTCTTTCTCCCATGATTGTTCTCTCCAAGGAGTGTATCTACCTAAGGTAAATGT
>NW_006922055.1:1700993-1701535 GCF_000298275.1 Orycteropus afer afer | reverse complement strand
ACTTGCCAATTGATGTCTCTGGTTCCCTGTTTACAATCTCGTAAGCTCATTTTACTTCGGATATGTCCATAACTGTGATTTCTTGGTTATGTCATCTTGTGTATTAATGGTCAGTTTTTATTTGCTATTTTTGGTTTTCTGTTCAAAGGAGTCCCTTTAGCATCTTTTGTAAGGTTGGTCTGGGCAAATGCCCTTAGTTTCTGCTTACTGGAAATCTCCTAATTTCACAATCATATTTGAGGGACAATTTTGCCAGGCATATAATTCTTGGTTGAAAATTTTTCTCTTTCACAGTTTTATATGTACCATCCCATTGCCTTCTCGGTTGCATGGTTTCTGCTGAGAAATCAGAGCTTAGTCTTACTGGCTGTCCTTTGTAGGTAACTTTTGTTTTTCCCATGCTGCTTTCAGGATTCTGTCTTTGTCTTTGGTTTTGGTGAGTTTGACGATGATATGTCTCAGTGATTTTCTTTTGGGGTCTATCCTGTTTGGGGTTCATTGGACTTCCTGAATGGATATATTCTCATCTTTCATCATTTCAG
>NW_006922055.1:1684499-1699828 GCF_000298275.1 Orycteropus afer afer | reverse complement strand
TGGGAGGGCGAGAATAAAGAATAATAGTAAAAAGGACAAAAGTATTAATAATAATAGTAGTTTTAAAACAGACAAATATAAGCAAACTAAACACCAGAAAAAAAGAAAGAGGAAAAAGAAAAAAATTGGTGGAGGACAGAGCAGGGACCTCAGGCTCCATCTGAGCACACAGACTGGGATGGAGTTCCTGTGGGCTCAGAAGGTGGGTGGGACTGGGGAATGGCCGCACCTCTGTTCACCAAGTGGGAGTGCAGTATAAGAGTAACAAGAGGAGTGTCACACCTTTTCAGTCATGCAGGTCCAGAGTGTCCTTGGGGTTACTGGCAAGCATAACCTGTTTTTAAGCCCTTGGAATCTGATAGATTGATGTCTCTTTAAATATCCAAAATGGTCAAGCTGCTTAAACATTCAAAATGGCTGCATCCTCTGGATCGGCAAAAGTCCACTGTCTTCCTCTTCACCACTGCTTCCCCTTTTATTCCACAGCCACTGGAGCAATCCTTCATGCTGTCCCTGGCTAGCAGGGCTGATTTTTAGGTTAATTCTTAGGTTCTACCACCATTCGGGAATCTCCAACCTGTCTGTGCCATCAGGATTGCTCAGGAATCACTGCTAGACTGCAGCTCCATATGTCTCCTTTTCTGGTATTTTCATTCAAATTCTTCTGCTAGTTGGGGTTTAGTCCACCTCTATATCTTTCCCTTCAAGGCTCAGGGGTTCAGGATTATCTTCTGTGTCTGTGTTAATTGGTTCCCCTTTTCTTTGTTGAAGAGGATCTGTGCTGTCTTTCTGCCTATTCTGCCCTCTTGGAATCGAATGTTGTTTGATTTCTTGACTACTGCTTCTATGAGTGTTGATTGTGGATCCATGTAAAATGAACTTGACAATTTCAGTCTTTTCTTATATTTATTGTGATGTTATTACAATTGTTTATTGTGATGTTGCTTACTGGTACAGTTGTGAGGATTTTAGTTTTCTTAATATTGAAGTGTAATCCATACTGAAGGCTATAGTCTTTGATTTCATCAGTAAGGGCTTCAAGTCTTTTTCACTTTCAATAAGCAAGGTTGTGTCATCTGCATAGCTCATATTGTTACTGGGTCTTCCTCTAATCTTGATGCCACATTCTTCTTTATATAGTCCAGCTTCTCAGATTATTTGCTAAGCATATAGACTGAATAAGTATTGTGAAAAGATACAACCCTGAGACACGTCTTTCCTGGTTTTAAACCATAAAGTGTCCCCTGGTTCCATTTGAGCAACTGCCTCTTAGTCTCTGTACAAGTTCCTCATGAGCCAATTCAAATGTTCTGAAATTCCAGTTCTTTGCTATGTTATAATGTTATGATTATAACATTGATAATGAGCCAATTTAAGTGTTCTGGAATTCCAGTTCTTTGCAATGTTATAATTTGTTATGATCCACACAGTTGGATGCCTTTGTGTAGTCACTAAAACACAGGTAAACATATTTCTGCTATTCTCAGCTTTCATCTAAGATCCATATGATGTCTGCAATGGTTTTTCTCATTCCATGACCTCTTTTGAATCTGGCTTGACTTTCTGCAGTTCCCTGTATATGCACTGCTGCAATCATTTTTTAATTATCTTTAGCAATATTTTATTTGTGTGTGATATTACTGATGCTGTTTGATAATTTCCACATTCTGTTGGATCATCTTTCTTTGCAATGAGCAGAAATATGGATCTCTTCCTGTTGATTGGCCAGGTATCTCTCTTCCAAATTTCTTGGCATAGACAAGTGAGGGCTTCCGGCTTTGCATCTGTTTGTCAGAACATCTCAGTGGATGTGCCATTAATTCCTAGTGCCTTTTTTTCAGCAATTTAGTCAGTGCAGCTTGGACATCTTCCATCAGTGTCATTGGTTCTTGATCATGTGCTACCTCTTGAAATGATTGAACATGAACTGATACTTTTTGGTACAATGACTCTGTGTATTATTTCCATCTTCTTTTGATGTTTCCTGCATCATTCAATATTTTGCTCATAGAACCCTTCAATATTGCAACATGAGGCTTGAATTTTTTCTCAGTTCTTTCAGCTTGAGAAATGCCTTTCCCTTTTGGTTTTCTGATTCTGGGTTTTTGCAAATTTCATTATAATACTCTACATAGTTTTCTCAAGTCACCCTTTGAAATATTTTGTTCAAATCTTTTACTTTATCATTTCTTCCATTCACTTTAGCTATTCTGTTCAACAGCAAGTTACAGAATCACTCTTGATGTCTATTTTTGTTTTTTCTTTCTTTCCTGTCTTTTAAACAAAATTTTGCTTTCTTCACATATGATGTCATCCCATAATTCATCTGGTTTTTGTTCATTGATCTTCAATGTGTCAAATCTATTTTTGAGATGGTGTCTAAATTCAAGTGAGATATAATCAAGATAGGATTTTGGCTTTCAGGGACTCATTTTAATTCTCCTCAGCTTCAACTTAAACATGCATAGAAGCAATGGAGAATCTGTTCCACAGTTGGCATCTGGCCCTTTTTTGAATGATGTTAATGAGCTTCTCCATCGTCTCTTTCCACAGATATAGTCATTTTGCTTCCTCTATATTCCATCTAGGAGCTCTGGTAGCATAGTGGCTAAAGCACTTGACTGCTAACCAGAAGGCTGGCGGTTCAAACCCACCAGCCACTCCTCGGAGGGAAGGTTGGGCAATCCTACTTCCGTAGTGATACTGCCTCGGAAACCCAAGACGGGGTTGCTATGAGTTGGGTTTGACTCGACGGCACATAACAACAACAACATATTCCATCTGGCAAGGTCAACATGTATAGTCACCATGTATGTTGTTGATAAAAGGTATTTGCAATGAACATGTAATTAGTCTTGCAAAATTCTTTCATGTCATCTTTGGTGTCATTTCTATCACCAAGATCATATTTTCCAACTACTGACGCATCTTCTTTATTTCCAAAATTCACATTCCAATTACCAGTAATTATCAATGCATCTCGATTCCATGTTTGTTCACTTTCAGACTTCTGAAGTTGGTATAAATCTTCCATTTCTTCATCTGTGGCATTAGTGGCTGGTGCATAAATTTGAAAAACAGTTGTATTTACTTCTCTTTCTTGTAGGCATATATGGATTTTATTCTATGAGGAACAGCTTTGGACTTCAGGATAGATCTTGAAATGTTCTTTTTGATGATTATTGTGACACCATTCTTCAATTTGTCATTCCTGGCATAATATACCATATAATTGTCACATTCAAAATGGCTAAAAGCAGCAGTCCATTTTAGCTCACTAAAGCCCAGAATATTGATCTTTCTGTGTTCCATTCCTTTTTTACAACTTCTAATTTTCGTAGATTCATACTTCATACATTTCATTTTCTGGTTATTCATAGATGCTGGCAGCTGTGTCTTCTTATTTTGTGTGGTTTCACATCAGCAAATGTAGGTCCAGAAAGCTTTACTCTACCCAAGTAATTAAGGTCAACTCTACTTTGAAAAGGTAGCTCTTTCCCAGTGGTATTTTGAGTACCTTCCAACCTGAAGAGCTCATCTTCTGGTATCATACCAGACACTGTTTCACTACTACATGTAATGTTTTCAGTGGCCAAGTTTATCAGATGTAGAGCTGGCCACATTCTTCTTCCTAGTCTGTCTCAGTCTGGAATTTCTGTTGAAAACTATTCACCGTGGATGACCCTGATGGTATTTGAAATACCAGTGACATAGCTTCCAGAATCATAGCAACATGCAAGCCATCACCGTGTGATAAGCTGACAGATAAGTGGTGGAAAAATCATGGTACATATATATAAATTTATATCCATCTTCTTCAAATTAATATTCTACTCCTCTCCTGATATACTCCTGAAGATGGTAGAGGTAAATTTCTTATTTCACATTTTTAACAACAGTCTCTTAAAAAAAAAAAAAAAAGAAAGTTTCAAATCCAGTGGAATAGTTAATTTTCTTTCATTTTAGGCAATCAGCTGTGAAAATTTGATTTATCATACCAAACAGCTGAGTAATTAAAATAATATATCAATAATTAAATATACAGAGTCTGTTTTTAACCACTTGCTACTTCTGATGGAGTATGAGTTCCTTACTGCCAGGGGACTTATTCATCTCTATATCACTTGCTCCTGAGTTAGCACAGGACTTTGCAGGGGTTAATTTCCTTTCTTCCTTCTTTCCTTCTACTTTCCTTTCTTCTCTCCATCTCCTCTCTCTCCTTCCCTCCCTAGTCTCACTTCTTTTTCCCTTGTTCCTTCTTTCTTTCTTTTTATCACATCTCTCTTATTCTCTTTCTACGTTTCTTTCTTTCCTCCATATGGTTTTTGAGTGAAAAATCATATAGGCTTAGGTTGGATTTTGTATCTCATGTCTATCTAGATAATTTAATATATGACTTCAATTATTTCCTAAAATATTAAAGTTTTAGTCTGCTGGGTTGAGTTGGGTAGCTAACTCTAAAAATTCTGCAATACTCTGAAGCTAGTTCCAGATATTGTTTGAAATACTTTGCATTTCATAGTATCAATATCTGTCTCCTATAATATCTCATGAATAAGAAATTAACATAATCAGGACATAATAAATGTACTTTGCTAAATCAGATTTGTTACTAGAAGAAAATTTAACATTTGCTTTATATTAATGGTTTTATCATCATTCTTAGGTTAAATCTTACTTGTTTTGACAACTGAGTTATAGTTTGTATGATAATAGAAGATAGAAAAAGTGCTTCATACATAAGAGGGTACCTAGGTGAAGATGGAATAGATCTTTTCAAAAAGAATCTTTCTTCAGTAATTCTACAGCTTTTCTAGAAGTAAGTCAAAGCCAGCAACAGTTTATTTTACCTAAGACATTTACTTTAGTCAGCATGACACAGTCTGTCTGATGCAAATTTGAGTCATATACATTTGACTTTCAATAGCTATTCAATACCTAAGGGACCTCTCTCTTCACAACCAGGTTCTTAAAACCAGGATGTCATAAAAGGAAATGAATCCAAACCTCAAATGTCAGAGGTTAGCCTGAAAGTTAGAGATGACTGTGTATTAAACTTGGCTATACTTATTCTCCCTTCCTTCCTCACAACCATTCACTTTCTCTAAAGAATCAGGCTTAATATCCTCATTATTTTGTCAGGTGCAATTTACTAAAGTCATAAACACACACACACTAATACACACACATATCATCCATATGTAGTTTGAAACAGACTGAAATTCCTTCATAAACTTATATGTATGAATATGGAAGATGTATTTTTGGAAATAAGTAAGTAGACTTTAATACTTATGTCTAAGAAGGAAACATTCTTTCTCCAAGCCTGGATGAGGGAGAGAAATTTTCTGATTAATCAATAATATGATAATAATTATTGGAAAAAGAACATGCTCCATGTAAATTCTGACTAAATGATGGAAGGTGGATCAAGGAAAGAAGCCTAGGAGGGATGTTAGTGGCTAAAGTCACTGGGCAGCCCTCATTACTGGTCAGTTTTTAAAGAATTCAAATATATTAAAATACATGGGACATAAAATATGGTGTATAATATTTAATATTGCTTTGGTGATTCAGAAACAATTGCTAATTTTGTTTCAGGGTCCACATTATGAGTGTCAGTTGACATTGCACTGTTCTGTACTTGAAAGAAATTTAGTTTGCCAGAATTGACTGCATCCTGTAGCCTAAGAATTTTGATTCATGTAAAATTTCAATATCAATTTGTTTACAAAAAATTATCTCTTCCTATCAAACTAATATGCTGAATATGCAGTTTTAAAGGAAATAGTTAATAAGCATTCTAGAATAAAAAAGCCAGATAAATAACATTTTTACTGTAACTTCCTGACTATAAGACTGTTTTCAATAATTATTTCATATTTTCTCACAAGAAAATAAAACATTTAAATTGGGAAAAAAGAAAGTCTCTGGAAACCCAGTTGCTTCTATCAAAATAAGGAATCATAATCTTTTGGAAGCAATTGCCTGACAGATTTTCAGAAAATCATTTATTTTAGGGTTAAAACCAATAAAAGAATCCAGTTGCCATCAAGTTGATTCTGCCTCATGCCAACCTGTACAACTGCACTCCATGGGTTTTCAATGGTTGTGACCTATCTGAAATATAGGCTTACCTCAGAGATACTGTGGGTTTGATTCCAGACCACCCCAATAAAGTGAACGTTGGAATAAAGCAAGTCACATGAATTTTTTGGTTTCCCAGTGCATATGAAAGTAATGTTTACACTCTACCAGTGTAGAGCTTAAGGCATTTGACTGCTAACCAGAAGGCTGGCAGTTCAAATCAACCAGCCACTCCTCAGAAGGAAGACTGGGTGATCTACTCTGTAGGGATACTCCCTTGGAAACCCAAGGAGGGGTCGCTGTGAGTAGGATCTGACTTGATGGCAGTGAATTTGTTTTTTTTTTTTTTTTTTTGGTTATAGTCCATTAAGTGTGCTATCTTGTTGTTGTTGTTGTGTGCCGTCGAGTCGACCCCGACTCATAGAGACTCCTCCTTGGTTTCCGAGGCAGTATCACTACAGAAGTAGGATTGCCCAACCTTCCTTCTGAGGAGTGGTTGGTGGGTTTGAACCGCCAGCCTTCTGGTTAGCAGTCAAGTGCCTAACTTTATGAAAAAGTTCAAAATATTGTGAGAATTACTAAAACGTGACACAGAGACACAAAGTGAGCACATGCTATTGCAAAAATGGTGCCAATCAATAGCTTTGCTCAACTTAGGGTTGACACAAACCTTCAACTTGTAAAAAATGCATTGTTTTAGAAGTGCAATAAAACAAAGCACAATAAAATGAGTTATGCCTGTAGATCACCAGGACTTTCTTCTGAAATGCCTCTGGGTAGATACAAACCACTAGCCTTTCAGTTTGTAGCTGAGCATTTTACCATTTGTACCATCTAGGACTCTTTATTTTAGGGTTAGGTTAATATAATAGCCAATCTTTAAGATTTACTATACTTTACAATTTAAAATATCTCATCAAAATATCAAAAAACAGTTTAAAAAGTAAATAGTAGATAAAAATATGTGTCATATTTATGGGAGCTCTGGTGGTGTGCTAAGGCATTTGACTGCTAACCAGAAGGCTGGTGGTTCAAACCCACCAGCCACTCCTTGGAAGGAAGGTTGGGCAATCTACTTCCATAGCAAAACTATCTTGTAAACCCAAGGAGGGGTCGCTATGAGTCGGGTCCAACTCAACAGCAGTGAGTTTGTTTTTTTTTTGGTTTGGTCATATTTATGACAAAATATGTATATAGTTTTTGATACACAAAGGGTTCTTGCAGATCAATAAGAAAAATACAGATGAATTCAAAGTGTCAATTAAAAAAAAAGTGAAATTGACTTTAAAAATTATGTAATGAGTAGCATCCGGGGTCTTAAAAGCTTGCAAGCAGCCATCTAAGATACAACAACTGATCAACATGTCTGGAGCAAAAGAGAGAGAAAGAAAACAAAGACTCAAAGAAGAAACTAGTCTACAGGAATAATAGTCCAAATGAAACACGACCTCATCTATCTTGAGACCAGAAGAGCCAGATGGTGCCCAGATGCTGCTACTGACCATTCTGACTAGGGAAATAATAGATGGCCTGGATAGAAAGGGAGAAAAACAGAACAAAATTCAAATTCCTAAAAAAGGCCAAGTATTTGATTGTGTGAATCATAACAAATTGTGGATAACACTGAGAAGAATGGGAACTCTTAATTATACTCATGAAGAACCTGTACATAGACCAGGAGGCTGTCATTTGAATAGGATGGTTTAAAATCAAGAAGGGAGTGCATCAGGGTTGCATCCTTTCACCATACTTATTCAATCTATATGCTGAGCAAATAAACCAAGAAGCTGGACTATATGAAGAAGAATGTGGCATCAGGATTGAAGGAAGGCTAATTAACAACCTGGCATACGCTGACTACACAACTTAGCTTGCTGACAGTGAGGATGACTTGAAGTACTTACTGATGAAAATTGAAGAATACAGTCTGTAGTATGGATTACGTCTCAATATAAAGAAAACAAAAATTCTCACAACTGAGCCTGTAAGCAGCATCACGATAAATGGAGAAAAGATTGAAGTTGTCAAAGAGTTCACATAGCTTGGTTCTACAATCGTCGCCAATGGAAGCAGCAGCCAATATATCAGATGACATATAGCACTGGGCAAGTCAGCTGCAAGGGACCTCTTTCAAGTGCTGGGGAACAGAGATGTCTCCTTGAAGACTAAGGTGTGCCTGACACAAGCCATGATATCACCTCATATGCATGTGAGAGCTGGATAATGAATAAAGAAGACCAAAGAAGAATTGATGCTTTTGAGATGTGGTGCTGGTGAGGAATGCTGAAAGTACCATGGACTGCTAAAAGAATGAGCAAATCTGTTCTGGAGGAAGTGCAGCCTGAATGCTCCTCAGAGGCGAGAATGGCCAGACTTCATCTCACCTACTTTGGTCATGTTGTCAGAAGGGACTATTCACTGGAGAAGGATGTCATGCTTGGTAAGATGGAGGATCATTGAGGTAGAGGAAGGCCCTCAACAAGATGGATTGATAAAGTGGTTGAGGCTATGGGGTCAAGTATAGTGGGGATCATGGAGCTGGCACAGGACCAGGCAGTGTTTTGTTCTGCTGTACACAGGGTCACTATGAGTTGGAGATGAGTTGATGGCACATAACAAAAACAACAAAAGGCCAACTTACTGAACCAGTAGAGACTTGAGGAAGCCTTGAGACTATCACCCTAGATATCCTTTAAACTTGTAACTGACTTCATTTCTGGAGTTCATCTTTCAGTCGAATAATAGATTGGCTCATAAAACAAACAATGCTACATAGAGTACTGTTCTCCTTTAAATAATTATCTACATGAGACCAACCAGTCAATATTTACCCTAAATCAAAGATAAGAAGGTAAGGGGGAGGCAGAGAAGCTAAATTAATGGGAATAGAACAACAAGAATGGAAATTATGAGAATGCTGATACATTGTGAAAAATGTAACCAATATCATTGAATAATATATGCAAAAATTGTTAAATGCAAACCCAATTTGCTTTCACCAAAAACATAATAAAATGTTATAAATAAAAGTAAGCATAATTATTTCACCTTCCTAAAAATAAAAGAAAAATAATAATTTGGTATGATATCACTTTCCTCATATCAAATTGACAGTGCTCAATAATAATATCTAATGACAGAGGATGCAGTTCAATGGAGAACTTTCTTACACTGCTAGTATGAATTTAAGTTGGTAGGCATGTTTGGGGGTAATTAAGCAAAAGATTTCAAGAGTCTGACATATGTTTGCAACTTTCAACTTTGTAATCCTATTTGAGTGGAGCTTCCAGATGAAGAGAGACTGGAAAGAAGGAAAGGGCCACTTCTGAAAAAACCGGCCACTGAAAACCTTATGAATAGCAATGAAGCATGGTCTGATATACTACTGGGAAACTATGAATAGCTGTGAACCATTGCCTGATAATAGTGCCAAAAGGTGAGCCCCTCAGTTTGGAAGGCACTCAAAATACGACTGGGGAAGAGCTGTTTGTAAGTACTCACTCTCAAAAAACTCACTGTTGTCAAGTCGGATCCGACTTATAGTGAACCCTCCTTGGGTTTCCGAGACGGTATCCCTACAGAAGTAGATTGGCCAACTTTCCTTCCAAGGACCCACCGGCCTTTGGATTAGTAGTCAAATGCGTTAGGCACTACCTTAATGATGTGGATGGAGTAAAGCTTTTGGGACCTTCATTTGCTGATGGGGCATAACTCAAAATGAGAAGAAAAAGCTGCAAACATTCATTAATAATCAGAATGTGGAATGTACAAAGTATGAATTTAGGAATATTGGAAGTTGTAAAAAATGAAATGGAAATACTGATTTCCTAGGTGTTTGTGAGCTGAAATGGGCTGGTATTGGCCATTTTGATTCAGAATATTATATGATCTACTATACTGGGAAAGACAAATTGGAGAGGAATGGCATTGTATTCATGGTCAAAAAGAACATCTGAAGATCTGTCCTGAAGTACAAACAATGCTGTCAGTGATAGAATAATATCCATATGCCTACAAGGAAACCAGTTAAAGCTACTATTATTCAAATTCATACACCAACTACTAAAGCCATAGATGAAAAAATTGAAGATTTTTATTAACTTCTGCAGTCTGAAATTGACCAAACATACAATCAAGCTGTATTGATAATTATTGGCGATTGGAATGTGAAAGTTGTAAACAAAGAAGCTTCATTAGTTGGAAAATATGGCCTTTGTGATAGAACTGATGCTGGAGATCCATGATAGAATTTTGCAAGACCAAAGACTTATTTATTGCAAATACCTTTATTTAACAACATAAGTGGTGTCTATACATGTGGAACCACCAGATAGAATACACAGAAATCAGATTAACTACATCTATGGAAAGAGGCGATATACACCCTCAATATCATCAGTCAAAACACAGCCAGAAGCTGACTGTGGAACAGATGATGGTCTTATATGCAACTTCAAGTAAAAGCTGAATAAAATTAAAATAAGTCCACAAGAGTCAAAATATGGTCTTGATTATACCCTACCTGAACTGAGACCATTTGAAGAATAGATTTGATGCATTGAACATTAATGACAGAAGACCAGAGGAGTTGTGGGATGACATCAAGAACACCATATGTGATGAAAGTGGTCATTAAAAAGACAGACAAGGAAGAAAAGGCACAATAGATGTCAGAAGAGACTGAAACTTGCACTTGAACAGAGAGCAGCTAATGTGAATAGAAAAAGTGATGAAATAAAAGAGCTGAACAGAAGATTTCAAGGGCAGCTTGAGAAGACAAAGTAAAGTATTATAATGAAATATGTAAAGACCCAGAGTAAGAAAACCAAAAGGGGAGAACACCCTTGGGATTTCTCAAGCTGATTGAACTGAAGAAAAAATTCAAGCCTCAAGCTACAATATTGAAGGATTCTATGGGCAAAATATTGAATGATGATGGAAATAGCATCAAAAGAAGATGGAAAGAATACACAGAGTCAGTGTATTCAAAAGATAGCATATGTTCAAGAAACAATGGTACTGAAGGAAGAAGTCCAACATGCACTGAAGGAATTGGTGAAAACTAAGGCTCCAGGAGTTGACGGAATAGCCATTGAGATATTTCAACAAATGGATACAGTGATGGAGGCTCTTCCTGGTTTATGCCAAGAAATTTGGAAAACAGCTACCAGGCCAACTGATTGGAAGAGATCCATATTTGTACACATTCCAAAGAAAGGTTATCCAATAGAATGTGGAAATTATTGTACAGTATCCTTTATATCAGAAATACTCACTGCCATCGAGTCGGATCAAACTCATAGCAATCCCTTCTTGGGTTTCCAAGGCCATATTTCTATGGAAGTAAATTGCCCAACCTTCCTTCTGAGGAGTGGCTGGTGGGTTTGAACCACCAACCTTCAGGTTAGCAGTCAAGTGCTTTAGGCACGACTCCACCAGAGCTCCCCATTAATATTAGATGCAGGCAAAATCTTGCTGAAAATAATTAAAACATGGTTGCAGCAGTACATAGACAGGGAACTTCCAGAAATGTAAACAAGATTCAGAAGAGGACATGAAACAAGGGATAACCTTGCCAATGTCAGATGGATCTTAACTGAAAGCAAAAAATACCAGAAAGATGTCTGCCTGTGTTTTATTGGCTATGCAAAGGCATTTGACTGTGTGGATCAAAACAGATTGTGGATAATATTGAGAAGAATGGGAATCCCAGAACCCTTCATTATTCTCATGAGGAACCTGTACATAGAGCAAGGGGCTGTTGTTCAAAAAGAACGATACTTAATGATTTAAATCAGGAAGGGTGTACATCAGGGTTGTATCTCTTCACCATATTCATTCAATCTTATGCTAAGCAAATAATCTGAGAAGCTGGACTTTATGAAGAAGAACATGTCATCAGGATTACAGGAAGAATTGTTAACAACATGTGATATGCAGATAACACAACCTTGCTTGCTGAAAGTGAAGAGGATTTGAAGCACTTATTGATGAAGATCAAAGACTACAGTCTTCAGTATAGATTATACCTTACCATAAAGAAAATGAAAATGTTCACAACTGGACCAATAAGCAACATCATTATAAACTGAGAAAAGATTGAAGTTGTCAGGGATTTCACTTTATTTGGATCCACATTCAACACTCATATAAGCAGCAGTCAAGAAATGAGATGGCTTATTTCAGTGGGCAAATGTGCTCCAAAACACCTCTTTAAAGAGTTAAGAAGCAAAGATGTCACTTTGGGGACATTTAAGGTATTCCTAACTCAAGCCATAACATTTTCAAGCATGCCATATGCATGGGAAAGCTGGATAATCAAGAAGGAAGACCAAAGAAAGTTGATGTCTTTGAATTTTGGTGTTGGTGAAGAATACTAAAAATAACATGGACTTCCAGAAGAAAGAACAAATCTGTCTTGGAGCTGAATGCTCTTTAGAAGTGAGAATGGCTAGACTTTGCCTCACCTATTTTGGTCATGTTGGCAGAAGAGACCATTCCCTAAAGAAGGATATCATGCTTGGTAAAGCAGAGGGTCAGAGAAGTAGGAGAAGACCCTCAAGGAGATGGACTGACAAAATGGCTGCAATGATGTGCTCAAGCATAGCAAGGATTGTGAGGATGGTGCAGGACCATGCAGCATTTCATTCTGTTGTACATAAGGGCACTATGAGTTGAGGCTGATTTGAAGGCACCTAACAACAATAACAACTCTATTTCTAGGAATTTATCTTAAACCAGTAGTCAGTGGTGCACACACAGTATGCTTACAGAGTTGTTCAGTATTGCCTTTGGTAATGGAAATCGAGGAAAATCATCTAGATGCCTAACCACAGGAATAAAGCTTAAAAATTATATGACAAGCTTAACATGGAATACTAGGCAGGCATTGTAAATATTTTTGAAGACTATTTAAAAACATGTTTAGCTACTCATACAGATTGCCTAGTAACAGAGCAGAAGAAAAATGTATGTAGAGCAGATCCAATTGCCTGAAAGAATGGCATTGTCTGCGTATAAGACGTAGGGATTTTGTAAAGGCTTAGAATAAAGCTTTGGAGTCACATTAGCTCTAAACTTGAATTCCAGCTCTGCCACTTCTTAACTGAATTATACTTTAACTTCTTAAACTTCAGGTTTTTTCATTTCCCATCTACATCCTAGAGTTGTATTAAATTAAATTAAAATTTTATTAAATGAACTAATGTATATGCCAACAGTGTTTTTCATAGATTCCAGCATGTAATGCGAGTTTAATTAATGGTAGTTGTTATTATAAATATCACTATGCATCATGGTATTACTTCTACAATCATTGTTTTTGAAAAATACTAACATACACAAAAATCTTCACAATAGCTCTGTCTAAATAGTTGACTTCCTGCTTATTTTATAACATTCTTATGCAGTTTTATTCCACTTCTAGATGTTTCTTTACTCAGTATGAACTCTTTTATAATCAGAATGAAACTTTAAAATTATCTTTTAGACACTGTCTACTGAGTTGATGTATTATAATGATTCTTTTTTCCAACTTTCTTTTTCTCAAAGAAATTAATGTGTCATACTTACTAAAAAAAAAAACACTTCAATTCTTTAAGTTGTCAAAGGCTTTTTGGGGTATATATATATATATAATGTAAACAAAAACCACATTAGACAAAGTGGTGAGTAAGAAAGAGACTATATTCTCTGTTAAAGGGGCAGCGGTAAGTGTTCTTAGACAAAATTCCCAGGAAAGTGGTGAAAGTGATCAGTTAGTTAGCAAACCCATCAGTAAAGGGTATATGGATGAAACATCAACTGCATCCACTGCAATTTATCTTTGTTGTTGTTATGTGCCGTCGAGTCAGATCCAACTCATAGCGACCCCTCCTTGGGTTTCCGAGGCAATATCACTATGGAAGTAGATTGCCCAACCTTCTTTCCGAGGAGTGGCTGATGGGTTTGAACTGCCAGCTTTCTGGTTAACAGTCAAGTGCCTTAGGCACTATGCTACCAGCTCTCCCACAATTTATCTTTATGTAGCTATATTGATTATCTTTCTGTCTAATTATCCATCTATCCATCCATTCATCCAAATACCATCTATCTGTCTTTTTGTATATACATTATTTCATATATAAATTTGTGACTTGCTTTTTATCACCTTTGTTTGTTGTTAGATGCTGTCAAGTTGGCTCCAACTCATAGAGATCCCATGCATGACAGAATGAAACACTGCTTGCTCCTGTGCCATCCTCATAATCCTTGCTATACTTGAGGTCATCATTGAAGCCGTTTTGTCAATCCTTCTTGTTGAGGATCTCCCCTCTTTTTTGCTGGCCCTGTACTTTACCACCCATGATATTCTGAAATGGTCCCTTCTTAACAATATGACAAAGTAGGTGGTATAAGTCTGGCTATTCTCTCTTCTAAGGAACATTCTGGCTGCACTTCTTCCAAGACAAATTTGTTTGTTTTTCTGGCCATCCATGGTATTTTCAATATTACAACCAACACCACAATTCAAATCAATTCTTCTGTGGTCTTCCTTATTCATTATCCAGCTTTCACATGCATATGAAGCTACTGAAAATACCATGGCTTGGGTTAGGCACACCTTAGTCTTCAAACTGATATCTTTACTTCTTAACAGTTTAAAGAGATCTTTTTTAGAGCACATTTGCCCAGTGCAGTACATCATCTGATTTCTTGACTGCTGCTTCCATGGGTGTTGATTGTGGATTCAAGTAAACGAAATCTTTGACAACTTCAATCTTTTCTCCATTTATCGTGATGTTGCTTTTTGGTATAGTGCTGAGGTTTTTTGTTTAGATGTAAGCCATACTGAAGACTATAGTCTTTGATCTTCATCAGTAAGTGCTTCAGGTCATCTTCAGTTTCAGCAAGCAAGATTGTGTTATCTGAATATTCCAGGTTGTTAACAATTCTTCCTCCAATCCTGGTGACATGTTCTTCTTCATATAGTCCAGCTTCTCAGACCATTTGTTCAGCATACAGATAGAATTAGTATGGCAAAATGATGCAACCCTGATGCACATCATTCCTGGTTTTAAACCATGAAGTATCCCCTTGTTCTGTTGGAATGGCAGCCTTTTACTCTTGATTCTCTACTGCTACTATAACAGGGAGCTCTCGTAGCACAGTGGCTAAGACACTTGACTGCTAACCAGAAGGCTGGCGGTTCAAACCCACCAGCCACTCCTCAGAAGGAAGATGGGGCAATCTACTTCCGTAGT
>NW_006922055.1:1670143-1684399 GCF_000298275.1 Orycteropus afer afer | reverse complement strand
AGGAGCTCTGGTAGCGTAGTGCCTAAGGCACTTGACTGCTAACCAAAGGCTGGCGGTTGAAACCCACCAGCCACTCCTCAGAAGGAAGGTTGGGCATTCCTACTTCCATAGTGATACTGCCTCGGAAACCCAAGGAGGGGTTGCTATGAGTCGGGGCCGACTCGATGGCAAATAACAACAACAACAACACCACTATAACAGAAACACCACAAGTAGATGGCTTCAACAAACAGGAACTTATACTTTTACAGCTTATAAGGCTAGAAGTCTGAATTCATAGTGCCAACTATACGGGCTGAAGAAAGGCCCATCAACCGTGGGCATCATGGTTAAAGCTCTCAGCTGCTCACAAAAAGGTTGGCTGTACCCACTAACCACTCACAGGGAGAAAGATGTGACAATCTGCTTTCAAAAAGACTTTACACTCAGAAACCTTATGCAGGAGTTTTACTATGTATTATAGGCTCACTATAAGTCAAAATTGACTTGATGGTAACAAGTTTGTTGGGTTTTGTTTTTTAAAAAAGCAAAATGCTCAAGGCAGAATTTCTTATTAAGCTAAACTATTGTTTGGTTATAGGAAGGGAATATTTTTGGCTTGAGGTTTAAGGTTCAAAGATTTTCTCAGGGCAACAGATTCAAGGAGTTATCTAGCATCAATGGCTTCAAATTGCATGGGTTTCATTAGAATTTGAAATGCTGTTTCATATTTTTCCCTTTTTGATCAGGATTCTTCCTGATTGCTTGATCAAAACATTCTGTAATGGTAGCCAGGCACCATGCACTTCTTCTGGTCTCATAGCAAAGCAGGCCCCTGATCATGGTGGCAGTGAAACATGCGTTCCAGTTCCTCTTCCTGTTCCTGACTATACTTCTTTCTTTGCTACTCCAGGTGAATAGATACCAATTAGGATACTTTGGATGTCTGCCCACAGGGATTTAAGACCCCAGGCACTACACAACAAAGTAGGTGATAGTGTAGAAACACTAAAAACATATTAAGCTATTTGACTGGGATGTTGCATAAAACAATGTCCCTAGATCTCCAAGCCAGGAAAATAAATCCCATGAGATGTTTGGACATAAGTAGCCTTAGTAGCTACCCTTTTTTATTTTAGTTGTTATTGTTGTAAAAATATATATAAAACAAACAAAAAATCCACCTACTGCCATTTAGTCAATTATAACTGATAGAGACCCTGTAGGACAGAGTATAATTGCCCTATAAGCCACTCCTTGGAAGGAAAGTTGGGCAATCAATAAAGGGGTCGTTGTGAGTCAGGTCCGACTGGAAGGCACATAACAACAGCAATAACAACGTAAGCTTTCCAAAGCTGTAAGTCTTTATGGATGTAGACTGACTCATCTTTCTCCCATGAAATAGCTGGTGGGTTCGAAGACTTTTTGGTTAGCAGCTGAATGCTTTAACCACTGCTTTAATCCAGCAGATTCCTTCATATATAAAACAGCATTTATCAAGTCAACCTTTTTTAGGTGTGTACCAAAAAAAATCAAATCCGCTGCCATTGAGTCAGGTCTGACTCATAACAACCCCTCCTTACGTTTCCGAGGTGATATCACTACAGAAGTAGATTGCCCAACCTTCATTCTGGGAAGTGGCTGGTGGGTTTAAACTGCCAGCCTTTTGGTTAGCAGTCAGATGCCTTAGGCACTATGCCACCGGAGCTCCCTTTAGGTGTATAGCTTAGTTATATGAATTACATTAAGCATGTCACACAACTATTATCCTAAATCAGTGCCAATTTCCCATTACCATAAACTAAAGCTCACTGCTTTCCAAACAATAACTCTCCCTTCTCCCTTTCCTTCTGCCCATGATAACCATGAATAAACTTTGGTTTCTATACTTTTGCCTATTCTTGTTATTTTATATATGTGACATTATATAATATTTGTTCTTTTGTGATTGATTTATTTCATTCAGCATAATGTTTTCAAGGTTCATATTGTAGTACTACCTGGGTGTCTTTAAAAATTTTCCAAATAACGTATTATAGATTTATTCATATAGATTCTCTACATTTATGGGTTTGCTTTCCTAAACATTTTATATTTTTTTGTTGCTATTGCATACTAGAGTCAACATACCACTGCTGACATGCTCCCACCCCCTACAATCTAGCAACAATTCCCTCTCTAAATTTTTGCTTGAGATTATTGCCTCTGAATAGACAAAGAAAGATTTTGGGGTGAAGGAATAGGTAATGTGGTAATATTCTGACTGCCATGAGAATATAATAACTATTATAGAGTGATAGTAACTATTTTCTAGATAATAAATCATCTGAGTTTTTAATTTTGGGAAAGATTTTGCAAGAGTCTCAAAGTTTCTTTCTTTCTTTTTTTTTTTTTTTGCTTTTGGTCCTTGGGAGCCCTTAGGTGTATGAAGCAAAGTTTGGGCATACTTTCTTTAATCTGGCTCCCTTTTTTTAGATAATGAGGAAAGCACAGTTTATGCTTTTACATTGTAAATCAGGCTCAGTTTTCGGTGTTGTATGTTTTCAGCTTCTCTCTTCATTCATGATTTAGTGATAAGATGAAAGATACATCAGAAGCTGGTTAAGAGTTTTCATAACTATATTTAGGTTATCTCTTTAAAATTCCAAATTGCTGCTTCTTCTCACTGTCTTCTGTCTACACCTTATTTTGTTTGGAGGTAGGAGAACTTGGAAGAGGATAAGAAAATTGAATTCTGTCAACATGCTATTTATACTTATGGCAACATGTTGGTATCTGATTTTTTGCCAATTGTCAATTTATGTGACTGAAATTAAATCCTTTAAATATTTTAGTGTATATAGAGAGAGTTTAGTGTGTAGGAGCAGCGACATTTTAAATTCTTAAAAGATAAAGAAAAACTTTCCCTAATTGTTTAATTTACTATAAGGTACTTTTTGTTGTTGTTATGTACTGTCGAGTTGGACCTGACTCACAGTGATCCCTCCTTGGGTTTCCGAGGCAGTATCACTATGGAAGTAGATTGCCCAACCTTACTTAGGGAGCTTAATTCTTTTAGTCTAAAATTTGAGCTTTAGTTTATAATCTAGAAAGACTACATGAATTTCCACAGATTATGTGAATAATTTTAGCTAGCTGTATGACTTTTGGCAAATATATGAACCTCAATGGACTTTTTGTTAAATATCAGATACCAGATTGGAACGGTTTAGTTACTGAAACAAGTGTGGCCAAGCTTCTCCAGGGCACTATTACTGGACAAATTTTACCAACATGCCTGCACTTGTATATTTTTACCATTGTTGTGAGGACATTTTGTGGTCACTATTGTGGGTCAGCAGGAAGGTGAGTGGAGGGCTTCTTTTCCATACCATGAATCCTGTGGTTATTCCATATGTCCTCGTGATTCTCCACCAGAAAGTGATTTTGTTCCTCAGGGGACATTAACACTGTCTAGAGACAACTTGCTTGTCACAACTGGGAGGGTGCTACTGTTACCTAGTGAGTATAGGAGAGAGATGAACATCCTCCAATGCACTGGAAAGTCCTCCACAACCAATAATTAGCTGGCTCAGAATGTCAATAGTAATAGTACCGAGGTTAAGAAGTTGCAATGTATACTAAGTAACTGTGATGTGATTCTTTTTGCCTTTGATGATTCTAGTGTTTGTCATTTCACTGAGCAATTGGAGTCTTTGAACTTATCCTTAATGTAGCTACAAAGCTTCAATTGGTCTGAAGACCATTTCAATTTTTTAAAGTATATGTATCTTTTTGTCTACAAATTCTCAAAGTATGTATAATAAAAATATTTTAGTTCCAGAAAATAATGCGTTATTTGCCCAAAAGTCAAATACTACACTTGAAAGTGACTCCAAATCCATATGTTTCACATCTCACTCTAACTCACTGCTGAAGAGTCGGATCTGACTCATAGTGACCCGTCCTTGGGTTTCCGAGGTGGTATCAGTATGGAAGTAGATTGCCCAACCTTTCTTCCGAGGAGTGGCTGGTGGGTGTGAACCACCAGCCTGCTGGTTAGCAGTCAGGTGCCTTAGGCACTATGCCACCACATGGAAAGGGATTAAAACAAAAATAAAAACTCTTTCATAAATATTTGTTAGCTTGGGATATTACCAACATATTTCAATGTTTTCAAGAATTTCAAAGCTTAATATAATTAAAATTATAGAAATTCCAACTGGAATAAGTTTAAAGAATCATCCAAAATTCTACATGCTCTGACAGACTTTTCCTAATTATCGAGATGCAATTTCTCAGATTCAGAGGAAAAAAGGCCTAAACATCTGCAGGAGCAGAGCTGGTGCCACTGCAGCTGCCCTGGCTCCTGGGATAGCAGGCCATATATTTCTAGTAGGTGATAGATAGATAGATGTCATTGAGCTGACTCTGACTCAGGGCAACTTAATGTATAACAGAATCAAACATTGCCCAGTTCTCATCATCCTCAAGATCACGGGCATGTTTGAGCTCATCATTGTGGATATTGTGTTAATGCATTTCCTGAGAATCTGCCTCATAATAGTTGGTCCTAAGGCATTTGACTGCTAACCAGAAGGCTGGCGGTTCAAACTCACCAGCCACTCCTCGGAAGGAAGGTTGGGCAATCCTACTTCCGTAGTGATACTGCCTCAGAAACCCAAGGAGGGGTCGCTATGAGTCGGGGCCGACTTGACAGCAAATAACAACAACAACAACAACTATTTCAGCAAACGTGTCTTCTCCAAGTGATTGGTCTCTCCAAACTAAACAAGTCGGACAATGTTTTGTTGTGATCCTTAAGGTTTGTATTGGCTAATTTTCAGACGTAGATCACCAGGTGTTTCTTCCTAGTCTATCTTTATCTGAAACTTGTCTACTCTGGATGACCCTGGTATTGACATATTGATGGCATAGCTTTCAGCATTACAGAAACACCCAAGCTACCACAGCGGAACAATCTGACAGGCCAAAAGTTGTTATTTGTAATGAGCTATCTCATTTGTTCCACTGTGGAAAAAAATCTTATGTAGCAGCCTCAATTCTACTGTTTCTAAAAATAATCCAGATTATTATTTTTATATTCTCTCTAAAGAATAAATATAAAAACTTGACTGTCAAAAAAGTAACACTTTGCATCATCAGATGCAGTTCAGTTTGTAACATGGCTCAATTATAAGTATTCGTATGTAGAAAATGCATAGAAAAAAAAGGCCTGATAGATGAACAATGACAAACTCTTAGAATAGATACCCACCCCCTGCCATCGAGTTGGATCCGACTCATAGTGACCCCTCCTTGGGTTTCCAAGGCAGTATCACTACAGAAGTAGATTGCCCAACCTTCCTTCTGAGGAGTGGCTGATGGGTTTGAACCGCTACCTTTTTGGTTAGCAGTCAGATGCTTTAGGCACTACACCACCAGAGCTCCCTTAGAATAGATACCCAGGTATTAATAGTTCAAGAGAAATTTCATTATTTTGGCTTAATTCCATGGTATTATAAGGAGCTCTGGTGGTGCTGTGGTTAGACTTGAGCTGCTAACCAAAAGGTCTGCATCATGAGCCCATCAATTGCTTGGTGGGAGAAAGATGAAGCAGTCTACTTCTGTAAATATTTACAGCCTTGGACATTCTATGGGACAGTTCTACTCTGTCCTATACGATTTCTATGAGTTTGAATAGATTCAATGGGGGTGGGTCATTTCACTTTATTGGTATATTTCTTATGCATGTCATTGAATCTTGTAATTATTTCTGGAGAAAACAAAAAATAAAAAACAAAACTCTTTGCCGCTGAGTTGATTGTAATTCATAGTGACCCTATAGAACAGACTAGAACTGCCCCATAGGGTTTCTAAGGCTATAAATCTTTATGGAAATTGACTGTCACATTTTTCTCCTGCAGAATAACTGGTGAGTATTAACTATTGGTTAGCAGCTGAGTGCTTTAACCACTATACCACCAGGGATCCTACTACTCCTTACTACACTCACTAGGCATTGGATATACAATGGGAAACAAATCATACAGTCTTTGCCACATGAGGTTTACAATCTAATGATAGAAGATATTCTATGAACAAAGCCAAAGATCAATATATACCTCCAAATTGTGGTAAGGGTGATGTATCAAAAGAATATAATGCTATTAGAGATGCTAATAGTGGTGATTAATTTAGATTGAATGGTCAAGGATTAACTCTGAGAAAATGGCATTTAAATATGAATACAAGTTAAGTAACAAGAGTGGGTATGAAGACCATCTAGGCAGAAGGCATAGTAAATGTATTGATTACTAGAAAATGAAGATATTCATTGACACTGTAACTAACTGTAACTACATGTCATAATTTAAGCAAAATAAAGCTTTCACAATACAGGTATACATTGTTTAACTTTGGGACAAATTTGACCACATATACCTGTCAGTGGTCCCACAAGGTATTATTATTATTATTATTTTAAAAAGGGAAAGCAGTTCTTTCTTTCTTTTAATTTTTCCCTAATGGAAAAAGTGCAGCTGGAATGTTCCTTGGAAGCAAGAATGGCCAGACTTCATCTCTCCTACTTTGATCATGTTGTCAGAAGGGACCATTCCCTGGAGAAGGATATCATGCTTGGTGAAGTGGAGGGTCAGCAAAAAAGGGGAAGACCCTCTACAAGACTGCAGCTATGGGCTCAGGTATAACAAGGATTGTGAGGCTGGTGCAGGACTGGGTGGTGTTTCATTCTGTTGTACATAGGGTCGCTACGAGTTGGAGCTGACTCTACTGGACCTAACAACAACATTCGGTTTAAAGATCCCAAACCAAGACTCTTTCAGCACTGGACCATGGTTGAGATATAGGCAGGTGAAGCAGAGGACATGACTCCAGGTGCAGGTTCTCCAGCTTTATCTAGAAGGCAGATGGACAATACAGCGAGAAGGGCTGGGCGTAGTCAGCTTCTTGCTCACTCACATCCTCTCACTGTGCTGCTCCTGCCACTGCCTCCTCAGCTGCCACTGTTGTCACCAGCAGCTTCAGCAGTGCTGGTGATGGCCCTGGTGGTGACAAGTGGGACAAGGACAACCAGAAACAGGCTCCCATAGGTTTTAATATGGTGTTTGCACAATGTCCAAATCATATAACATCCTACTGCACAGACCGTTTCATGAACATTAAACTACACATACCTCTATTCTCATAGATTGAGATTATTTAGTGTGATACAATGATAACAAGCATAGGCTTTAAAGTCAGAAAGATATGGTTTCAAACCTCCTGCTATGATTTGTTACCTGTTGGATCACAGAACCTTATTTAACCTCTCCAAACTTCAACTTCTTCATCTGTAAATTGGTGGTGGTAGGAAGAATGATAATTCCTATGACTGAAAGTCTTTATAATCACCTACCATGTTCTGGTAGCATAGTGCCTAAGGCACTTGACTGCTAACCAGAAAGCTGGCAGTTCAAACCCACCAGCCACTCCTCAGAAGAAAGATGGAGCAATCTACTTCTGTAGCGATACTGCCTCGGAAACCCAAGGAGGGGTCACTATGAGTCGGTCCGACTTGATGGCACATAACAACAACAACAACACCAGATCCTTTGGTGGATCGGGGTTGGGGATTGATGGTTCAGTGGTAGAATTCTCACTTTCATGAGGGAGACCTGGGTTTGATTCTGGGCCAATGTACCTCAAACGCAGCCACCACCCATCTGTCATGGAGGCTTGTATGCTGCTATGACAGCAGCTAACAACAACAACCAGGACCTAATTGATCTGTACACTCTTTCGTCATTTAACTTTGACCTCATCTTTGGCCATACTCACTTTGCTGTAACAAAACTAGCTTCCTTGCTGTTTCTCAAATATGTTAGACAGACTCTTTGCACTGACTATGTCCTCAGACTGAAATGTTCTTCCTTCTAATATTACTTGCTTCATTTCATTACCAATTTTAGTTTTTTACTCAAATGTTATTTCACAGAGGCTTTTATTGATCAATATATTTTGAAGCACACCATCCATTTACCCCTAATATCCTCTATCCCCTTCCTTAATTTATTTTTTTTCTGGAACACTTATTATTTAAAACTCTCTATATTTCTTTTGTTTATTTTCTGTCTATCCACAAACATTAATCTTCCTAAACTAGGACTTTTTTTTTTATGCTTTCTTTTCACTGCTAAATCCAGTGCTTAGAAATGTAGCTGGTACAAAATGGTCATTGAATGAATATTTGTTAAAGAATAAATCTCATAGAGCTTTTGTGAGCCTGAAAGATAATTCTTACAGGGTCTTTAGTATAATACCTGGTATTAAGTAAGTAGACAGAAATAGTAAAAATTTTTATATTTTAATATAAAATTAGCATTTACATTAAGATAACTTTAACAGTGCTACCTTTTGAAATCAGGTTTTTTTTTTTTGAAAAAGGACTTTCTGGAACAAAATTTCCAATTACAATACTTACCACAAAGCTACAGTAATCACAACAGTGAATACTGCCATAAGGATAGACATGTAGACCAATGGAATTCAATTGAGAGTCAGAAATCAATCCACTGATTTTTGATAAGAATACCAAGACCATTCAGTAGGAAAATAATAGTTTCTTCAACAAATGGTGTTCAAACAACTTGATTTTCAAGGCAAAAGAATGAAGTTGGACTTCTACTTCACATCATAAATCAAAATTAACTAAAAATGAGTAAGTGACTCCACTCTGAAAAGGATCACAATAGGAAGTTCCTGGTAAAATGGGGGAAAATGTGGAACAAAACCCAAAATAGTTTTAAAAAAACCCTTACTCGTCTGATGAAGACTAGTGGAACCCCAGAGATGGCCCTTAGACACCCTTCAAGCACAGAACTCAACCCCTGTGACTCAACTTTCAGCCAAAAGATGTTGTTGTTGTTGTTGTTAAGTGCCGTCGAGTCGTTTCCGACTCATAGCGACCCCATGCACAGCAGAACGAAACATAGACAGGTCTAAAAGGTGAACCATGATACCAGTAGAATATGCACTCAGAGCAATCAGCCATAGGAAATCAAAAGGGCAGGATTTGCCCACAGATAGAACTATTTAGGTGGGAGAGGCTAGGAAGGAAGGACAAAGGGAAGTGGTAGGCATGGGGAGGAAAGGGGAAGAGTGTTGTGGCATTGTGAAGATTGCAGTGAACGTCACAGAACAGAACGTGTGTGGATTGTTGAATGAAAAAACAGTTTGCTCTGTAGACTTTCACTCAAATCACACTTAAAAAATAAAAATAAATAAATAAACAAAAAAGGGGCAATGACTGAAATATAAGAGCTAAAACTATGAAACTCTTTGGCTAAAACATAGGGGGAAACTTTCATGACCTTGAGTTTGGTAATGGATTCTTAGATATGACAAGAGAAGCATAAGCAACAAAAGAAAAAAAAAATAGATAAACTACATTCTATCAAAATTAAAAGTTTTTGTGCAACAAGGACACTATGCAGAAAGTGCAAAGACAACCTCCAGAATGGGAGAAAAATTTGAATAGCATCAGTTTGTAAGTGTTCCATGTCCTGAATATGTAAATAACTCCTACAACTCAACAACAAAAAGACAGGAAAGAAAGGAAAAATAACAAAATAAAACATGTGCAAACATCTTGAATAGACCTTTCTTCAAGGAAAGTATACAAGTAGCCAATAAGCACATGACAAGATTTTCAACATCATTAGTTATTACAGAAATGCAAATCAAAAACACAAGGAGATGCCACTTCACACCCATTAGGATAGCTATAATAATAATAGTAATACTCACTAAACTCACTGCCGTTGAGTGGGATCTGACTCATAGCGATCCCTACTTGGTTTTCCAAGGTGGAATCACTACAGAAGTAGATTGCCCAACCTTATAATGTAAAATAACAAGTGTTGGTAAGGATGTGGAGAAAATACGTTCTTCTTATGTTGCTGGTAGGACTGTAAAATAATTCAGCAGATGTAGAAAATAGTTTGGTAGTTTTTCAAAAAGTTAAACCCAGCATTAACATATGATCCAAGCATTCCACTCCTAGGAATGTGCCAAAAAGATTTAAAAATAGTGTTCATTGCAACACTAATCACAGTAGTCAAAAAGTGGAAACAAAATGTCCTTTAATGGATGAATGGATAAACAAAATGTGTGATAACCACGTAATGGAATGTTATTCAGCCATAAAATAATGGAGTTCTGATACATACTACATGGAATGTTTCAATGAATCTTGAAAACATACTAAATGAAAGCCACACACAAAAGAAGAAATATATGATTCTACTTTTATGAAATATTTAGAATAGTCAAATTCATATAGATAGAAAGTACATAAGAGATTACAAGGGGTAGAAGGGAGAGGAGAACATGGGGCTGTTCCTTAAGGAACAGAGAGTTTCCGTTTGTAAATAATGGTGAAGGTTGCACAACATTGTGAATGCAATTGATGCCACAAAATTACATAATTAAAAATGGTTAAAATGACTAACTTGTTTTATAGATAGATAGATACATAGATATAGATATATAGATATAGGAGCTCTGGTAACATAGTGACTAAGGCACTTGACTGCTAACCAGAAGGCTGGCGGTTCAAACCCACCAGCCATTCCTCGGAAGGAAGGCTGGGTAATCTACTTCCTTAGTGATACTGTCTTGGAAACCCAAGGAGGGGTCGCTATGAGTCTGGGCCGACTCAGTGGCACATAACAACAACAACAACATATATATATATTTAATTTTTACTTTTATTGTGGCAAAAACATACACAAGACTTTCACCAAAATAACAACTTCCACATTTACAGCTCAAGGACATTAATGACATTTTTCATGTTCTGCCACCATTGTTGCTATCCTTTTCCAAAATAGTCTACCACCATTAGCATAAACTTAATACCCCACAAACAAAAGATTCCCCTTTCTTTCTCCCTCTCACCCCTGGTAACCACCAAAAATCATTGATTTATATCTATATCTATACATTTTTCAACGTATTTAGGAATATTACCTCCCCTCCTCTCCCATTCCTGGTAGCCAACAAAGTCTCCTTCCACATATAAACCTTTCCCTGACTTTTTACAATAGTGAACTAATACAATATTTGCCCTTCTGTGATTGACTTATTTCACTCAGCATAATGTCCTCCAAGTTCATCCATTTTATGTGCTGTTTTCTCAAATTCTACATTATTTTTTAGGGTTGCATATTATTCCATTGTGTGTATGTACCACAGTTTATCCATTCCTCAGTTGATGGGCACTCAGGTTGTTTCCATATCTTTGTTTGATATTGTGAATAGTACTGCAGTGAATATGGGTGTGCATATATCTGTTTGTGTCCTGCATCTTGCTTCTTTAGGATATATACCTGGTAATGGGACTTCTGGATCAAATGTTATTTCTATTTCCAACTTTTGAAGGAATTGCCATACCAATTTCCATAGTGGTTTTATCATTTGACAGTCCTACCAGCAGTGTATAAGAGTCCCAGTTCCTCCACATTCTTGCAAACATTTCTTATTTTCTTTCTTTAAATTGTGATTTGGGTGAAAGTTTGCATAGCAAATTCACTTTCCATACAGCAGTTCACATACACTTTTATCTCATGACATTGACTACAATTTACCACAATGCAACTGCTCCCCTCCCATTTCCTCCTGATAGTTACCTCTTCCTTGTGTCCATCCCTCCATGCACTCCTGCCCCGTAAGCTGTATCTCTGTGCATAAACAGCCCTTCTTTCTCCCATGATTGTTCTCTCCAAAGAGTGTATCTACCTAAGGTAAAAGTTCAACTCATATGCCTGTTTTTTGTTCAGCTGGAAGCCACAGGTGTGGGTTCAATTCCAGACCTGAAGGGCAGCTAGGGACCACAGTCTCAGTGGTTCGACCAAGCTCTATCAGACCAGCAAACCTGCAAACCTGGTCCCCCTGACCTTTTTTTTTTTCCAAATGATTTTGAGTTTTTATCCACATTGTATCCAGGATCTCCTACATAGATCTCCCTCTGAGTGGTTGACAGTGGTAGCTGGGCACCATCTAGTTCTTCTGGTCTCATAGTTGTATAAGCTGTGGATCGCATGGTTTACCAGTCACCAGGACTAATTGTTTCCATGAATCTTTGACTTTCTTCATTCTTCTTTGCTCTGGGTGAGGAGACACCCATTGTTGCATCTAGATGGCTGCTTGCAAGCTTTTAAGATCGCAGTCACTACTTGCCAAAGTTGGAGGTGGAACAATGTTTTGTGTAGTATGTTATGCCAATTGAGCTTGATGTCCTGTTTGACTATGGTCCTGAGCACACAGGTTCAACTACTCAGTTCCTCTGAGTAGCCGACTATGACCAAGAAGTAACTACAAACTTGTCCCTTGTCAGCTCTACTATACACCTGGGAATTCTTACAGATCATACAAGTACACTTATAGGACCATTGTTTGCCAACCCTATACATGGTCTTGGGTACATTCCCCACTACATAGACATCTTAATAGTTCAGCCTGTCCACCTATCTATCCACCTGTATACCCATGTTTACCTTCACTGATAATGCAGTACTATATGTGCAAAAGGGTTCATCTTTGTTGTCTGTACCTCCCATGTACCTCTCTATGTTTTCCTCTTCATCAATGCCACCCTGTTGATCACTCACATTTGGTATCTTCTCTTCACTAAAATCAACACATATCTCTACTTATCTAACACTGTTCTCTACCCTGCCCTCCCACCCCTGGTAACCAACAAAGAAAACTTCCTTCCATATCTAAACTTTCCTTGACTTTTACAATAACAGACTAATGCAATATTTGTCCTTCTGTGATTGACTTATTTTACTCAGCATAATGTCTTCCAAGTTCATCCACATTATGCAATGTTTTGCAGATTCTACTTTATTATTTAGGGTTTCATAGTATTCCATCGTGTGTATGTACCATAGTTTGGCTATCCATTCCTCATTTGATGGACACCTAGGTTGTTTCCATCTTTTGGCTATTGTAAATAGTGCTGCAATGAACATAGGTATGCATATGTCTGTTCTTGTCATGGTACTTCTAATTCCAACTTTTTAAGGAATGGCCATACTGCTTTCCACAGTGGTTGTACCATTTTACAGTCCCACCAGCAATGTATGATAGTCCCAATCTCTCCACATCCTTGCCACCATTTATTTTTTGTCTTGTTGAACTACTGCTGGGGCAACATGGTATCTCATTGTTTTTTTGATTTGCATCTCTCTAATGGCTAATGATCATGAGCATTTCTTCATATGTTTGTTGGCCGCCTGAATATCCTCCTTGCTGAAGTGTCTATTCATGTCTTCTGCCCATTTTTAATTGGATTATGTTACTTTTTGTTATTGAGGTGTTGAAGTTTTCCTTAAATTCTAGAGATAAGTCCATTGTAAGATATGTCATTGCCAAATATTTTTCCCAATCTGTAGATTCTCTTTTGACTCTTTTGGAGTCTTTGGAAGCATACCAAAATTTAATTTTGAGAAGGTCCGAATCATCTAGTTTCTCTTCTGATGTTTGTGCATTTTGGGTTATGCTTGATAGTCCATTTATGCCATATATTAGGGCCCCTAAATTTGCCCCTACTTTTTCATTGAGGAACTTTATAGTTTGAGATTTTACATTTAAGTCTTTTATCCATCTGGAGTTCATTTTTATATATGGTGTGAGGTACAAATCTTGTTTCATTTTTCTGCAAATGGATATCCAGTTTTGCCAGCACCATTTGTTAAACAAACATTTTCTTCCCCATTTAGTGGATTTCGGCCCTTTGTCAAAAATCAGCTGTCCAGAGGTTGATGGATCTATTTCTGGGATCTCAATTCTATTACATTGGTCTATGTATCTACCATTGTACCAATACCAGGCAGTTTTGATTACTGGGGCTGTATAGTAGGTTTTGAAATCCAGCAGTATGAAACCTCCTACTTTATTCTTTTACTTCAATAGTGCTTTGCTTATCTGAGGTCTCTGTCCTTTCCATATAAAGTTAGTGATTGGGTTTACCAAGTCCTTAAAAAATGTTGATAGGATCTGGATTAAGATTGCATTGAATGTATAGATAGGTTTAGGTAGAATAGACATTTTCATAATGTTCAATCTTCCTATCCACAAGCATGGGATGTTCTTCCACTTATGTAGGTCTCTTATGGTTTCTTGAAATAGTTTTTTTTTTTTTTTTTTGTACAGGTCTTTTGTGTCCCTGGTAAGATTTATTTGCAAATATTTTATTTTTTTTGGTAGCTATTGTAAATGGTATTGATTTCC
>NW_006922055.1:1665537-1668358 GCF_000298275.1 Orycteropus afer afer | reverse complement strand
GGTACCATTGGTTCTAGATCATATGCCACCTCCTGAAATGGATGAAGATTGACCAGTTCTTTTTGGTACAGTGACTCTGTGTATTCTTCTCATTTTCTGTTGATGTTCCCTACATCATTCAATGTTTTGCTCTTAGAATCTTTCAATATTGCAACTCGAGGCTTAAATTTTTTTTCTCAATTCTTTCAGCTTGACAAATGCCGAGCGTGTTCTTCCTTTTTGGTTTTCTAACACGAGGTCTTTGCACATTTCATTATAGTAATTGGCTTTGTCTTCTCTAGCTGCTCTTTGAAATCTTTGGTTCAATTCTTTTATCTTGTCATTTCTTTCATTTGCTTTAGCTACTTTCCGCTCAAGGGCAAGTTTTAGAGTCTTCTGTCATCAATTTTGGTCTTCTCTTCTTTTGTTGTCTTTTTAGTGACCTCTTACTTTCTTCATGGATGATGCTCTTGATGTCATCCAACAACTCTTTTGGTTTTTAGTCGTTGGTGTTCAATGAATCAAATCTATTCTTTAGATGGTCTCTAAATTCAGGAGGGATATATTCAAGATCATATTTTGGCTCTTGTGGTCTTGCTTTAATTGTCTTTAACTTCAAGTTGAACTTGCATATGAGCAGTTGATGGTCTGTTCCACAATCAGCTCCTGGCCTAATTTTGGCTGAAGATATTGAGCTTCTCCATCACCTCTTGCCACAGATGCAGTCAATCTGATTCCTGTGTGTTCCATCTGGTGAAGTCCATGTGGCCAGCTGCCGTTTATGTTGTTGAAAAAAGGTGTTTGCAATGAACAAATCATTGGTCTTGAAAAATTCTGCCATGAGAGTTCCAGCACTATTTCTGTCAGCAAGGCAAAATTTTCCATCTACTGGTGATTCTTCTTTTTTTCCAACTTTTGCATTCCAGTCACCATGATAATTAGCACATCTTCATTGCACATTTGGTCAACTTCAGACTGCAAGAGTTGATAAAAATCTTCAATTTTCCTCATCTTTGGTTTTGGTGGTTGGTGCATAAATTTGAATAATAGTCATATTAACGGGTCTTTCTTGTAGACATATGGATATTATCCTATCACTGTCACCATTGTACGTCAGGACAGATCTTGAAACCCCCTTTGTGATAATGAATGCCACGCCATTCCTCTTTAAACAGTTGTTCCCAGTATAGTAGATCATATGGTTGTCTGATTCAAAATGGCCAAAACCAGTCCGTTTCCACTCACTAATGCCTAGGATATCAATCTTTATGCATTCCATTTCATTTTTGACAACTTCCAATTTTCCTAGACTCATATTTCGTACATTCCATGTTCTGATTATTAATGCATGTTTACCACTCTTTCTCCTCAATTTGAGTGGTGTCATGTCTGCAAATGGAGGTCTCGAAAGTTTTACCTTATCTATATGAGTAAGGTTGATTTTACTCTAATAATGCAGCTCTTTCGCAGTCATACTTTGAGGGCTTTGTAAGGTAAGTGACTCATCTTTCTCCTCTGTATTGGACAATGTTTCTGGACTATTCATAAAGTTGCACAGTTATGTATCTGACATTGTTTCTCTGCTACTCATAAGGTTTTCCCTGGCCAATTATTTAAGAAGTGGATGGCCTCCTCCTTCTTCCTAGTCTGTCTCAGTCTGCAAGCCAGGCTGATACCTGTGCAACAGGTGCACTCCACTGGGTTTGAAACACCAGTGGCATAACCTCAAGACTCACAGCAACACGTCACCACAGTAGGACAAACCAACAGACAAGTTTGTTTCCCTTAGCTGTTGGAAACCCCTTCACCCACCCTTACCTGGATCCCTGTGGCTAACTCCTCGATCTGTTCCTGTCTCCATTGCCTTTTCTCTCCTCTCCCTGCCTTCCTGCCTTGCTGCTTATGAGGCATGGCCTGGCTTCCCTCTCCTCACCTGGGTCCCTGCGGCTGACTCCTTGATCTGTTCTTGTCCCCTTTGCTTTTTTTGTCTTCTCCCTGCCTTCCCGCCTTGCTGCTTGTGGGGCACAGTCTGGGTTGCCTTTCCTCACCTTGGTCCCTGCGGCTGACTGTTCAATCTCTTCTGGTCCCCTTTGCCTTTTCTGTCCTCTCCCTGCTTCCTGCATAGCTGCCTGTTCTTAGGTTCTGTTTTTGTTCAGGTTTTTCCACTAGTTGGTGCCTAATCCTCCTCTGTGTAGTTCCCTTCAAAGCTCAGTGTTCCAGGATTATCTTCTGTATCTCTGTCAATTGGTTTTACTTTTCAGTGTTGAATAGAACTGGTGGTAGAGGGCATCCTTGTCTGGTTCCTGTTTGCAACAGGAATGGTTCCAATCTCTCTCCATTGAGAATAATGTTGGGTGTCCTTTTGCATAGATGCCCTTTATTATGTTGAGGAATGTCCCTTCCATTCTTATGTTCCTGAGAGTTTTGATCAGGAATGGGTGTTGGATTTTATCAAATGCTTTTTCTGCATCAATTGATATGATCATGTGGTTCTTCTCCTTTGTTTATTTATGTGGTGGGTGATGTTGATTGTTTTTATAATGTTGAACCATCCTTGCATACCTTATAAGAACCCCGTTGGTCATAAGGAATGATTTCTCTTGATATGTTGTCAGAGTCTATTGGCTAGGATTTTGTTGAAGATTTTTGCATCTATATTCATGAGGGATATTGGTCCGTAGTTCTCCTTTTGAATGATGTCTTTACCTAGTTTTGGTATCAATGTTATGCTTGGTTAGGGAGGAGTGCATCCTTTTCTATGTTTTGGAATAGTTTGAGTAGGGTTGGTGTCAGTTCTTCTCTGAATGCTTGGTGGAATTCTCTGGTGAAACTGTCTGGGCCA
>NW_006922055.1:1660719-1664322 GCF_000298275.1 Orycteropus afer afer | reverse complement strand
TATATCTTTTTCCAACCTTTGATTTTTACTCTATTTTTGTTTTTGTCTCTAAGATGTGTCTCTTGTAGACAGCATATTGATGGCTTTTTGTTTTCTTATCCAATCTGCAACCCTCTGCCTCTTGAGTGGTGCATTTAATCCATCAACATTCATTGTAATTATTGACAAGTATGAATTGGTTGCTGTCATTTTGTTATGTGTGTTCTCATGGTGTCCCTGGTTTCTTTATTTCATATTATTTTCTGTCTGAGCTCATTATGTTTATAGATCATGTTATCATTTCCTTTATTGCTGTCATTTTAGTATTTGCTGAATACTTGTGCTTGTCCTCTTTTTTATTGTGATGTGAAGGTTTATCGTTTTTCTTTGAGGGTACCTGTGCTTTATAATTTTCTCCCCAAGTTTAGAACAGTCCATTCTATCTTGCAACTCTCTTGACTTCCTCGCCATTTAGAAGTTCTGTAATTACACAATATTTTCCCTCTTTTTTGTTTTGCCATTGTCCTCACTTGCCGATTGATGTCTCTGGTTCCCTGTTTACAATCTTGTAAGTTTATTTTACTTTGGATATGTCCATAGCTGTGGTTTCTGGGTTGTCCCATCTTATATATTAATGATCAGTTGTTATTTGCTATTTTTGGTTCTCTGTTTAAAGGACTCCCTGTAGTATCTCTTGTAAGGTTGGTCTGGTTTTAACAAATTTCCTTAGTTTCTGCTTATCTGCAAATATTCTAATTTCACCATTATATTTGAGGGACAATTTATATAATTCTTGGTTGGAAATTTTTCTCTTTCAGTGTGTTATGTATACCATCCCATTGCCTCTCGCTTCCACGGTTTCTGCTGAGAAATCAGAGCTTATTCTGACTGAGTGTTTTTGTAAGTAAATTTTTGTTTTTCCTGTGCTGCTTTCAGGATTCTGTCTTTGTCTTTGGTTTTCATGAATTTGATGAGGATATGTCTTGGTGATTTTCTTTTGGGGTCTAACCTGTTTGGGGTTCATTGGAATTCCCGAATGGATATAGTCTCATCTTCCATCATGTCAGGGAAGTTCTCTTCCAACAAATATTGGACAATTTTCTCCGTGGTTTTATTATTCTCTTTTTGTTCTAGAATTCCAATGACATATAGGTTATTCCTTTTGATGGTATCCCATATGAACCTTAAACTTTCTTCATTTTGTTTTGATCTTTTTTCTAATTGATCCCTTTCCAAAGAAGTATTCATGTATCTGTCTTCAATTTCATTAATTCTGTCTTGCATTGAATCACTTCTACTCCTTTGCCCTTTCAATGTGTTGTCTATTTCTGAAAATTTAGTATTAATCTTCTGTATTTCTATCTGTAGATTTAGAATCATTTCCAATTTTTCATTTATCTTGTCATTTTGTTCTTGTATTTTCTTCCAAAATTCTAGGGTTTTGTCTGTGTTTCCTTCGTCTTTCTCTCAATCCTTTGAAGATACCTAAAGATAATTCTTTTGAATTCCTTATCAGAGAGTTCCAATGCTGCTTCTTTCTTAGGGATGTGTTCTGGGTCTGTATCCTGCTCCTTTGTTTCTACCATTTTATCTTGCTTCTTTGTGTGGACTATGATGGTCTGTTGTCTCTGAAACATGGTGGCCTTGTTGTATTTATATCTTTGTTAACTCTTTGTGAAGAGCAGTGAAGGGTGAGTCAGGCTCTTCTTGGTGGTTGTTTATCATTGACTCATTGGTGGAGAAGTAATTGGTGGCTCTCACTCAGTAAGTCAAGCTGCAGGAGGTGTGGGTATAGTTGTGTTGAATTGGAATTGTTGTCTTCCACTCAGTTAGACAAAAATAACAATTGAATAATCATCAAAAAAGTAAAAGCAAATGGACAAAAAAAACACCTTGTAATCATGCAGGAACAGTAACTAAAAAAAGAAAGAGAGAAGAAAAAAACCAACAGCCCTGCAATATCTGAGGAGAGTGCAATAAGAAAAAAAAGGTAGAAAAGGAAAATAATGAAGAAAAAAAATGGAAAAGCAAAATGAAAAACAAGGAATGAGGTTAACAATGAGAAAGAAAAAAAAAAAATAATTGCAACCAGGAACATGAAAAGAAACAAAAGCTGAACACTAGAACCTGGCAGGGGAAGGATAAAGAATAATAGTAAAAAGGAGAAGAGTAATAATAATAGTAGTAGTTTTAAAATAGACAAATACAAGCAAACTAAAAAACAGAAAACAGAAAAAAGAATCAGGGCTGATTCAGGCAGGGCACCCAGGCTCTGTACGAGCATGTAGACTGGGATTGGATTCTTGCTGGACCAGAAGGTGGTTGGGAGTGAGGGATGGCCACATCCCCATTCACCAAGAGGGTGTGGGATATAAAAGTAGCAAAGGGAATGTTGCACCTTTACAGTTGTCTAGGTCTGGTATGTCCTTGGGGTTCCCAGCAAGTAGAGCCTGTTCTTAAGTCCCTGGAATCTGGGAGAACACTGTCACTTTAAATATCCAAAATGGTCAAGTCCCTTGTAAACATTCAAAATGGCTGCACCCCCCGGATAGGCAAAAGTCCACAGCTCAGCCTGCCTTCCTCTTTGCTGCTTCCCCTTTTATTCTCCAGCCACCAGAGCAGTCCTCTGTGCAGTTACTGGCTAGCAGGACCAATTTTTAGGTTAATTCTTAGGTCCTACAACCACTGGGGAATATTCAAGTTGTCTGTGCCATCAGGATCGCTGCCAGACTGCAACTCCGTATGTCTCCTTTTGTGGTGTTTTCATGCAAATTCTTCCACTAGCTGGAGTTTAATCCACTTCTATATCCTTCCCTTCAAGGCTCAGGGGTTCAGGATTATCTTCTGTATCTGTGTTAATTGGTTCCCCTTTTCTTTGTTGAAGAGGATCTATGTAGTCTTTCTGCCTATTCTGCCATCTTACTCTCATTTGTTATTTTTTGTCTTGTTGAACTTTGTTATTAATGTTGAAATTAAATGATATCTTATGGCTGTTTTGATTTGCATCTCTCTAATGGCTAATTATCATGAACATTTCTTCATGTGATTGTTGGGTGTCTGAATATCTTTAGTGAAGTGTCTGTCAATTGTCTTCTGCCCATTTCCTAATTGGATTGTTTACCCTTTTGGTGTTGAGTTATTGGAGTTTTCTATAAATTTTAGAGATAAGTCCTTCAACCAATATGTCATTGACAAAAAAATTTTTTTTTTTCCCATTCTGTAGGATCTCTTTTTATTCTTTTAGAGAAGTCTTTTGATGTAGATAAGAATTTAATTTTCAGAAGGTCCCAATCATCTAGTTTATCTTCTGCTGTTTGTGCATTCTGGGTTATGCTTGATAGTCTATTCATGCCATAAATTAGGGCCCCTAAGTTTGTCCCTATTTTTTTTTTTTTTTATGAACTTAATAGTTTTAGGATTCATATTTAAGTCTTAGAGAGCTCTGGTGGCATAGTGCCTAAGGCATTTGTCTCCTCACCAGCTGGCAGTTCAAACCCACCAGCCACTCCTCAGAAGGAAGCCTAGGCAATCTACTTCCATAGAGACACCCTATGGAAACCCAAGAAGGGGTTGCTATGAGTCAGAATCAACTGGGTGACAGAGAGGTTTTTTTTTTTTTTTTTT
>NW_006922055.1:1653474-1660029 GCF_000298275.1 Orycteropus afer afer | reverse complement strand
CTATGAGTCGGGCCGACTCGACGGCAAACAACAACAACAACAACAACAATTGTAAATGGTATCAATTTCCTTATTTCCTTTTCAGATTCCTCTTTGCTGGTGTAGAGAACTCCACATGATTTTTGTATGTTGATATTATATCTTGCCACTATGCTAAACCTTTCAATGTTGTTGTTATTATGTGCCATCAAGATCTCCACATCTCCAACTCACAGTGACCTTATGTACAACAGAATGAAACACTGTCTGGTTCTGTGCCAGCCTCATGACTTGTTATATCTGAGCTCATTGTTGTAGCCACCATGTCTATCCAACATGTTGAGGCCCTTCCCCTCTTTGGTTCACCCTCCACTTTATCAATCATGACATCCTTCTCCAGAGAATGGTCCCTTCTGACAACACGACATAATTAGGTGAGATGAAGTCTGGCCTTTCTTGCTTCCAAGGAGCACTCCAGCTGCACTTATTCCAAGACAGATTGTTAGTTCTTTTAGCAGTCCACAGTACATTCAGCATTCTTTGCCAACACCACAA
Source organism: Orycteropus afer afer (assembly GCF_000298275.1). Lineage (NCBI taxonomy): Eukaryota > Metazoa > Chordata > Mammalia > Tubulidentata > Orycteropodidae > Orycteropus > Orycteropus afer. The sequence continues at coordinate 1,659,495 of NW_006922055.1, read as the reverse complement.
CACCACCAACTCTTCTTCAGTCTCCCTTATTCATTGTCCAGCTCTCACATGCATATGAGGCAATTGAAAATACCATGGCTTAGGTTAGGCACATTTTATTCTTCAAGGAGACATCTTTGCTCTTCAGCAATTGAAAAAGGTCTTTCACAACAGATTTGCCCAATGCAATATGTGTTTTGATGTCTTGACTACTACTTCCACTGACATGGATTGTAGAACAAATCGATATGAAATCTTTGATAACTTCAATCTTTTCTCCATTTTTCATGATGCTCCTTACTGGTCATGTTGTGAGGATTTTTGTTTTCTTTATATTGAGGTGTAATCCATACTGTAGACTGTAGTCTTTAATTTTCATCAGTAGGTGCTCCAAGTAATTCTCACTTTCAGCAAGCAAAGTTGTGTTGTCTGCAAATCTCAGGTTGTTAATGAGCTTTCTTCTAATCCTGATACAATGTTCTTGTTCATATAGTGTAGCCTCTTGGATTATTTGCTCAGCATATGTATTGAATAAGTGTGGTGAAAGGATGCAACCATGATGCACTCCTTTCTTGATTTTAAACCATGCAGTGTCCCCTTGTTCTGTTAAAATGGCAGCCTCCTAGTCTATGTACAGGTTCCTCATGAGTATAGCTAAGTGTTTTGGAATTCCCATTCTACTCAATGTTACTCATAACTTCTTATGATCCACACAATAAAATGACTTTGCATAGTCAATAAAACACAAGTAAACATCTTTCTGATATTCCTTGCTTTGAATCAAGATCCATCTGACATGAGCTATGATATCCCTTACTCCACATCCCCTTCTGAATCCAACTTGCACTTCTGGGAGTTCTCTGTCAATATACTGCTGAAACCATTTTTGAATTATCTTCAGTATGATTTTACTTGCATGTCATATCAATTATATTGTTTGATAATTTCCGCATTCTCTGGGATCACCACAGCTATACATGTGGAATTCAGCAGACAAAGTGCAAAGGAATCAGATTTATTTAATCTGTGGCAAGAGGTGATGGAGAAACTCAAGATCTCCAGCTAAAACAAGTCCAGGACTGATTGTACAATCCATCAACTGCTCATATGCAAGTTCAAGTTGAAGCTGAGGACAATTAAAAGAAGTCCACAAGAGCCAAAATATGACCTTGATTTCATGCCTCCTGAATTTAGAGAGCATATAAAGAATATATTTGATGCATTGAACACCAATGACTGAAAACCAGAGGAATTGTAGGATGACATCAAGAACATCATCCATGAAGAAGTCAGAAGGTCATTAAAAAGACAGGAAAGGAAGAAAAGACCAAAATGAATATCAGAAGAGACTCTGTAACTTGCCCTTGAATGGACAATAGCTAAAGCAAATGGAAGAAATGACAAGTTAAAAAAGCTGAACAGATGATTTCAAAGAGCAGCTCGAGAAGACAAACTCAACTATTATAACAAAATGTGCAAAGACCTGGAATTAGAAAACCAAAAGTGAAGAACACACTCAGCATTTCTCAAACTGAAAGAACTGAGGAAAACATTTAAGCCTTGAGTTGCAATATTGAAAGATTCCGTGGGCAATAACATGCTGAACGATGCAGGAAACATCCAAAGAAATGGACGCAATACACAGAGTCACTATACTGAAAAGAACTGGTAGATGATCATCCATTTCAGGAGGTGGCGTATTACCAAGAACCAATGGTACTGAAGGAAGAAGTCAAAGCTGTACTGAAGGAAGTTGCAAAAACAAAGCTCCAGGAATTGACGGAATACCTGAGATGTTTTAACAAAAAGATTCTGTACTACAGGCACTCATTCAGCTATGCCAAGAAATTTGGAAGACAGCTACCTTGCCAACTGACTGGAAGATATCCATATTTGTGCCTATTCCAAACCTTTCAAAAAGTTCCAGTAATTTTCTTGCTGAATCTTTTGGGTTTTCTATACAGGATCATATCATCTGTAAATAGGGATAGTTTTAGTTCTTCCTTACCAATTTGTATGCCTTTTATTTCCCTTTCTGCCCTTATTTCCCTGGCTAGGACTTCCAATACAATGTTAAATAGAAGTGGAGATAGAGGGCATTCTTGTCTTGTTCCTGTTTGCAAGGGGAATGGTTTCAGTGCCTCTCCATTGAGATTAATGTTGACTATTGGTTTTGTATACATGTCCTTTATTATGTTGAGGAATTTCCCTTCTATTCCTATTTTTCTGACAGTTTCTATAAGGAATGGATGTTGGAATTTATCAACTGCCTTTTCTGTTTCTATTAATATAATCATGCAATTCTTTTCCCATATTTTACTTACATGATGAATTATGTTGATTGTTTTTCTAATGTTGAACCATCATCCTTGCATACCTGATATGAATCCTACTTGGTCATGATGTATTACTTTTTTGATATGTTGTTGGAGTCTATTGACTAGGATTTTGTTGAATATTTCTGCACACAACCTTATTTACCAAGATGGTGTGTGGAATAAATGCAATAAGGGAAACATTACACTTTTCCAGTTGTCAACCTCCAGTGTGGTCACCTGTGCTGTCTCCAGCAAGTGAAGCCCACACTTTTATCATCATCCAGTTAATAACACCACTCATATACATCCAAAATGGCCACACCCACCATCTTCACATCTTCAAAAGGTCTGTGCCCTCAGGACAGCTTCTGGCAGTCCACAGGTCTGTTTGTCTCCTTCCCAGCCGTTTTCCTTTCTGGTTGCCAGGCACCAATTCAATCCTTGGTCATGCAGTCCTTGGTGAGCAGTGCCTATTTTCAGGTTGGTATCAGGAAGTATTCAAAATGGCTGTGCCTCCAGAACAGCTGGCCTTTTTGCCACTTCTTTTGTCTCCTCACTCGTTGTTTCGTTCAAGTTCTTCTACTATTTGGTATTTAATCCACTTCTTTATCCTTTCCTTCAAAGCTCAGTGTTCCAATATCATCATCTGTATTGGTTTCAATTCATTTTTCAATGCTTTGTTGCAAAGGGTCTATGTAGCTTGTCTGCCTATTCCACCATCTTGCCAGAACTCCAACTAGTTAAATATTTTTTTTTCTTTAAATTAATAGTAGAAAAATGAAACCATAAGGACTTCCTAAAAATACCAGCAAATATTCTAAAACTATTTAAAAAATTGTACCATACATAAAGTAAATATTCATAAAGTTATAATATAACCAATATCAGATATTTTGGCATTGTGTGGGTGTATCTGCACATTTTATTTTTTTCTAACTATAGGGGGTGAAATTTCAAAAGACCTTACAAATTTAAATCAGCTTTAAAAATAAAAAACCAAACACTGCTATTGAATTGATTCCTACTTATAAAGACACTATAGGACAGAGTAGAACTGCCCCACAGGGTTCCCAAGGCTAAATATTTTAGGGAAGCAGGCTGTCTCATCTTTCTCCCATAGAGAGGCTGGTTGATTTGAATCACCATCCTTTTGGTTGGCAGCTGGAAGCTTTAATCACTGCACCACCAGGACTCCTTAAATCAACTTTAGATTGTCTTAACACCAAATATTTTATATATTTACGAGAAATTGCAATATAGCAATGTTTGGGCAGTAGAGAAGACTAAATTTTAAAATCTCTGTTAGATACAATTCTTAGGCATTATTTACTTCTTCCTACTACCCCATATGGCAAGTATTGTTTTACCAAATGTCATAGATAAAGAAATGAAGACAAAGAAGATTAAGACACTTGCTCAAAGTAGAGCCAAATGAGATATGCTAAAGACTTTTCCTTTTTAACTTTTGTAGTATTGACTTCTTTGTAACTTCAATATTCAGAGATCATAGCCTCTTTATTCATAATTCATTCTTTTTTATTGATTGATTTATTTAAGGTTTATTAAACTTCTTTCATGTGCCAGAAAAGAGTTTTTGTGGTGCAGTGGTTAAGCACTCTTCTGCTAACTGAAAGGTCAGTGGTTCAAACCCATCAGCTACTCCTTGGAAGAAAGATATGGCAGTCTGCTTCTGTAAAGATTAACGATTACAACCTTGAAAACTCTATTGGGCAACTGTACTCTGTCTTGTGGGGTAGCTATAGTCATAATCAACTTGACAGCAAGGGTATGTGCCAGAAAGGAGTCCCTGGGTGGAACAAATGGTTAAGTGCTAGGCTACTATTGAAAAGTTGTCAGTTTGAATCCATCCAGAAGTGCTTTAGAAGAAAGGTCTGGCTATGTACTTCTGAAAGGTCACAACCCTTGAAAACCCTATGTACCATTCTACTCTAAAACACACAAGGTAGGTCACCATGACTTATAATTGACTTGATGGCAACTAGTCTATGTGTCAGGCACTGTGCCAGGCACTGGGGATACTTGGTACAAGCCGTTCAGGTATTAGAGTCCAGTGAAGAGTAGATGACAACTGTTCACAAACTTTACTGAAATATGAGTTTCCTTCTTTGCAATGTAATTCTAATAACTGCTGGGAACTATTTCAGCCTTCCAAAATGCTGACTTTTGTTGGATAAAAGCCAGAAAACAATGCATATTAATGCTGCTGAAAGTGATGACAGCTGTATTTTAAAGGTGCAAGGTATTAATATCAGATTCCAACATTCTATACTTTTGAAATTTATTAGTCCAGAGGTCGAATTGGTGACTCAATTCCTAATTTGCTCAAGTTGATAAGTCTATTTTGTGATTCATGATTTTTTCTTTAAGGGAACGAGGAGAGAAACTTCTATCATGATTGAATAATCAAACTTTTTTTTTTTCCCTACTATGGCATGTTGTTGTTATGTGCTGTCTAGTTGGACCCGACTCATAGTGACCCCTCCTTGGGTTTCTGAGGCAGTATCACTATGGAAGTAGATTGCCCCATCTTCCTTCCAAGGAGTGGCTGGTAGGTTTGAACCGCCAGCTTTCCGGTTAGCACTCAAGTGCCTTAGGCACTATGCTACCAGAGAGCCTCTATTCTCTACCCAGGGTTTGAAAATTGATCACTTATTTTTAGATCATGGATAACCTAGAATATTTGGGACAAGTGAGTTGAGATTCTTTTTAATTAAATTTAGGAACTATCTAAATTATCAGCACAGGGTTTCAACCTTGAACAAAAAGAACATTAGCAATAATATCTCAGAGCTTTAAATCAACAATTCACTTGCCTCCAAACTGATAGCAAGAACAATGAATCAGTCCACTTTTGTGAAGATTTACAGATTTGGAAACACTCTGGGGCACTTCTGATCTGTCTTATAGGGTTGCTACTCCAAATCAATGGCAGTAGGTTTTTTTGGGGGTGGTGGGGGTGGTGGGGGATGTGTGACTGACACTGGGTGACAATGTCACTGGGGATGGCATCAAAATTACTGTGCATAAATTTTTTGTGCAAGGTCTCAGCAGACATTTATTAATTTTTATAAAAATATTCCTGTAGTTAGTTGTAACAACAAAAGCATCTTTTGTAAGCCCAGTTTACATGTATCAATATTTGTGTAAGGCTAAAATTCTATGCTAATTTACTTTTTGAACCTTCTAATCCTTTACAAGAAGCTCTGGTAGCATAGTGCCTAGGGCACTTGACTGCTTACCAGAAGGCTGATGGTTCAAACCCACCAGCCACTCCTCATGTAGGTTGGAAGATCCTAATTCTGTAGTGATACTGCCTCAGAAACCCAAGGAGGGGTCGCGATGAGTCAGGGCCGACTCGATGGCACATAACAACAACAACAGTCCTTTCCAGTCAGAGCTGTCTTTATTACTCAATTACAATGATGCTTTAAACTGTGTGGTTTCATCTGCATGTGCTGCAAGCATGCACTGTGGTTTTCGTTGCTGCTGCTGTTTTTACAGTCACTTATTTTGTTAAATTTCCTGATGTTTTAGTTACAATATTATGAACCTATATCAATAACTGTTTTTTTCTCTCTTTTTTTAAAAATCTATTTCTTTCTTTCTTTCTTATTTATTGTGATTTGGGTGAAGATTTACAGAGCAAATTCACTTTCCATACAGCAGTTCACATATACTTTGTCTCATGTCATTGACCACAGTT
>NW_006922055.1:1642667-1649109 GCF_000298275.1 Orycteropus afer afer | reverse complement strand
AGACCGGCAAAAGTCCACAGCTCAGCCCACCTTTCTCTTCACCTTCTCCGTTTGTTCCCCAGCCACCGTGCACAGTCTTCTGTGCAGTCCCTGGCTAGCAGGGTGATTTTTGGGTTAATTCTTAGGTACTACCACTGCTCGGGAATCTCCAATCTCTGTCATCTGTGCCATTGGGGTCACTCAGGCCGCTGCCAGACTGCAGCTCTGTGTGTCTCCCTTTTTGGTATTTTCATGCAAATTCTTCTGCTAGTTGGCGTTTAATCCACTTTTGTATCCTTCCCTTCAAGGCTCAGGGGTCCATGATTATCTTCTGTGTCTGTGTTAATTGGTTTCCCTTTTCTTTGTTGAAGAGGGTCTGTGCAGTCCTTCTGCCTAGTCCGCCATCTTGCCAGAACTCCTCATCAATAACTGTTTTGAAGATGAAGTAGCAATTAAAGGAAAAGAAGGAGATAAAGAATTCCTCTCAGTTACTAATAGCATAACTGATAATGTAATTAAATGTAGAAAGATTTTGCAAAACAAGTTTGTTGTTAGTATTCATATCATCTAAGAAAGATTTAGGAGCTCTGGTGGCATAGTGCCTAAGGCATTTGAGTGCTAACTAGAAGGCTGGCAGTTCAAACCCACCAGCCACTCCTTGGAAGGAAAAGTGGGTGATCTACTTCCATAGTGATACCTCCTTGGAAACCCAAGGAGGGGTCACTATGAGTCAGATCCTATTCCACGGCAGTGAATTTGTTTGTTTGCTTGTTTTTAGGAAAGATTACATTTAAGCAATTTACTACTAAATTAAGCACATATTATTCTATGATTAAAATTGATAATAAACATTACTAAGGATTCTGTATAGTATGGTATAAGAGGAGGTCCATTGGGGAGGTGACACTGATAGTCACCACACTGGATGACATCAACTCTAGTGATGACACTGACTGCAATAGGTTAAATGTTTCCATAAGATCAAGTTGTTACTTAATGGCACAGTGCCTAAACATTGCCTGTTATTAATGTATGAATGCAACTCAGAATATGCTTGTAATATAAATGGCTGTTTGATATTCAATAGCTCCATCAATACATTAGAAATTGTAGCAAACATAATTTTGAATGTTGATCAATAAGATTACAATCTTAATTAATCATGGAAACAAGGCACAAATCGAACATTAGGATCTTCCATTTACTGAGAGAAAGAAAAATGGGAAAAACAACTCATCAATAATGTCTTCAGTGGCCTCTTATTTTTTGCCTGACATTTTAAAAGCTCTAATGAATCTAAGGAAATTTTAGTTTTATGAATCATATAGGGTTAGCTCTAAACAGAGGTTAGACATAATCTAATCCAGGCTCAAGCCTCTCATATTGTAGATGAGGAAACTCAGACCAGAGAGGGATAGTGACTCACTGGAAGTCTGACAGTTGACCTGTGATTACATCTTTAGTCCTTCACAGTTCTCATATTTTTGCTTATTTACTTATTTGTTTGCTTCTATTATCTCAGGATGAAAGAATTTCAAATTTTTTAATTATAACATTGGATAGTTAAGTTTGTGTGTCAATTTGGCTGGAACTGGTTGAGTGGCTGGGCAGCCAGATGTAGTATTCCCCATGATGAGACTGGCAATCAACTCCAGGGTGGAATCTACTGTGTGCACCAGAGTAGCTGCCTTGGGGATGTGGTCTGCTTCCTGTATATAAGGAGAAGCCTTGGGGGATGGTCTCTAGCTTATGGCATGCTTGAACCCTGCATGTAGCCATGTTATTTTTCAGCAGTCTGTCATGCTCTGCCGACCTTGGGACTTTCAATGGACTTGAATGAATGGCCTGCCTTGTGGTTTGGTAATATTGAGACTATGCCTTTTCACTTGTCCACTTGGGTTTTTCAGCCTTAGCAACTAGCAGCTGCCTGAGTGGAGAAATGTGTCTAGCTTCAGTGGTCTGGGAGTAAGAGGCAGAGCTGAAGCCCAAGGTTGAGGGTCTTTCATCCAGCCCCTAGAGCCTGGCACTTTGAACTCGGACTTAGAGCCTCCAAACTGTAAGAGAATAAACTGTTCAAGCATCCCATTTGTGGTATGTTCTTGTCATAGCAGCACTAGGTAACCAAAACAAACATCTTTCTGCATAGGAAGTATGAGTACATTGATCTCCAGGAATGCTCATACTTGAGAAATTAATAATTATAAGAAGAATTTCCAAATCACATAAGGAAATAATATAATTTGGAAACTGGAGTAAAATTAGAAGTGAATCCTGAACATAAATCTGAGTAAGTCATATGAATTAATATACTACATTTTGATATTTTATTATTATTATTATTGCCCTGTAAGGACAGACACAGGATAGTTGTGATGTGGCTACTGCAATGCACTAGATAATAAAGATATCAGATTCTGGATATGTTTTGACAGTAGGTGGAACAAATAGGATATCTTGTCAGATTGCATGTGGCATGTGCGATAAAAGGAGAAATAAAAGATGACTCAAAGAGTTTGACCCAACTACTGGTAAATGGAGTTGCCATTAACTGCCATGGGAAGGAAAACTACAGTTGGGGAATGTCTGGGGGGTGGATATGTTCAGGGCTTTAGTTTGGGACATTATTTTAGATGAGTATTAGATATCCAGGAGCTCTGGTGGCATAGTGCCTAAGGCATTTGACTGCTAACCAGAAGGCTGGTGGTTCAAACCCACCAGCCACTCCCGGAAGGAAGGTTGGGCAATCTACTTCCATAGTGATAACACTGTGGAAACCCAAGGATGGGTTGCTTTGAGTTGGAACTCCATGGCACTGGGTTTTTTGTTTGTTTGTTTGTTTGTTTTATTAGATATCATGCAAAGTAGGCAATTGAATACCTGAGTCCAGAGTTCAGGGCAACAGTTCAGGCTATGTTCAGAGATGCATATTTGGAATCATTAAGAGTAGATGTCACTTAAACTCATGCTATTGTAGAGATATCCCAGTGAGTGAGTGTAAACAAATACGAAAAGGGGATCAAAAATAGAGCCCAAGGATGCCCAAATGTTACATGATTAGGAGAAGAGTTCATGGTTTGTGGAAGAAACAGAGAAGTAAGAGAAAAGCAAAGAGAGCATGGCATCTTGGAAGCCAGACGAACGTAGTGTCAGTTCAAGGTTGTTGTTGTTATGTGCTGTCGAGTCTGCCCTGACTCATAGCGACCCCTCCTTGGCTTTCTGAGGCTGTATCACTACGGAAGTAGATTGCCCAACCCTCCTTCCAAGGAGTGGCTGGTGGGTTTGAACGCCAGCCTTCTGGTTAGCAGTCAAGTGCCCAGTTCAAGGTAGCAGGAGTTATATTTTCATCAAGCTCTAAATTTTATGAATAAAAACAAACAAACAAAAGAAAACTAAATAACAAATCCTGTTCTTTTCAACTCCAGAAAATTCCCACAAGGAAAACTTCCCATGTTGTCACTGATTAGATTATCTCCCCCCAAAATATGTGCCAACTTGACTGGGCCATGATACTCAGTGGTTTGGTAGCTATGTAGTGATGTAATTTGGCACTTGTGTAATGTTGTAATCATCCCCCATGATGTTATCTGATGTAATCAGCCAGTCAGTTGTAAGGGGATTAAAGTGGGATGAAACACTCTTTCTCAGGTCCAGCCCTGATGTAATATAAGGGGAGTTTCTCTGGGATGTGGTCTGTATCACATTTTATCTTACAAGAGGTGAAAAGAGACAATAATGAGTAGAGAGAGGAGGGACCTACAACCATCAAGAAATAAGAGACAAGAACAGAGTGAGTCCTTTGGACCCAGGGTTCCTGGGCTGGGAACCTCCTAGTCCCAGGAGAATGATTCCAAGACACATAGGATTTCCAAGAAATACTGGGTCAACAGATGCTGAAAGAGAACAAGGACATGTCTCATAAACTGTGAGCCAACAGAGAGAGAATGCCTTGCACTAGAGCTAATTCCCTGAATTCCGACTTCTAGCTTCTTAAACCACGAGAGCACAAATTTCTGTTTGTTAAAGCCACCCACCTGTGGTATTTTTGTTATAGCAGCAGTAGATAACTAAGATACATGGTTAATAAACTATTCCTGGAATGTATCATGATGGGCTATTTAGAATAAAATCTCATAAGATTAAAGCTTTTTCCCCTAGAAATTTCAGTTAGATGACTATAAAATATATTCTAAAAACCATGTTTTCTCTTTCTTGAGAGTAACTGAAAGACTGATGATAACGTCTGTCAGTCACCATTGTACTAATGTGACTTAATTGATGAGGAGTGTGTGCTCATAACTCACCAGATCTGAAGACTCACTCTAAAGCATTTGGGCACCGTCTTGATATTTCTTAGAAATTTTGTATATTATATTAAAAGTTGTGTGAATTTTGTCATTTACTCCAGAATATTTAAAATTTGTAAAAACATACAAGAACAACAATTTATACCCCTAAGGCTTTTGACTGCTAACCAGAGTCTGCCAGTGTAAACCCACCAGCCACTTCTTGGAAGGAAGATTGGGCAATCTACTTCCGTAGTCAGAATGTGACACTTCTTCAACAGAGACCTAAGGAGGGGTTGCTATGAGTCGAATCGACCCAACGGCAGTGGGGCTTTTTTTTTTTTTTTTTTTAATATCTTGGAGTAAAATTGAGATTCCAGGAAGACATGATATATAATCTCATGATTTAAGTATCTTCAGCCATACCATTGTGTATCATGTATTTTAGACCCTGCCACAAACCCAGACCAATAATTAGCATTGATCACATATTCTACTTCAAAGAAGAATGTATGTTTTTATTTTAACCTCTTGACTTCTTTTCTCTTTGCTGTTCAAAGACCCTAAACTATGGATCAAGGCCAAAGTGAATACTGAGGATGTGATTTGGCCAGTGTACTACATGATCATGGAAAACAGAAAAGAGATCATGAACACAATTGGAGCAGGAAAGATACCTACATCCTTTTTCTTTTCTTTTCTTTTTAAAAATGCATTTTATTGAAATATAATTTATGGACAGTGAAATACAGAAAACTAAAGTGACATGGGTCAATGCATTTTTTTTTTTTTCGCTGTGTTCCCTCCCCTCCCTTCCCACCCCTGGCAACCAACAAAGAAAGTTTCCCTCCGTATATAAACCTTTCCTTGACCCTCCGCAACAATGAACTAATACTATATTTGCCATTGTGTGATTGACTTATTTCACTTGGCATAACATCCTCCAAGTTCATCCATATTATGCAGTGTTTTGCAGACTCTACATTATTTTTTAGTGCTGCATAGCATTCCAGTATGTGTATGTACCATAGTTTGGTCATCCACTCTTCCACTGATGGACACGTAGGTTGTTTCCATCTTTTTGCTATTGTAGATAGTGCTGTGATGAACATGAGCGTGCATGTATCTGTTCCTATCCTGGCTCTCACCTCTCTGGGATATATACCTAGGATGGGATTGCTGGCTCAAATGGTATCTCCCATTCCAATTTTCTAAGGAATCACCATATTGCTTTTCACAGTGGTTGTGTCATTTCACAGTGACACAAGCAGTGTATGAGAGCCCCAATCTCTCCACATCCCCAGCAGCATTTGTTGTTTTCTGTCTCATTGAACCTTGCCATCAGTGCTGGGGTGAGATAGTATATCTCATTGTTGTTTTGATTTACATCTCTCTGATGGCCAATGATTGTGAGCATCTTTTCATGTATTAGCTGACCACCTGAATATCTTCCTTGGTGAAGTGTCTATTCATGTCTTCAGCCCATTTTTCAGTTGGCTTGTTAATTCCTTTGGTATTGAGGTGTTGGAGTTATCCATCAATCTTAGAGATAAGTCCCTTGCCGGATATGTAATTATCAACAAATATGTATTTGTTGCTGTCATTTTTGTCATGTGCTTTTTCATTGTGTCGATTTCTTTGTTCCATATAATTTTCTATGCTGAGCTCATTTTGTTTATGAATCATGTTATCACTTCCTTCATTGCTATTGTTTTAGTATTTGTTGAATATTTATGCTGTCTTCTTTTTATTTTGATGTGAAAGTTTATAATTTTTCTTTGAGGTTACTCTGTAATTTAAAGTTTTCTTCCCAAGTTTAGAATAGTCCTTTCTATCTTGTAGTTGTCTTGACTCCCCTACCATCTAGAAGTTGTGTAAAGACACAGATTTTTTTCCCTCTTTTTGGTTTGTAGTTGTCCTCATTTGTCGGTTGGTGTCTCTGGTTCCTGGTTTACAATCTTGTAGGCTTATTTACTTTGGATACTTCCGTAGCTGGGTTTGTTTCTGGGTTATATCATCATGTGTGTTAATGGTCAGTTAATGGAAGTTGTTGCTTCTCTGTCCAAAGGGCTCCCAGTAGTACCTCTTGTAAGGTTGGTCTGGTTTTAACAAATTCCCTTAATTTCTGCTTATCTGGAAATGTCCTAATTTCACCATCATATTTGAGGGACAGTTTTGCT
>NW_006922055.1:1639610-1642567 GCF_000298275.1 Orycteropus afer afer | reverse complement strand
TGCATGGTTTCTGTCAAGAAATCTGAGCTTAGTCTTATTGGTTGCCCCTTGTAGGTAATTTTTTGTTTTTCCCATGCTGCTCTCATGATTCTTTCTTTGTCTTTGGTTTTGATGAGTTTGATGATGATATGTCTTGGTGTTTTTCTTCTGGGGTCTATCCTGTTTGGGGTTCATTGGACTTCCTGAATGGATATATTCTCATCTTTCATCATATCAGGGAAGTTCTCCTCAAACAAATCTTGGACAGTTTTCTCAGTGGTTTCATTTTTCTCTCTTCCTGTTCTGGAATTCCAGTGACACATAGGTTATTCCTTTTGATGGTATCCCACATGAACTTTAGGCTTTCTTCATTTAATTTTGATCTTTTTTCTGACTGATGCCTTTCCAAAGAAGTATTCAGGTATTTGTCTTCAATCTCATTAATTCTGTCTTCCATTGCATCAATTCTACTCCTTTGACCTTTCAATGTGTTATCTATTACTGACAATTTAGTATTAATCTTTTGGATTTCTATCTGTAGATTTAGAATCATTTCTAATTTAACATTTATTTTGTCATTTTGTTCTTGTATTTTCTTCCAAAATTCTCCTTGGGTTTTGTCTGTGTTTTCTTTGGCTTGTCTCTCAATCCTTTGCAGTTATCTAAATAAAATTCTTTTCAATTCCTTATCAGGGAGTTCCAGTGCTGCGTCTTCCTCAGGGATGTGTTTTGGGTCTGTAGCCTTGTCCCTTGTTTCTCTTGTTTTATCTTGCTTCTTTGTGTGGACTGTGATGCTCTATCATCTCTGAGGCATTGTGACGTTTTTGTGTTTATATTTAATTGGTGATTATATGTCGTAGTGACTTGCCCACAATTTTCGTTTTCTTTGTTTTGTTTGTATGTTATCTGTACAGGCAGGGTACTGTGCTGTGTTCCTCTATTCACTAGTTGACAGCATTTATACACTCCTTTCCTTTGTCAGCCTCTTGCATGTCCTTGCCAACCCTGGAAAACAGAGCCTATTCTTAGGTCCCTGGAATCCAAATGAGAATGCTATCACTTTAAAATCCAAAATGGTTGCCACTTGTAAACATTCAAAATGGTTGCAACCTTGGTCACTTTAAATATCCAAAATGGCCACTGCCTGTAAACATTCAAAATGGCTGTGCCCTTGGTCACTTTAAATATCCAAAATGGCCACCACTTGTAAACAATCAAAATGGCTGCACCCTCCGGACAGCAGAAAGTCCACAGCTCATGTTGTCTCCTTCCTTGCTCCTTCCCTTCCTAGTCATAGGCCACCAGAACCATTGTCCCTGCAGCCCTTGGTTACTGGAACTGACCTGTAGGTCAATTCTCAGGTCTCAACACTGTTTGGAAATATTCAGACTGTTGGTCTCGTCAGTGTAGCTGACAGTCTGCAGCTCAGTACTCACTGTTTTCACTCAGGTTTTTCCACTAGTTGGTGCCTAATTCACTTCTGTATAGTTCCTTTCAAAGCTCAGGGTTCCAGGATTATCTTCTTTATCTCTGTCAATTGGCTTTTCTTTTCAGTGTTGAATAGAACTGGTGATAGAGGGCATCCTTGTCTGGTTCCTGTTTGCAACAGGAATGGTTGTTGAAGAGGATCTGTGTCGCATGTCTGCCTATTCCTCCATCTTCACCTACATCCTTTTTCGAATTGCTTTACCTCTTGAAATGCTACATACATATGGATCTCTCCTTCTATGATTACCATGGTTCTGATTTGGTAAGATGTCTTCCTACATACCATTTAATCTAAGGTAAAGAAGATATGATGCAGGCAACTTAAGCCAACTTCTATCTAGATTTACACTAAAATAGTGAAGGATATCTCAAAACTTACATGTGGGCTAGCTCACCTCACAAAAGTAGGGGATATTTAAGAAATCTGGCATCCAGATCCCAGCAAGTATAACAGTGTGCATTTGCTTGGGCTGTCTCCTTTATGCACATTACCTCTAAGAAAACTGCAAATATCATTCTGTTTATTTTACCTTAGCCCTTTTCCTTTTTTTTTTCTCTCTTAATCAAAGAGTTGTTGAGTTTCATTTATGAAATAGGAGTTCCTCTTGAATACTGACTAGAAGAAAGATGAGTCAACGGAAATAGGAAGATGAAAATAGAGCTTGTGTACAGATAGTTTCATGGCCTTATTATCAGAATGCTCAATACCTTTCTGTCTGACTTAGCCAATATTTGATGATTCTGCACGGCAGAAGACAGGCCTCTGAAATTCTAAAGATGATATAGTTTCTCATTAAGGGCTTATCAGTACCTTTGAAGGCGAATCTAGCTCACAGACACATTTTGCCTGTCCCTCCCAGAATTAAAGAAATAAGGTAACATTTTACAGATTATAAAATATGGATGGGAAATTTGCATAACAATCTAGACTGTTACTTTGTATTGAAGATAGGAAGATCTGGTAATGCTGGATCCTCATTCCTACACTGGTATCTCACAGCTAAATCTGAGGATTTGTCGCTCTTTAGATATCCCTGTTTCCAGTTTGCTACAACCAAACCACTGGGTAATATACATTAGTTATCTGTTCATTATAAAAAATTAAGTTTGCCAATTTAAGTCTACATAATGTAAATTATACAGTGTGGGTTAGTAGTTCAATGGTGTTTTATTTGTAGAGAGAATATACATACATATAAAGCTTATGATTCCCCTATTAAGATTCCTTTTTTTTTTTCCCCTTTTATATTCATTACTATTTTCTGGTGGGACACTAAAGGAGTGGCGGTTAGCAGGTAGATTGAGGAAAAGTATCTAATTCCTCAGTTCATTTTGTGAACATTATCTACAGTTGTTAATTTTTTCCAGCTTCCTTCAATGTTATAAAAAACAAAATGAAATAATAGGTAAAAAGTGAGTAAAAATGAGGAATAACGAGATTTTAAAGGACAAAAATTCATAAAAGATTAGATATGCAAAAAATTAAAAAA
>NW_006922055.1:1627669-1639464 GCF_000298275.1 Orycteropus afer afer | reverse complement strand
TTAAACATTTTGGAGGTCATTCTGGAGGTCATAATGGTCATATATCAGTAATTTTATCTGTTTAGACTTAGCTTATGTTACTTTAACTCTTCCAGTGCTCTTCAAAATCTAGAAAACATCCAGGTTTGGTGTCTTACTAGAAAGAACATCTTATTAGTAACTGATCAGGAATGTTATTGGGGTCAGGTAGAACTTGGAAAACCCCATTAGATCACTTTTGCTCACCTGGAGAAAGTCTTGAGTGGTGACCTTTTCCCTTGATCACAACAGTCTTTATTTTTCTTTCTACCCCTCTATCCTATCTTTATGCCAACTCCAGGTGCCAGTATCCTGTCTAGGTCATTTCAGGAACACCATTCTTCCTAGCTTCATTCTCAGCAACTACAGGATATAAATTTTGTTCTTTCACAATCTAAGAGTGTGACACCTATAAGACCCACACTTTCGACTTTGTAATATTGATTGATTCTTATAGCATAACTTGGATGCATTAATACTAAAATATCCACTTTTCTTTACAAGGTATCAGTTAGGTCAGAATAATAGAAATAATAGAATTTCAAATAATAGAATTAATTTCAAATAATAGAAAATCTAAAGCAAAAGAGATTAAAACACAATGAGATTACTTTCATAGAAAATAAGACTAAAGGAAGGCAACTAGGGGCTTATGTGATATATCCATGAAGTTGCCAGGGGCCCAAGCTGTTTTTCACTTTTCTTTTACAAGATGCCTGCTACAGCTTCATCATCTTGTCTATTTCTAGTCAGGAGGAAAGAGAAAAAGAGGATGACAAATGGGACTTAGATTCCTGTTACCCTTTAAGAAATCTGTTATTCCCCTCCAACAACTTTCACTTTAGATCTCATTGGCCTGAACTTAATAAAATGGCTACAACTAGCGCAGAAGAGGCTGGGCAATATGGTCTTTAAGGTAGGGAGATTGCTATTGTCAATAACATGTTGTTTTGTGTGCCTCTAAGCCCGTTCCAGGGATGAGGAAGCACTTTAAAAAAAAAAAACAAACCCATCTCTGTCACGCAGGTTCTGACTCACAGCGACCCTGGAGGACAGAGTAGAACTGCACCATAGGCTTTCTAAGGCTTCAGATCTTTACAGAAGTAGACTGTCATATCTTTCTTCTGCAGGGTAGCTAGTGGATTCCAACCACTGACCTTTCAGTTAGCAGTGGAGCTCTTAACCATTGCAACACCAGTGCTTCTTTCCCAATAACACTGACAACTGATTATTAAAGAAAAAAGGAAATGGCTATTAGATGGACATGTAGCAGTCACTGACACAGGAATTTTTTTTCCTTACCAGAAATTCCTCTATGTTCCTTCTACCTCTACTAAAACCTATCTAATTTTTTATACCTAAATGCTTTCTGGAAGGAGCCCTGGTGCCACATTGGTTAAGCACTTGGCTGCTAACCAAGGTCCGCACTTAGAACCCAGCAGCTTCTCCATGGAAGAAAGATGTGTCAGTCTTCTTCTGTAAAGATTTACAACTCTGGAAACTCTATAGGGGCAGTTCTACCATGTTCTATAGGGTTGCTGAGAATCAAAACCAAGTCATGGCATTTTTGTTTGTTTGTTTAAGTGCTTTCTCATCCCCAGAGTTCCTTTAGGCACAAGATCACACAGTCCCATGAGGCCAAGAAACAGACATAGCTTGAGTTACAAACTTCCAGGAAGTCACTCATCTGATTGCCGGATTTATTATTATCCACGTACCATAATGGGCATGATAACTTCTAGAGGGTTTTGGTGGATAAAGTTCTAGCCAATGCATACTTTAGTGTGTGTGTTACTGAATTAGATAACTTTTAACACTATATTTAATATAGTAAGCCCAGGACAATAAACACAATTTTTCAAAAATGAGATGAAACTCGTGTATAAAAAAATAAGTTATTTTCAGGATGCCATATGGATAATTTAATGAATGTCACTATACACATGAAATTTAGTAATGACAATGAAAATACACTTTAAAATGTTATTCCTAAGAATCTCAGTTTTGGAGAATTCTAAAACATGTCTGGTTTGAATTTGTTGACGATACTGAACAAATACCTGTGGATAGTCTGTGAAGCTCAACCTTATACTTAGATACAAGCACAATGGTAATGTAGCTTGAGAGTGTTTTTATTTTGAGGAATCCATGTACCAGGACTTTCTCATTATTTCCTGTGATTTTGGCTACATTTTATAGTAAAAGATTACCTTTGAAAATGCCACAAGTTGAGCAGATAATCTAGGTTTGCTCTCTCCACATAATAATGCAAACTGTTTTTGACTCATTTGGAGGGTATAGCATAGTAGGAAGAGCACCAGCTTTGGAATATTTAGATAGAATTCTTGGATTATCCATGTCCAAGATATATTACATTGGTGATACACTTCTTTAATCTCATTATCTTCAATTAAAAATTTGAATAACTAAGGAGAATGGTAGGTGAAGAAGGAGGAAAAATGAATAATGGATATGGAGCTTCTCAAGAACCTAAAGATGCCCCAGGGTGGTCTGAGAGTGGAAGTCTAGAGATCCTTAGATATTTCTAATGAAGAAGTACTTGGTAAGGCTTTGCTTTCCTTGGGAGCTCTGGTGGCATAGTGCCTAAGTCATATGACTATTAATCAGAAGGCTGACGGTTCAAATGCACAAGCCACTCCTTGGAACGAAGGCTGGGCAATCTACTCCTACAGTGATACCACCTTGGAAATGGAGGAGGGGTTGCTATGAGTCAGATCGGACTCTACCGCAGTGAGTTTTTGCTTTCCTTGAACCTTCTTAACAAGTAGTGTTCCAGAATGCTACTTTGTAACAAAATCTCTTCCTCCAAGAAAGATCTTACTAATTTTCAAATAAGAGAATGTACTATCACAAGGAAACTTAGAAGCATCTGATTTATCAGTTACCAGGGCACATATATAGTTCTTAAATTGAACTAGTAGTATGGTCTGTATGTTTTGCATTAAGTTTGATAGTTTTTGACAAACAGCTTATTTGCTTTATTACTCATTTCCCTATAGTGACTAAAGATACATTATATGAATATCTGGCAAAGCCATCACAAGGTTTGAAAAGCTCTATCCTCCTGCCACCACCTCCTCTTGAACTATTTCTTATATTTGTTCATTATTTTTATTTTCCTGGTTCATCAGGGACACTATCAACTAAATTAAACAGCTGCATTTATAGAATTAGCCCCAAAGGCTCAGACTATCAACTAAATCTGAACTGTTTGTATTTCACAGGAATGTTGAAAAATTAAATGTAGGCACATACACAAACACACTGGGGATGAAAGAACAAAATAAGTAAGACAATGAGCTCCATATTGGGTATAGAATGCATTAAATTCAAAGTATGCTTCAATTAAAGTATGACTTTGGTCTTCATGATTTCTCCTTTCTAAAGTGATAGAAGAAAAACATTATACTTAGAAGAAATTAGGCTTAAAAATAAACTGGAGGCAGACATGTTTAATATGGAACATCGGGTACATGTTTTGCACTCTGTTGTATTCGAAATCTAATAAAAATAAATTCAATATAAGTATAAGGAAGAGTAGGCAATCAATCTACTTCTGTAGAGATACTGCCTCAGGAACCCAAGGAGTGGTGGCTATGAGTCCAGAAAGACTTGACAGCAGTGAGGTTTTTTTTTTTTTTTTTTTTTTAATACTCATAAAGCAAAAATAATTAAGGAGATGACAACACATAAGAGACATCAACCAGTCATATAAGCTGAACATTTACATTAGGAAGATACACTCCTTGGAGATACCAATCATGGGAAAATAGAAGGGCTGCATATGAACAGGGAGAAAGCTCAGGGGCCAGGAGTGCATGGGAGGGAAGGACACAGGGAAGAGGTGGCTATGGGGAGGAACTGGGAGGAGTGCTGTTGCATGATGGGAGATTACAGTCAATGTCATGAAACAAAGTGTATGTGAACTGCTGTATGGAAGATGAAACGCTCTGTAAACTTTCACCCAAATCACAATAAAATTAAAAAAAAAAGAGAGATGTCAACGAAGTTTTAGGTTGGAAGGATAAATGGTGTCTGAGTACTAGAACTAAATAATTGCAAAATGGGAAGCAGAGAAACAATTTGTGCATAGAATCTGAGAGAACCTCAGGAACTGAAGGCACCAAGTAGCTCTGAAATGAGGGAAAAACAGAAGTGAAATAAAAAGAATTGTTGAACTTTTGTATAGGAGACAGATCTTTAGAGCCTTTCATTTCCAACTCCATACAGCCATGAAATGACTCTCTGCCATCTTAGTAGGAATGTGGACATTTATTCTATTAAAAAAACATAAACTACCTCCATGCTTGAAAACACCAGCCACAGCTGATAGCAGGAGTTCCACAGTGAAAAGAGGAAATAATGAAAATCTGAAAAATAGTGAGACCCATAGCATCTTTCCTCATTTATTTCCAGGAATGCTTGTTGTTATTAGGTGTTGTTGCATTGGCTACTGCTCATAGAGACTCTATGTACAACACAATGAAACACTGCCCAATCCTGTGCCATCTTCACAATTCTTGCTTTGCTTGAGCCCATTGTTGCAGCCATTGTGTCAATCCTTCTCATTCAAAGTCTTCGCTTTCCTCACTGACCTTCTGCTTTACCAAACATGATATCATCTCCAGTGAATGGTCCCTTCTGACAACATGACCATGGTATGTGAGACAAAATCTGGTCATTCTCACTTCCAAGAGGCATTCCAGCTATACTTCTTCCAAGACATATTCGTTCATTCTTCTGGCAGTCCATAGGGTACATGGTATTTTTAGTATTCTTCACCAACACCATAATTCAAAGACATCAACTCTTTTTCAGACTTCCTCATTCATTGTCCCACTTTCACATGCATATGTGGCAATTGAAAATACCATGGCTTGAGTTAGGCGAACCTTTGTCTTCAAAGTGACATCTTCTCTCTTCAACACTTTATGGAAGTCTTTTGCAGCAGATTTTTTCAGTGCAACATGATGTCTGATTTCCTGACTGCTGTTTCCATGTGTGTTGATTATGGATATAGGTAAAATGAAATCCCTGACAACTTCAATCTTTTCTCCATTTATCATGGTGCTACTTATTGGTCTATTTGTCAGGATTTTTGTTTTCTTTGTGTTGAGGTGTAACCCATACTGAAGACTGTAGTCTTTGATCTTCATTAGTAAGTGCTTCAAGTCATCTTCATTTCATTTTCAGCAAGCAAGATTGTGTCATCTGCAAATCACAGGTTGTTAATTGTTCTTCCTCCAAGCCACATTCTTCTTTTTTGTAGTCCAGCTTCTCAAATTATTTGCTCAGTATACAGATTGAATAAGTTTGGTGAAAGGATACAAACCTCATGTACACCCTTCCTGATTTTAAACCGTGCAGTATCCCCTTGAACTATTCGCACAACAGCCTTTTGATCTATATACAGGTTCCTTGTGAGAACAATTAATTGTTCTGGGATTCCTGTTCTTTGTAATATTATCCACATTTTGTTATGATTCACACAGTTGAATACCTTTGCATAGTCAATAAAACAGAGGTAGTATTCTTTGGTATTCTTTGGTTGCAGCCAAGATCCATCTGCCATCAGCAACGATTCCCTTGTTCCATGTGCTCTTCTGTATCCAGCTTGCATATCTGAAGGTTCCTTGTCAATGTACTGCTGCAACCCTTTTTGAATTAGCTTCAGCAAGATTTTACTTGCATGTGATATTAATGATATTGTTTGATAATTTCCACATTCTGTTGACTCACCTTTCTTTGAATGGGCACAAATATTAATCTTTTCCAGTCAGTTGGCCAGGTAGCTCTCTTACAAATTTTTGGCATAAACATGTAAGTGCCTTGAGCCCTGCATCTGTTTGTTGAAACACCTCAATGTGTATTCCATCAGTTCTTGGAGCCTTGCTTTTTTATACCAATAAAATTCCAATTTAGACTACCTTCTTCAATACCATTGGTTCTTGATCATATGCTACCTTCTGAAATAGATGGACATTGACTAATTCTTTTTGATACAATACATCTGTGTATTCTTTCCATCTTCTTTTGATGCTTCCTGCATTGTTCAATATTTTGCTTATAGAATACTTCAATATTGCAACTCAAGGATTGAATTTTTCCTACAGTTCTTTCAGCTGAAGAAATGCTGGTTGTGTTCTTCCTTTTTGGTTTTCTAACTTCAGGTCTTTTCATATTTCATAATAGTATTGTATTTTATCTTCTCAAGATGCTCTTTGTTCAGTTTTTATTTCAACATTTCTTCCATTCACTTTAGCTAGTTTACATTCAAGAGCAAGTTTCAGAGTCTCTTCTGACATGCATTTTGGTATATTTTTACATTCCTGTCTCTTTAATGACCATTTGCTTTCTTCATGTATGATGCTGTTGATGTCATCCATAACTCATCTGTTTTTTGGTCATTGGTGTTCAATGCATTAAATCTATTCTTCAGATGGTCTCTAAATTCAAATTGGATATTATCAAGATTGTACTTTGGCTTTTGTGGATCTATTGTAATTTTCTTCATCATCAACTTGAATTTGCCTGTGAGTAATTCTGTTCCACAGTCAGTCCTTGCCTTGTTATGATTGATGATATTGAGTTTCTCTACCATTTCTTTCCACATATGTAGTCAATCTGATTTCTGTGTATGCTATCTGGAAGGGTTCACATGTATAGCTGTGATTTATGTTGTTGAAAAAAGGTATTTGTAATGAGTAATTCATTTGTCTTGAAAAATTCTATCCTGTGATCCCAGCATTGTTTCTATCACCAAGGCTATATTTTTCATTTACTGATGATTCTTCTTTGTTTCCAAATTTTGCACTACAATCACCAATAATTATCAATATATCTTGATTGTATGTTTGGTCACTTTCAGACTGCAGAAGTTCAATTTCTTAATCTTTTAGTTTAACGCTTTGTGTGTAAATTTGGATGATAGTAGTATTAACTGTTCTTCCTTGTAGACATACGGATATTATCCTATCATTGACAACACTGTACTTCAAGATAGATCTTGAGATGTTCTTTTTGAACATGAATGTAACACCATTCCTTTTCAGTTTGTCATTTGTGGCATAGTAGATCATGATTTTCCTGTTCAAAATGGCCAACACTAGTCCCTTTCAGCTCACTAATGCCTAGGATATTGATCTTCATGTGTTCCATTTAATTTTTGACAACAATTTTCCTGGATTCGTACTTTGCACATTCCAAGTTCAATTATCAATGGATGTTTACAATTTTTTCTTCCCATTTTGAGTCATGCCCCATCAGCAAATAAAGACCCCACAGCTTTACTCCATCCATGTCCTTAAGGTAGACTCTACTTTTGGGGGCAGCTCTTCCCCAGTTGTATTTTGAGTGCCTTCCAACCTGAGGGGCTCATGTTGTGGAACTATATCAGACAGTGTTTCACAGATCTTCTAAAATTTTCCAGTAATATATCAGACAATGTTTCATTGCTATTCATAAGGCTTTCAGTGGACAGTTTTTCAGAAGTGGATGTCCTGGTCCTTCTTCCCAGTCTACCTTCATCTGGAAGCTCTGCTGAAACCTGTCCACCATGAGTGACCCTGCTGGTATTTGAAATTCTGGTGTCATAGCCTCAGGCTCATAGTAACATGCAAGCCACCACTGACAGAATGCTTAGTGCCTGGCTTTTAATGTCTAGGGAGTAAACTGGAGAATCTCTCTCCAAAGAAAATGTTCCATGAAAGTTTAAACAACAGTAACAACAACAAACCCACAATAAAATCCTAGAGATATTAAATTTGTTGTAGCTTCCCTAAATTTTTAGGTCCCTTAATATTCTACTGGGAAGTTCACAATTTTACAAGCCACATGTATTTTTCAATCAGCTTTATTCTTAAATAAAAACAAATTACTAAAAGAAAGTAGGGAACATGAAGAATAAAGAGCAAGTGAAAGATTGATACTAATAGATAAAACAGAACAAAATTAAAGCAGTAATAAGTTTGTAAGAAACAGAGACAGTGCAGGATTGAAGAAAATTTCATCTGTTTCCTTTCTCCTATCCTGATCCCATGCAGGTCTTGTTGCTTTTAGTGATATGTACACCTCTACTTGGATTTTGAGGCTTGTGAATTACCTTGATTTGGTACTTGATTTGGTTTTAAATGTTGTCTGTAGACTTTTGGTTTTTGCTTGTTGTTGTTGTTGTTATGTGCCGTCGAGTCGGACCCAACTCATAGCGACCCTTCCTTGGGTTTCCGAGGGAGTATCACTACAGAAGTAGGATTGCCCAACCTTCCTTCCGAGGAGTGGCTGGTGGGTTTGAACCCCCAGCCTTCTGGTTAGCAGTCAAGTGCCTTAGCCACTATGCTACCAGAACCTTGATTTGATACTTGATTTGGTTTTAAATGTTATTTGTAGATGTTTGGTTTTGCTATACAGTTGCTTATTTTTATGTTGAGATTTGGAAAGACCCAAAGACTTTGTCACTATTGCCACCTTCTTTCCAGAATCTTAAGGACAGATGAAATGATTTAACTAAAACTATAATTACTATCCTCAAATAAATAAATGAGTAAATTAATAAATAGTGAGACAGTGCATTACATTCAAAATGAAATAAAAGATCTTAAAAGCAGAAGAATATTCAGAGGAGAGCTCTGAACTTTAAACAAATTTAGATAATATAAAGATAAAATCAGTAGAAAGATTGGAAGCTAAAGTTGAAACACGTCTTTTTGAAAGTAGTAAAAAATGACAATGAGAAACGTAAGATATTTAGAAACTCTTTCCAGAATGTACAACATGACTAACGTTGTTGTTGTTATGTGCCGTCGAGTCAGACCTGACTCATAGTGACCCCTCCTTGGGTTTCCGAGGCAGTATCATTATGGAAGTAGATTGCCCAACCTCCTTTCCCAGGAGTGGCTGGTGGGTTTGAACCACCAGCCTTCTGGTTAGCAGTCAAGTGCCTTAGGCACTATGAGAATTCAAAAAGAGAAACAGAGAGAATAACCTATAAAAAGTAATGTAAGAAAAACAAAAGCAAAAACACTCTACAACTGGACAGACATTTCCAGACTGAAAGAATCCACTGACTGTTCAGAACAAAGATGAGCCTCATCAAGGTTAATTATTGTAACATTCTAGAAATACTAACAGAAATAGGGGAAAGAAGAAAATTTTGTTTGCAGAGCATTGGGTTTATGTTAATGGTGATGGAATGGTTTGGAAAAGTGTAGCAATAATGGTGGTACAACATGAAAAATATCATCAATGTCCCTGAGCTATAAATGTGGAAGTTGTCACATTGGTGAATGTCTCATGAATGTTTTCACCATAATAAAAGTGAGAAAAAAGAAAAAAAAAAAAAGGACCAGGATTACACGTTGGATGGAAACTGGTGAAACCCCCAAGACTATGGCCCCAGTTTACCTTTGGGGCCTGGACTTGGACTCACTCCTGTGGGTTAGCTCTCAGGCAAATAATAGATAGGACTATAGGCTGAACAACTACACCAGGTAGATGCATTCCTTAGAAGAGTCAACCATGAGAGGTGGGAAAGGCAGCAGCATTTGCACAGGGAGAAAGCTAGACAGGTAGGCATACATAGGTAAAAAGACATAGGGAAGGAGAAACCATAGGGAGGAGATGGGAGGTAAGCTGTTACATTGTGGGGATTGTAATCAATGTCACAAAACAAAATGTGTATGAACTGTTGAATGTAGAACAAGTCTACTTTCTAAAATTTCACCCAAATTACAATTTTTTTTTTGAATTGCAAAAAAAAAGAGAAGTAACAGTAAGATTTATTATTTGAAATGTTGAGATAAATTCTGTGAGAAACAGCTAAAGTGGTTGAAAACAGTTATATTGTAAAATAGTTTACTGAGATAGGCAAGAATCATTCAGTGAAATGTTGTTTTTGTTCATAAGCCCTGAATTTGACTTTTTCTGTAGACTGTGTATTATTAACATAAAAATAGATACTAAATTGTAAAAAAAAAATTGAGATTTTTTTCTAAATGAAGCACACTTATGCCTTTGATCCATATTACTATTTTTGTCTCTATGTGCAGATAAATATTTACAAATCTTAACATTAGAAGGGACTCTAGAAATAATTTAGTCCCACTAAATAATTTAGTCCCACTCTTTACTCCTTGGAAGGAAGATTGGGCAATCTACTTCCATAGAGATACCACCTCACAAACCCAAGGAAGGGTCACTATGAGTTGAATCAACTCAACTGTAGTGAGTTTGGTTTTTGTTTTCTTTCAATCCGCAAGTGAGAAGAACTAATCCCCAGAGAGGTTTATCAGATGTCTTCCTCTAGCCCTATGAGAATCTATCTGGTAGATCCAAGATGCTCCAGTGTACGTTCGGCTGTTACCCCTGGGATTTTTATCTTTATACAGACAATGATCTGGCATTGATAGAATTATAAGCTTTGTAGCTCTTGACCAAGAAACTCTGTTGCTATGGTGCTGAACATCTTGGAGCCTGGATTGCATCTTTCATGTCAAAGATAACCATAGCCCAAAGTTAGTCTGAATGTCAAATAGTTATTTCATACATTCAACCTTTAATTCTCTTTCTTCTAGCAGGTTTGCTTGTAAGGTTTAATCTTTAGATATTTAGATAGATTGAATTCTCATTCCACATCTTCCTGTAGGGCTTCTCCCTGAGAGAATAATCATTTCCTTCTCTATGGACATCATACTTAACTTGTATCACTTATCATTTCTAAACAGAATCTTTAAGGATCAAATTGTTGTGCACCATATTTTCTATTCCTGTTTCCATGAAATTAGCAACAATTTCATATGGGTTGTACCTTCAGTCTATGTTCCTGAGAAAGGACAACATGGAGAAGAGTTGTATGGGACCTTTGATGGCATGCGGTGTTAACAAGAATAAATCTTTGCTGTTTTAAATCACTGATATTTGTTGTTGTTGTTTTAATTCTCACTACAGTGTAACACAAGCTAACTGTGGCATGTATTTACTCAAATGAATGGTAGCTGTCATACCTAATTTTTCTTTGATATCAAAGTAATCCATGTTAAGTATTTTGACTTTTATCAAAAGAAAAATGAGGAACTTATTGAAGGACATTAAACTGTGATATGCATTAATCAAGGTAGCATCCTGACTGCAGTATGGAAAAAGGGTAGGGGCATTGTAAGGCAAATCCATGAGGGGAAATCTTTCAGTAGGCCACTGAAGAAAAATATAGACAAGAAATAATGGTGATTTGGATTTGTAGTTACAAAGAAGTCAGTGATGTCAAGAGATATTTAGGTGAAAAATTGGTGATGAGGATTAAGAGAGAGGGACGTGGCTGATTTAACTTGATAGATAGTGGTGACAATCACAGAAATAGGGAAATCTGTATAAAGGAAAATTTGGATCATTGGGAATATGGGAATATAATGAGATATGTCATAGACAGCTGAGTTTGAGGTGGATTTGAGATGTGCAAGTAGATTACTTAAATATCTCACTCTATCTTCTTTGATAAATTTCTGGAGCAGTGTTCTCTACAAAGGAACTTGATATCTTCTGAGATTCTTGTGTCAGCCTGATTCAGGTAGGTGGACTCTTTAACACCAATTTAGTATTTTTCATTTTAGTTCTTTTTTTGAGAAGTAACAATGAATTAGCCATATATATATGAACTCTGGTAGCATAGTGCCTAAGGAACTTGACTTCTAACCAGAAGGCTGGCAGTTCAAACCCACCAGCCACTCCTCAGAAGGAAGGTTGGGCAATCTACTTCCATAGTGATA
>NW_006922055.1:1618820-1627509 GCF_000298275.1 Orycteropus afer afer | reverse complement strand
TATATATATATATATATAAAGTTACATATATCTTTTTCACTTAGAAAATCAGTCAGTATGTGGATCAACTAGTGTTCATGTTTGCATCTCAGACAGAGGAGTGGAAAATAGTCACCTTTTAAAAAATAGTTTTGTTGAGACTATACACAGCAAAACACACCACTTGAGCAGTTTTTATGTTTACCATTCAGTGACATTGATTACATTCTTAGAGTTGTGCAACCATTCTCACCTTATTTTTCTGAGTTGTTCCTCCCCCATTAACATAAATTCACTGTCCCCTAAGATTCCTACCTTATCCTGGCTTACTCATTGTAAATACATATTTTTCAACAACACATGGACATCACCAAATGGAATACACAGGAATCAGATTGACTACATCTGTGGCAAGAGATCATGGAAAAGCTCAATATCTTTAGCAAAAAAAGGCCAGGAGCTGACTGTGAAACAAGACATCAACTGCTCATATGCAAGTTCAACTTGAAGTTGAAGACAATTAAAACAAGTCCACGAGAGCCATAGTATGATCTTGAATATATCCCTATTGAATTTAGAGTCTAACTAAAGAATAGATTTGATGCACTGAACACCAGTGACAAAAAACCAGAAGAATTATAGGATGACATCAAGAACATCATCCATGAAGAAAGCAAGAGGTCATTAAAAAGATGAGAAAGGAAGAAAAGACCAAAATGGATGTCAGAAGAGACTATGAAACTTGTCCTTGAATGGAGAGTAGCTTAAGCAAATGGAAGAAATGACAAAATAAAAGAGCTGAACAGATTTCAAAGAGCAGCTCAAGCAGACAAAGCTAATTACTATAATGGAATGTGAAAAGGCCTGGACTTAGAAAACCAAAAGGGAAGAATACTCTCAGCATTTCTCAAGATGAAAAAACTGAGGAAAAAATTTAAGCCTTGATTTGTAATATTGAAAGATTCTATGGGCAAAATATTGAATGATGCAGGAAGCATCAAAAGAGGATGGAAGGAATACACAGTCATTGTATAGTTCTGATAGATCTTCATCCATTTGAGGAGGTGGCATATGATCAAGAGCCAATGGTACTAATGGAAGAAGTTGAAGCTGCACTGAAGGAATTGATGAAGAACAAGGCTCCAGGAATTGACAGAATACCCACTGAGATGTTTCAACAAATGGATCCCCCACTGGAGGCACTCACTGGGTTATACCAAGAGATTTGGAAGACAGCTACGTGTCCAACTGACTGGAAGAGATCCATATTTGTACCCATTCACAGAATGTGGAAATTATCGAACAATATCATTAATATCACATGCAAGTAAAATCTTACTGAAGATAATTAAAAAACAGTTGCAGCAATATAATGACAGAGAACTTCCAGAAATGCAAGCTGATGCTGAAGAGGATGTGGAAGGAGGGATATCATTGCTGATGTCAGATAGATCTTGGCTCAAAGCAAAGAATACCAGAAGGATGTTTACATGTGTTTTATTGACTATTCAGAAGCCTTTGATTGTGTGTATCATAACAAATTGTGCATAACATTGAGAAGTATGGGAATTCCAAAACACTTAATTGTACTCGTTAGGAACCTGTACATAGACCAAGAGGCTGTTGTTTGAACAGAACAAGGTGACACGGCATGGTTTAAAATCAAGAAGGGAATGTGACAGGGTGGTATCTTTTCACTGTATTTATTCAACCTGAGTGCTGAGCAAATAATCTGAGAAGCTCAGACTGTATGAAGAACAACATGGCAGCAGGATTGGAGGAAGAGTCATTAACAACCTGCAATACGCTGATTACACAACATTGCTTGCTGAAAGTGAGTATTACTTGAAGCACGTACTGATGAAGATTGAAGACTACAATCTGGAGTATTGATTGCATCTCAATATAAAGAAAAAAAAATTCTCACAACTGGACCTATAAGCAGCATCACAATAAATGGAGAAAAGATTGTAATTGTCAAAGACTTCACATTGCTTGGTTCTACAATCTATGCCAATGGCAGCAGCAGACAGAATATCAGACAATATACAGCACTGGGCAAATCACCTGCAAAGGACCACTTTCAAGTGCTGAAGAACAAAGATGTCTCCTTGAGGATTAAGGTGTGCCTGACACAAGCTGTAGTATTTTCAATCACCTCATATGCATATAAGAGCTGGACAATGAATAAGGAAGACCAAAGAAGAGTTGATGCTTTTGTGTTGTGGTGCTCATAAAGAATG
Organism: Orycteropus afer afer; assembly: GCF_000298275.1. Taxonomy (NCBI): domain Eukaryota; kingdom Metazoa; phylum Chordata; class Mammalia; order Tubulidentata; family Orycteropodidae; genus Orycteropus; species Orycteropus afer. Next base: position 1,625,287 of record NW_006922055.1, on the reverse strand, counting down.
CTGAGAGTATCATGGACTGCTAAAAGATTTAACAAATCTGTCCTGAAGGAAGTGCAACCAGAATGCTCCTTGGAGGCAAGAATGGCCAAACTTCATCTCACCTGCTTTGGTCATGTTGTCAGAGGGAACAATTTCCTGGAGAAGGATGTTATGCTTGGTAAGGTGGAGGGTCCATGCAGGAGGGGAAGGCCCTCAACAAGATGGATTGACACAGTGGCTGTGGCAATGGGCTCAAGTATAGCAAGTATCGTGGAGCTGGTGTGGGACCAGGCAGTGTTTCATTCTGCTGTGCATAGGATCGCTATGAGTCAGCATCGACTCAATGGCACCTAACAAGAACAACGACAAGATTCCTATCTAATCTTTTGAATTGCTCTTATGAATTTGATCACATATAGATAGTTCTTAAAAGAGCTCAAACCAGACATTCTCACTTGTTTAACTGTACTATTGTTTCCTATTAAGAAGACTTTATGGGATATTTTGGTTTAAGGTTTAAAGATTATCTCAGGGCAAGAGTTTCAGGAGTTCATCTAAATTTCATGGCTTCAGGAGGTCTGGAGTCCATGAAAATTTGAAATTCTGCATTTTGCATTTTGATCAGGATTCTTCTATAGAGTCTTTGATCAAAATATTCAGTAATGGTAGCTGGGCACCATCCAGTTCTTCTGGTCTTATGGCAAAAGAGGAAGTTGTTCATGGAGACAATTAGCCACACATTCCATATCCTGCTCATTTACTGACTCTCCTTCTTCCTCTATTGTTCTAGGTGAATAGAAAGCAGTTGTTGTGCCTTCGTGGCCATTTGCAAACTTTTAAGATCCCAGACACTACATAGTGAACTAGCAGGTAGAATGAAAGCAATAAACATTATGAGGCCAATTGACTGAGATGTTTCATGGAACTATGACCCTAAACCTCCAAACCAAGGATCCAAATCCCATGAGGTTTTTGGTTATACATAAGTAGTCACTGTAGTTAATATTTTTTTACTTTGTTGTAAATATATTACATACCTTTTGCCAGTTTAACTTTTTATAGGTGTATAACTTATTGACAGTAATTACAATAATTAGCTGTGCAACACTATCCTTAATCAATGTGGTATTTTCATCGTTAGTCCTCTTCTCAGCCTTTCTCTGTCCATGTGTGTAAGCTTTATTCTTAATAAAATTTTGCCTATTTTTGTCTTTTTATTTAGGAGCTCTGGTAGTGCCTAAGGCATTTGACTGCTAACCTGAAGGCTGGTAGTTCAAACCCACCAGCCACTCCTAGGAAGGGAGATTGGGCAATCTACTTCCATAGTGATACCACTTCGGAAACTCAAGGAGGGGTTGCTATGAGTCAGATCCCATTTGATGGCAGTGAGTTTGGTTTTTGGTTTTTGTCTTTTTATTTAAGTGAAGTTATATGATATTTGTCCTTTTGCTTGACTTATTTGACTCTGCATAATATTTTCTAGCTCCATTAACATTGTAGCGTGTATCAAGACTTCATTTATCCTGCTGGCCGAGCAGTGTTCCATTGTGTATATGTACCACATTTTGTTTATCTATTCCTCTTTCATAGGCTATTTCCACCTTTTGGCTATTATGAATAGTACTGCAGTGAACATTGGTGTACAAGTGTCTGACTGAGTCTCTGTTTTCAAGTTTTTTTGGCATATACCTAGAAATGGGATTGCTGGGTCATATAAAAGGAAGTTTTGGGGATCTAGTTCCATAATGATACCACCTCAGAAACCTAAGGTGAGGTCACTATTAGTTGGCTCCAATTCCATGACAGTTGTTGTTGTTACATGCCATTGAGTCAGACCTGACTCATAGCGACCCCTTCTTGGGTTTCCCAGGCAGTATCACTATGGAAGTAGATTGCCACATCTTCCTTCCGAGGAGTGACTGATGGGTTTGAACCGCCAGCCTTCTGGTTAGCAGTCAAGTGCCTTAGGCACTATGCTACCAGAGCTCCCTACCATGTATATAGTATGTTTTAAAATCAGGAAGTGTGAGTCCTACTATTTTGTTCTTCTCTTTCAACATTGATTTAGCTATTTAGGACCTCTTGTAATTCCATACATAGTTAAGGATGGGTTTTTCTGTTTTTGTAAAGAAAGCTGTTGGAATTGATTGAGATTGCATTGAGTTTTATAGATTGCCTTGGGTAGTATTGACATCTTAACAACATTAAATCTTCCAATCCATTACCATGGAAAATCTTTCCATTTATTAAGTCTTCTTTATCCTGTTCAGGAAGTGTTTTATAGTTTTCATTTTATAAGTTCTTCACGTTGCTGGTTAGATTTGTTCTCAGTTGTTTTATTTTCTGAGATGCTATTGTAAATGGAATTATTTCCCTATTCATACTTATTATTGCTAATTATGATGATTAATGTTGTGGGTCAAATTGGCATGATTCTAAGTGGTTTGGCAGCTATGGTGTAGTCATCCCCATTATGAGATCTGGTAAAATATAATCATGTCTATGATGAGATCTGTTTTAACAGCCAGTCAGTTGATGGGGAGTTTCCTCAGGGGGTGTTGCCTGTCTCCAATATATATATGGACATTCTGGCAAACCTCTTGGGGTTTTTGCTTCATCTGGATCCTGCATCTGGTTCTTTGAACTTGAGCTACTGGTCAGCTATATTTCCTGCCAGTCTTGGGACTGATCAGCCTCCACAGCTAGCCATCAGGCCTGCAGTTTTGGTTCACAGCCCCTGCAGCCATGAGTCAGGAGAAGCCTCTAGCCTGAAGACTGACCCACTAACTTGGGACTTGCCAGACTCTACAACTGTGAGAGCCATTTCCTTGAGATAAATCTCTCAAGATTTTTTTTTTCTCCTTCCTTCTTTTTCCCTTTTTTTCTTTTTTGGGTTACTGTTCCTGTGTGATGAGCCCTGATAGCTCAGTTGGGAGAGCATCAGAGTTTTAATCTGTAGGTCCAGGATTCAAGTCCCTGTGTGGGCACATCCTTCTAAGATCTCTGGTGGCATAGTGCCTAAGGCATTTCACTGCTAACCAGAAGGATGGCAGTTCAATCCCACCAGCCACTCCTCAGAAGGAAGGTTGGACAATCTACTTCTATACTGATATCACCTTGGAAACCCAAGGAGGGTTCACTATGAGTCGGATCCAACTCCATGGTAGTGAGTTTGAGTTCCTGTATGATTATACAGTGTATTTTCTGTTCATTTGCTTTTACTTGTTTGATGGTGAAACAATTGTTATTTTGTGTAACTGAGTGGAAGACAGCAACGGTCCCCATATAACAAAACTACACCCACACCTCCTGCCGTTTCACTTACTAAGTGAGAGTCAGCAATTCTTTCTCCACCAATGGATCAATGATAAACCACCAAGAAACACCTGACTCATCCTTGGCTGCTCTTCACAAACAGTTAAAAGAGATCTTAATGCAACAATGCCACAAAGTCTCAGAGATAACAGACCCTCACAGTCCACATAAAGAAGCAAGATAAAGTGGTAGAAAAAAGGGAGAAGAATACAGACCTAGAACACATCTCTAAGAAAGAAGAAGCATTGGAACTCTCTAATAAGGAATTCAGAGAATTATATTTAGGTATCTTCAAAGGATTGAGAGAAAGACCAAAGAAAAGACAGAAAAAACCCTAGAAGAATTTTGGAAGAAAATATAAGAACAAAATGACAAAATAAATGAAAAATTAGAAATGATTCTAAATCTACAGATAGAAACCCAGAAGATTAATACTAAAGTGTTAGAAATAGATAACACACTGGAAGGACAAAGAGTAGAATTGATATAATGGAAGACAGAATTAATGAGATTGAAGAGAAATACTTGAATACTTGCTTAGAAATGGATCAATTAGAAAAAAAGATCAAAACAAAATGAAGAAAGCCTAAGGTTCATGTGGGATACCATCAAAAGAAATGACCCACATGTCATTGGAATTCCAGAACAGGAAGAGAAAAATAAAACCACTAATAAAATTGTCCAAGATTTGTTGGAGAATTCCTGATATGATGAAAAATGAAAATATATCCATTCAGGAAGCACAATGACCCCCAAACAGGATAGACCCCAAAAGAAAATGAAGACATATCATCACCAAACTCATCAAAACCAAAGAAAAAGAATGAATTCTGAAAGCAGCATGGGAAAAACAAAAAGTTACAAAAAACACCCAGTAAGAATAAGCTTTGATTTCTCAACAGAAAACATGCAGTGAGAAGGCAATGGGATGGTATATATAAAACCCTGAAAGAGAAAAATTTTCAACCAAGAATTACATACCTGGAAAAATTGTCTCTCAAATATCATGGTGAAATTAGGAGATTTCCACATGAGCAGAAACTAAGGGAATTTGTTAAAACCAGACCAACCTTACAAGAGATACTAAAGGAAGTTCTTTGAACAGGGAACTCAAAATAGCAAATAACAGCTGACTATTAATACACAAGATGACATAACCCAGAAACCACAGCTATGGACATATCCAAAGTAAAATAAGCTTACAAGATAGTAAACAGGGAACCAGAGACATCAATTGGTAAGTGAGGACAACTACAAGCAAAAAGAGGGAAAATACTGTGCAGTTACAGAACTTCTAAATGGTGAGGAAGTCAAGAGAGTTGCAAGATAGACTGTACTGTTCTAATCTTGGGAAGAAAATTACACATCACAGGGTAACCACAGAGAAATATGATAAGCATTCACATCACAATAAAAAAGAGGACAAGCAAATACTAAAACAACAGCAACAAAGAAAATGATAATACGATTCATAAACATAATGAGCTCAGCACAAAAAATAATATGGAACAAAGAAACCAGGGACACCATGAAAAAACACAAAACAAAATGACAGCAACTAATTCATATTTGTCAATAATTTCACTGAATGTTAATGGATTGAATGCACCACTCAAGAGACAGAGAGTTGCAGATTGGATAAGAAAACAAAACTCATCAATATGCTGTCTATAAGACACACATGTCAGACACAAAGACAAAAATAGACTAAAAATTAAAGGTTGGAAAAAGTTATATCAAGCAAATGGCAACTGTAAATGAGCAGGAATGGCAATATTAATTTCTGATCAAATTGACTTTAAGACAAAAACTACCATACGAGACAAGGAAAGACATTATATAATGATTAAAGGATCAATTGAACATGAAGATATAACCATAATAAATATCTATGGACCCAATGAAAGAGCCCCAAAATACATAAATCAGACTTTAAAAAAGTTGAAAAGCCAAATAGATGGCTCCACAGTCATAGTGGGAGACTTTAATACACCACATTCAATGAAAGATAGAACAACTGGAAAGAAACTCAACAAAGATGCAGAAGAGCTAAACAATACAATCCACCAACTTGACCTTATAGACATACACAGGGCATTTCACCCAACAAAAGCACAAATACATTCTTTTCTAGTGCATTTGGAACATTTTCCATGACAAACCATATGTTAGGCCATAAAGCAAGCCTCAATAAATGTAAAAACATTGAAATACTGCAAAGCATCTTCTCAGATCATAATGCTATCAAATTAGAAATCAACAGTAGGAAGATCAACAGATAAAGCATAAACATATGGAAACTGAACAACACTCCTAAAGAAAAACTGGGTAAGAGAAGAAATAAAAATTGAAATTCAAAAATTCCTGCAATCAAACAAGAATGGAATCACAACATACCAAAATCTTTGGGACACAGCAAAAGCAGTGATCAGAGGCCAATTTTTTAGCAATAAATGCACACATCAAAAAAAGAAGAAAGAGCGTAAATCAACACTTTAATCCAGCATCTCCTACAAGTAGAAAAAGACCAGCAAGAAAAGCCTACACTCACCAGAAGAAAGGAAATAATAAAGTTTCAAGCAGAAATCAATGAAACAGAGAATAGAAGAGCAACAGAAAAATCAACAAGATCAGAAATTGGTTTTTTGAAAAGATCAGTAAAATTGACAAACCATTGGCAAATTTAACAAAGGTAAAAAGGGATAGAATACAAATAACATGAATAAGAAAGGAAATGGGTGACATCACAACAGAACCAACTGAAATAAAAAGGATGATATCAGGATACTATGAAGAACTGTATTCCAACAAATTTGAAAATCTAGAAGAAATGGATAGATTGCTAGAAACACACAACTTACCTAAACTAACACCAGACTGATGTGGAAAAGTTGAACAGATCCATAACAAAAGAAGAAATTGAACAGGTCATCAAAAAATTACCAACAAAAAAATGTCATGGCCCAGATGGTGTCTCCAGAGAACAAGAACTGACATCATTGCTGCTCAAACTATTTCAAAACACAGAAAAGGATGGACTGCTCCCTAACTCATTTTATGAAGCAAGCATCATCTTGATACCAAAACCAGGCAAAGACATCACTCAAAAGGAAAACTACAGACCAATATCCCTCATGAATATAGAGGCAAGAATCTTCAACAAAATCCTAGCC
>NW_006922055.1:1598055-1617654 GCF_000298275.1 Orycteropus afer afer | reverse complement strand
GCAAAACTGGAGATCCATTTGCAGAAAAATGAAACAAAATCTGTAGCTCACACCATACACAAATACTAACTCCAGATGAATCAAAGACTTAAACATGAAACCTAAAACTATAGAGTTCCTCAAGAAAAAACTCGTGGCAAATTTAGGGACCTTAATATATGGCATAAATAGACTATAAAGCATAATTCAAAATCACAAACAGCAGAAGAGAAATCAGATGATTGGGACTTTCTAAAAATTAAATCTTTATATGCCTCCAAAGACTTCTGCAAAAGAGTCAAAAGAGAACCTACAAAATGGGGAAAAAAAAATTGGTAATGACATATCTGACAAGGAACTTATCTCCAGTATTTATAGAAAACTCTAACACCTCAATAACAAAAAGACAAATAATCCAATTAAAAAATGGGCAGAAGGCATGAATAGACACTTCACAGGGAGGATATTCAGGCAGCCACCAAACATACGAAGAAATGCTCACGATCATTAGCCATTAGAGAGATGCAAATCAAAACAACAATGAGATACCTCTTGCTCCAACACTAGTAGCAAAGTTCAACAAGACAGAAAATAACAAATGCTGGCAAGGATGTGGGGAGATTGGGCCTCTCATACACTGCTGGTGGGACTGTGAAATGGTTCAACCACTGTGGAAAGCAGTATGACCATTCCTTAAAAAGTTGGAATTAGAAATACCATTTGATCCAGGGATTCCATTACTAGATATATATCCTAAAGAAGTGAGAACCATGCCAAGAACAGACATATGCACACCTATGTTCATTGTACCACTATTTACAATAGCCAAAAGATGTAAACAACTTAGGTTTTCATCAATTGAAGAATGGATAACAATACAATGGTACATACACACAACGGAATACTATGCAAACCCAAAGAATAACGTAGAATCTGCAAAACACTGCATAACATGAATGAACTTGGAGGACATTATGCTGAGTGAAATGATTTATTCACAGAAGGACAAATATTGTATTAGTCTGTTATTGTAAAAGTCAAAGAAAAGTCTTTCTATGGAAGGAAATTTTCTTTGTTGGTTACCAGGGGTTGGAGGGCAGGGAAGGGAACACTGATAGATAAGTAGAGATAAGTATTGATTTGAGTGAAGAGGAGGGCAGTGTACCAAATGTGAGTGATCAACATGGTAGTATTGAAGAAGAGGAAGACATAGAGAGGTACATGGGAGGTACAGACAATAAAGATGAACCCTTTTGCACATACAGTATTGTGTTGTCAGTGAAAGTAAACATGGGTATATGGGTGGACAGGCTGAACTATTAGGCATGTCTGTGAAGTGGGAAATGTACTCAAGACCATGTATAGGCTTGGCAGACAATGGTCCTGTAAGTGTATTTGTATAATCTGAATTCCCAGTATATTGTAGAGCTGACAAGGGACAAGGTTGTAGTCACCTCTTGGTCACAGCCAGCTACCTAGAGAGACTGAATAGTTGAACCTGTGGGCTTTGGACCATAGTCACAAGGGACATCTAGCTCAATTTGCATAACATAGTACACAAAACATTCTTCCACCTCCTACTTTGGTGAGTAGCGCCTGGGATCTTAATAGCTTGCAAGCTGCCATCTAGATGCAATGGTAGGTCTCTCCTCATCCAGAGCAAAGAAGAATGAAGAAAACCACAGATTCATGGAAACAGTTAGTCCTGTGACTGGTACACCATGCGATCACAGCCTATATGACTATTAGACCAGAAGAACTAGATGGTGCCTGGCTACCACTATCAACCACTCAGAGGGGAATCTATGTAGGAGACCCTGGATAGAGAGGGAGAACAATGTGGAGCAAAACTCAAAATCATGGGGCAGGGGGAAATGAGGACCAGTTTTGCTGATCTGACAGAGCCTGGTTGAACCACTGACATTATGGTCCATAGCTGCCCTTCAGGTCTGGAATTGAACCCACACTTGTGACTTCCAGCCAAACAGAAGACAGGCATATGAGTTGAACATTTACCTGAGGTAGATACACTCCTTGGAGAGAACACTCATGGGAGAAAGAAGGGCTATTTATGCACAGGGAGACAGCTCAAGGGGCAGGAGTTCATGGAGGGATGGACACAGGGAAGAGATAACTATTGGGAGGAAGTGGGAGGGGAGCTGTTACATTGTGGTAAAGTGTAGTCAGTGTCATGAGACAAAGTGTATGTGAATTGCTGTATGGAAAGTGAATTTGCTCTGTAAATTTTCATCCAAATCATAAAAAAAAAAAAAGAAACAAAAAAGAAAAGAAAGGAAAAAAATCCTCACAACTAGACCAATAAGTAACATCACAATAAAATGGGAAAAGATCAAGCTTGTCATGTATTTCCTTTTACTTGTATCTACATCTATATCCATGGAAACAGGTGTTAGGAAACAAGATGTCATATTGCACTGAGTAAATCTGCTCCAAAATGCAGCTTTAAAATGTTGTAGAGCAAAGATTTCACTTTGAAAGAACTCCATACACATATTGAAAGTAGGCAACACAACTGAGAAAACTCCCTTTTAACTGATTGGTTGTTCATCATGGAGGTGATTGTATTATATCAGATCCCATTATAGGGGTAACAATATTATAACTACTAAACCCCTTAGAATCATGGCCTAACCAAATTAACACACAACCTTAACATCACAGGCCACCACTTGTCAACCTGGCACCTGCACACATATTCTTAAACCATACATAATTATAAATGAAAATAATTTATAAAGTCATACTTTCAAATAACATGATATAATGAAACACAACTGAAATGCACTAGCCTCATTTACATCTTATATTTTATAAGTGAAACTTTGGATCCTGTTTCTTTGTACATGCAAGGACTGTGGTGATTAAGGAAATATGTTCTCCTTCTGGGAAAATTTTCCCAGTTCACATTAGTCAGCAGCCAGTTGGTGAAAAGGGAGAGGAATGGTGGAAGAAGTGACTTTCCTACAATGTGCAATTTGTTAGTTGATTCTTGCCTGTCTGCCACTCCCTGATGCATTCCTCAGCTTCCTGATTCAGAGTCCCTCAAAGATGAGCACTATTACCTTGTTGCATTTCCTGTTGTGTTTGTGAGGGAAGCCTGATTCAACACCTTTATACTGCCTTTAATTTAATTTATAATTTTGGAGGATACATTTTAAATTTTATTCAAGAGAAGGTGAAAATTACTATGCAAAAGCATTCAATTTTGTGGATCATAACAAATTAAGGATAACATTGAGAATAATGGGAATTACAGAACATTTACTTGTGCTCATGAGGAACCTGTACATAGAACAGGAGGCTTCATTCGAAGAGAACAATGGCATATTCTATGTTTTAAAATCAGGAAAGGAGTGCATCAGGGTTGCATCTTTTTGCCATACCTGTTCATTCTGTGTGCTGAGAAAATAATCTGAAAAGCTGGACTATATGAAGAAGAGTGTGGCATCAGGATTGGAATAAGTGTATTAACAACCTGTGATATCCAGCCAACATATGCAGATGTGATATGCAGATGACAAATTTTCCTTGCTGAAAAGTGAGATGACTTGAAGCACTTATTGATCAAGATTAAAGACACCAGTCTGAGGTATGGATTACACTGAAACATAAAGAAAACAAAAATTCTCACATCTGAACCAATAAGCAGCAATAAATGGAGAAAAGATTGACGTTGTCCATGTTTTCATATTACTTGGTTCCACAATCAACACCAATGGAAGCAGCAGTCAAGAAATCAGACGACATATTGCACTGGGTGAATGTTCCACAAAAGACTTCTTTAAATTGCTGAAGAGCAAAGACGTCAAAGAATACTGAAAGTGCAATGGACTGCCAGAAAAACTAACAAATCTGTCCTGGAAGAAGTGCAGCCAGAATAATCCTTGGAAGCAAGAATTGCCAGACTTCTCCTCACCTATTTTGGCAGTAGGCAGGCATCCAGGTAAGGGGAGGGAGGGACACAGGCCCCACCCCCACCATCCAGGAAAGCGAGGGAATGAGAAGCTAGAGGGACAACAGAGAAGAACAGTGCCAGGGATCAAGGTAAGGGGAGAGTGGAGAGGTTTCGAACAGCTAAGGGAGACAAACTTGTCTGTCAGTTTGTCATACTATTGTAACTTGTGTGTTGCTGTCCGGCTTGAGGCTGTGCCACCAGTGTTTCAAGGGCTGGCAAGGTACCACATGGTGCACAGGTTTCAATGCAGCTTAAGAGTGAGACAGATTAGGAAGAAGAAAGAGTCCATCCACTTCTCAAAGAAATGGCCAAGGAAAACCTTATGAATAGCAGAGAAACACTGTCCGATACATTATTGCACAACTTTATGAATAGTCCAGAAACATTATCCCATACAGTGCAGAGACACTTAGGTCAGAGGCTTTCAAAATACGACTAGAAAAGAGCTGCATCATCAGAGTAGGACAAACCTTACTGATATAGATGGAATAAAGCTTTTGAGACCTCCATTTGTTGATGTGGAATGACTCAAATTGAGGAGAAACAGCTGCAAACATATATTACTAGTAGGGACAAGGAATGTACAAAGTATGAATCTAGGAAAATTGCGAGTTGTAAAAAATGAAATGGAATACATAAAGATTGATATCCTAGGCATTAGTGAGCTGAAATGGACTAGTTTTGGCCATTTTAAATCATACAACCATATGGTCTATTATGGTGGGAATGACAAATTGAAGAGGAATGGTGTAGCATTCATCATCACAAAGAATGTTTCAAGATCTTTCCTGAAGTACAATGCTGTCACTGATAGGATAATATCCATATACCTACAAAGAAGACCAAATAAAATGACTATTATTCAAATTTATGCACCAACCACCAAAGCAAAAGATTGGGAGACTGAAAATTTTCATAAACTTCTGCAGTCTGAAGTTGACTGAATATGTAATCAAAATGTGTTAATTATCACAGATAATTAGAATGCAAAAGTTGGAAACAAAGAAGAATCATTGGTAATTGGAAAATTTTTTCTTGGTAACAGAAATAACGCTGGAGATCACATGATAGAATTTTGCAAGACCTATGACTTATTCATTGTAAATACCTTTTTTCAACAACACAAAAGGCAGCTATACATGTGGACTTCACCAGATAGAGTACACCAGAATCAAATTGACTACATCTGTGGCAAGAGGTGATGGAAAAGCTTAATATCTTCAGCCAAAACAAGACCAGGAGCTGATTGTGGAATAGACCATCAACTTCTCATATGCAAGTTCAACTTGAAGTTAAAGACAATCAAAACAAGTCCATTAGAGCCAAAATATTATCTTTTATAATCCTTACTGAATTTAAAGACTATCTAATGAAAAGATTTGATGCATTGAACACCAATGACCAAAAACCAGAAGAATTGTGGGATGACATCAAAAACATCATCCATGAAGAAAGTAAGAGGTCATTAAAAAGATGAGAAAAGAAGAAAAGACCAAAACGGATGTCAGAAGAGACTGAAACTTGCCCTTGAGTGAGAAGTAGCTAAAGCAAATGGAAGAAATTACAAGATAAAAGAGCTCAACAATATTTCAAATAGCAGCTCAAGGAGACAAAGCCAATTACTATGATGAAATGTGCAAAGACCTGGAGTTAGAAAACCAAAAGGGAAGAACACCCTCAGCATTTCTCAAGCTGAAAGAACTGAGGAAAAAATTTAAGCCTCGAGTTGCAATATTGAAAGATTCTATGGGCAAAATATTAAATGATGCAGAAAGCATCAAAAGAAGATTGAAGAAATACACAGAGTCACTGTACCAAAAAGAACTGGTCGATCTTCATCCATTTCAGGAGATGGCATATGATCAAGAACCAATGGTATTGAAGGAAGAAGTTGAAGCTGCACTGAAGAAATTGGTGAAGAACAAGCCTCCAGGAATTGATGGAATACTCTTTTAGATGTTTCAACAAACAGATACCCCACTGGAGGCACTCACCTGGTTATGCCAAGAGAATTGGAAGACAGCTACCTGGCCAACTGACCAGAAGAGATCCATATTTATACCCATTCCAAAGAAAGGTGATACCACAGAATGTGGAAATTACAGACCAATATCATTAATATCATATGCAAGTAAAATCTTAGTGAAGATAATTCAAAATGGTTGCAGCAGCATATTGACAGAGAAATTCCAGAGGTGCCAGCTGAATTCAGAAGAGGACATGGAAGAAGGGATATCATTGCTGATGTCAGATGGATCTTGGCTGAAAGCAAAGAATACCAGAAAAATGTTTACTTGTGCTTTATTGACCAGGCAAAAGCATTTGATTGTGTGGATCATAACAAATTATGGATAACTTTGAGAATAATGGGAATTCCAGAACACTTGACTGTATTCATGAGGAACCTATACATGGACCAAGAGGCTGTTGTTTGAACAGAACAAGGTGACACTGCATGGTTTAAAATAAAGAAGGGAGTGTGTTGGGGTTGTATCCTTTCACTATACTTATTCAATCTATATCCTGAGCAAATAATCTGAGAAGCTGGACTGTATGAAGAAGAACATGGCTTCAGGATTGGAAGAAGGCTCTTTAACAACCTGTGATACACCGATGACACAACCTTGCTTGCTAAAAGTGAGGGTGACTTGAAGCACTTACTGATGAAGTTTGAAGACTACATCTGGCATATGGATTACATCTCAATATAAAGAAAACAAAAATTCTCACAACTGGACATATAAGCAGCATCACAATAAATGGAGAAAAGATTGAAGTTGTCAAAGACTTCATATTGCTTGGTTCTATAATCGACACCAATGGAAGCAGCAGTCAGGACATCAGACAACATATAGCACTGGGTAAGTCAGCTGTGAGGGACCTCTTTCAAGTGCTGAGGAGCAAAGATGTCTCGTTGAGGACTAAGGTGTGCCTGACACAAACCATGATATTTTAATTGCCTCATATGCATGTGAGAGCTGGACAATGAATAAAGAAGACTGAAGAAGAATTGATACTTTTGAGATGTGGTGCTGGCCAAGGATGTTGAAAATACCATGGACTGCTAAAAGAACTAACAAATCTGTCCTGGAGGAAGTGCAGCTGGAATGCTCCTTGGAAGTGAGAATGACCAGACTTTGTTCCACCTACTTTGGTCAAGTTATCAGAAGGGATTATTCCTTGGAGAAGGATGTCATACCTGGTAAGGTGGAGGGTCGATGAAAGAGGGGAAGGCCCTTAACAAGATGGATTGATACAGTTGCTGCAGTGACGAGGTCAAGTACAGCAGGGATTGCAGAGCTGGTGTGGGACTGGGTGGTGTTTTGTTCTGCTGTGTATAGGGTCGCTATGAGTCAGAAATGACTATATGGCACCTAAGAAGAACAACAATAACTTTGTTCATGTCAGAAGGGATCATATCCTGGAGATGGATATCATGCTTGGTAAAGTGGAGGGCCAACAAAAAAGAGGAAGGACCTCAACAACGTGGACTGACACAGTGGCTGCAAGGATGGGCTCAGATATAGCAAACATCATGAAGCTGGCACAAGACAGGGCAGTGTTTCATTCTATTGTACATAGGGTTGCTCTGAGTTGGAGCCAACTCGATGGCAGCTAACAACAACAACAATTTTAAATTTTAAATGTATGCTCCAAATTTATAAATAAAATGGATGGCAGGATTAGGATAGAAATTTAAGTCATCCTTATTGACGTTGACACATTAGATGACAGTATTCCCGTTGTGTTGTTGTTGTTGTTGTTTGCTGTCTAGTCGGACCTGACTCATAGCGACCCTTCCAAGGTTTTCGAGGGGGTGTCTGTCACTATGGAAGTAGATTGCCCAACCTTCCTTCAGAGGAGTGGCTGGTGGGTTTGAATCCCCAGCCTTCTGGTTAGCAGTCAAGTGCCTTAGGCACTATGCTACTATAGCTCCAATTGTGTTGTATTACTATAAATTCAATGTGGTGGAGGATTGCTATAAAGCACAGTAATGTGTAAGAAAATTTTCTCAACTTCTTTTAGAGCTATAGCAATTAAGTCTAGCTAGCCTTGTTATTGTTAGGTGCTGTCAAGTCATCTCTGACTCATAGTTACACTACGCATAGCAGAATGAAACACTGCTGGTCCTGTGCCAGCCTCACAATCTTTGCTAAACCTGAGCCCATCATTGCAGCCACTGTGTCTACCCATCTCGTTGAGGGCCTTCTGCCTTCTTTGTTGACCCTCCACTTTACCAAGTATGATATCCTCCTCCAGGGAATAGTTCATTCTGACAACATGTCCAAAGTAGGTGAGATGAAGTCTGGCCATTCTTGCTTCCAAGGAGCTTTCCGGCTACACTTCTTCTAGAATAGATTTGTTAGTCCTTTTAGCAGACCATGGCACTCTTAGCATTCTTCTCCAACACCACAACTCAAAAGCTTCAACTGTTCTTTGGTCTTCCTTGTTCATTGTCCAGCTCTCACATGGATAAGAGATGATTCAAAATACCATGGCTTGTGTCAAAATACCATGGCTTGATTCAAAATACCATGGCTTAGTCTTCAAGGAAACATCCTTGCTCCTCATCACTTGAAAGGGGTCCTTTGCAGCAGATGTGTCCAATGCAATATATTGTCCGATGTCTTGACTGCAGCTTCCATTGTTGTTTATGGTAGAACCAAGTAATACGAAATCCTTGACAACTTCAATCTTTTCTCCATCCACCATGAAGCTGTATGTTTGGACTAGTTGTAAGGATTTTTATTTTCTTTATATTGGGGTGTAATCCATACCACATACTGTAGTCTTTAACCTTCATCAGTAAGTTCTTCAAGTCATTCTCACTTTCAGCAAACAAAGTTGTGTCATCTGCGTATTGCAGGTTGTTAATTAGCCTTCCCCCAAGCGTGATGCCACATTCTTCATGTAATTCAGCTTCTTGGATTATTTGCTCAGCATGCAAGTTGAATAAGTATAGTGAAAGGATACAACCTTGACCCACTCCCTTCTTGATTTTAAGCCAAGCATTGTCCCCTTGTGTTCAAACGGCAGCCTCCTGGTCTATGTACAGTTTCCTCATGGTTACAATCAAGTGTTCTGGAATTCCTATTCTTAATATTGTCCACAATTTGTAATGATCCACACAATCAAATGCTTTGGCATAGTCAATAAAACATAAGTAAACATCTTTCTGGTATTCTTTGCTTTGAGTCAAGATCCATCTGATACCAGCAATGATATCTCCTGTTCCACATCCTCTTCTGAATCCAGCTTGCACTTCTGGAAGATCTGTCAATATACTGCTGCAACCACTTTTGAATTATCTTCAGTAAGATTTTACCTGTGTGTTATATTAATGATATTGTTTGATAATTTTCACATTCCATGGTATCACTTTTCTTTGAAATGGGTATAAATACAGATCTCTTCCAGTCAATTGGCTAGGTAGCTGTCATCCAAATCTCTTGGCATAACCAAGTGTGTGCTTCCAGCAGGGCATTCATTTGTTGAAACATCTCAATGGGTATTCCATCAATTCCTGGAGCTTTGTTCTTCACCAATTCCTTCAGTGCAACTTCGAGTTCTTCCTTCAGTACCATTGGTTCTTGATCATATGCCACCTCCTAAAATGGATGAAGATTGACCAGTTCTTTTTGGTACAGTGACTCTGTGTATTCCTTCTATCTTCTTTTGATGCTTGCTGCCTCATTCAATATTTTTCCCATAGAATCTCTCAGTATTGGAATCCAAGTCTTAAATTTTTTCCTCAGTTCTTTCAGCTTTAGAAATGCTGAGGGTGTTATTCCCTTTTGGTTTTCTAACTCCAGGTCTTTGCACGTTTCATTATAGTAATTGGTTTTGTTTTCTGGAGCTGCTCTTTGAAATCTGTTCAGCTCTTTTATCTTATCATTTCTTCCATTTGCTTTAGCTACTTTCCACTCAAGGGCAAGTTTCCAAGTCTCTTCTGACATCCGTTTTGGTCTCTTTTTTTCCTTTCTTGTCTTTTTAATGACCTCTTGTTTTCTTCATGGATGATATTCTTGATGTCATCCCATAATTATTCTGGTTTTCAATCATTGGTGTTCAATGCATTAAATCTATTCTTTAAATGGTCTTTAAGTATGGGAGGGATATTATCAAGGTCATATTTTGTTTCTTGTGGATGTTTTAATTGTCTTCAACTTCAACTTGAACGTGCATATCCTGGCCTTATTTTGGCTGAAGATATTGATCTTCTCCATCACCTCTTGCCACAACTGTAGTCAATCTTATTCTTGTGCATTCCATCTGGTTAAGTCCACATGTATAGTCATCACTTATGTTGTTCAAAAAAAGTATTTGCAATGAAAAAGTTGTTGGTCTTGCAAAATTCTATCACACGATATCCACCATTATTTCTATCTCCAAGGCCATATTTTCCAACTACCGGTTGCTCTTGTTTACTTCCAACTTTTGCAGTCCAATCACTAGTGATAATCGATATATTTTGATTGCAAGTTTTGTCAATTTCAGACAGCAGGAGTTGTCAGAAATCTTCAATTTCCTCATCTTTGGCTTTAGTGGTTGGTGTGAAATTAGGGATAATAGTACTATTAACTGGTCTTTCTTGTAGGTGTATGGATATTATCTCATCACTGACAACATTGTAGTTCACGACAGATCTTGAAACAGTCTTTGTGATGATGAATGCCACACGATTCCCGCCATAGTAGATCATAAGGTTGTCTGATTCAAAATTGCCAAAACCAGTCCATTTCAGCTCATGAATGCCTAGGATATGAATCTTTATGTGTTTCATTTCCTTTTTGACTACTTTCAGTTTTCCTAGATTCATACTTTGTACTTTCCATGTTCTGTTATCAATGGATGTTTGCAGCTGTTTCTGCTCATTTTGAGTCATGCTACATCAGCCAATGAAGGTCCCAAAAGCTTTACTTTCTCCATATTGTTAAGATTGTCTCTACTCTGAGGAGTCAGCTCTTCCCCAGTCAAGTTTTGTGAGCCTTCCAACCTGGTAGGCTCATCTTCTGGCATTATGTCAGACAATGTTTCAGAGCTGTTCATAAAGTTTTCCAGTAATATATCAGACAGTGTTTCACTGCAATTCATAAAGTTTTCACTGGCCAATTCTTTGAGAAGTAGAAGTCCTCTCCTTTCTTCTGAGTCTTTTTAAGTACGAAAGCTCTGCTGAAATCTTGCCACCATGGGTAACCCTGTTGGCATTTTGCAACATGGAGGCATAGCCTCTAGCCTTACAGCAACATGTAAACCACCACAGGATGACAAACTGACAGACAAGGTTGTCTCCCTCTACACCTGCCTATCACAGGCCTCAGTCTTAATATACAGCCACACCTAAGCAAAAAGCAGCCTCCAAGCCCTGGGCTTGCCTACCTCATGCTCTGGTCTTAATATAGATCCATACCCAAACAAAAAGCACCCTCCAAGTCCCAGACCGACCTACTTCAGGCCCCTGTCTTAATAGAGAGCCACACCCAGGTGGAAAGCAGCCTCCAAGCCCCAGATCTGCCTACCTCATGCCCCGGCCTTAATATAGAGCCATAACCAAGCAAAAAGCGCCCTCCAAGCCCAGGGCGTCCTCAGAAGGAAGATGGGGCAATCTATTTCCGTAGAGCTACTGCCTCGGAAACCCAAGGAGGGGTCGCTATGAGTCCTGTTCTACTCAATGGCACATAACAACAATAACAACACAAGCCCAGGGCCTGCCTACTTCAGCCCTTGTCTTAATATAGATCCACACCCAAACAAAAAGCAGCCTCCAAGCCCCGGACCCACCTACCTCAGTCCCAAGCCTTAATAAAGAGCCACATCCAAGTGAAATACAGCCTCCAAGCTAGCTTAGACATCCAGATAATTCAAAATATAAGGCAATTGAGAAGATAATTCATCCAAAATTTCTGGCCTTATTTTTTCATACTTTCTGAGATGTTGAGAGTAGATAAATATGATGTGAAGAAGCCACCATTGGTTGTAAGACATGCTGTAGGGGCAAAGCAGATAAAAAGCAGGACCAATATAACGTCACTTTAAAGGAACAAAAAGAAATAGATAAAGTAAATATATTTTTGCTCATGAAAATTAATGTGGTAAAATAGACTGATGACTGATTAAGTAACACCCTAATTATGTTTATATCTTGCACAGTTTATATAATGAACAATTACACTGAATTATTATTTGAGGCTCAAGTTTAAAATGGTAATTTGCATACCATCAGATTCACTCCTTTAGGTGTACAGTTGGATGAGTTTTGACAAACTATACTGAATTCTTAACTGCCCTGCATTTCTGAGGATGTCTATAATCTTTTCCACTCATGTACCTTCCACTCCCACACCAGCTGTTATGATGAATTCCTCAAATTTGCTAACCTGACACAGAATTTCTTTTCTTCTGAGAAATATCCAGTATCTTGCTTCCTCCTTTAACTTTTCAACCACATCTACTATATATCATTCTGGACCATATATCTGTGTAATCTGGAATTCTGAGTTCTATATAATATTCTGTTCTGTTAAGCATCCCTAAGGACTATTTTTTTCCATGGAAAATTGCTGTTCTTCATAGTGCAATAGCCTAGTCTCATGTGGAGAATTTCTTCTATCAGGGATATGGATTTTGCTTGAAAGGTTTACTTTATATGAGTTGCTTTCTTTGTAAGCCTTGGAACAAAAAAACAAAATTTTTCCTCCTAAAAGGTAGATATTCTGTTTTTGTTGACCAACAGTCACTAGTATCAGTTGGCTTTCTTCAGCACTGTGTAACTTCATGAAAGCCTTCCAGACATAAGTCTAAAAGATGTTAGATTTGAAAAACAAAAAACTTGGTATAGAAAGGTCAGAAACCTTTGCATTTATATTGCACTACCTAATTTATGCTGATTCTGAAATTTTTGAAAATAACAGCCCACCTGCCATTATTTTCTCTCTGAGTATTAATTAATATTTTCACACAGTTATCTATTCTACTCAATGTATTTTGAGATTTAATTGGATTACAAAACTTATCAACCAGACTGTGTGGTTTTTGCTTGGTAAAGGACCACACACTCACTAAAGCCTTAAGAGTTTGTTTACTGTGGATTTTATCCAACATTATTAAGTTTGGCTGTCCAAAAATACAGTTTTGAAAGATGAGGTTAGATCTATTAATACTCTATTGGTTGAGATTTCATTATATGAGAGAGATTTCATATTTTTCTCAGACCAAACAAATTTTATTAGGTCATATTATTTTTAGGTAATTTCCAACTTTTTATGGGGCTCCCAAAACTTGGGGTTTTAAAATATTATTTTATTTTTCTTTTTTAAATATACTCTTTCATTATGGTTTTAATAAAAGTAAAAATGTATTCTTGTTTATTATGTGTCTAAGGACAGGAGAAATGCAGAGATACTTTTAAAGTTTTATGCCCATGTTACAGAGGAAACAATTTTCTTCTTTCTTTTTTATCGTGATTTTGGTGAAAGTTTACAGCACAAATTCTTTTTCCTTTCACCAGTTCATAGACATTTTGTTTCATGACCTTGATTGTAATACCCACAATGTGACAGCTCTCTTCCCACTTCCTGCTTGTGGTTACCGTTTTCTTATGGCCTTTTTTTTCCTGTGCAATCATGCTCTTCTAGTATCTTTCTGCACAAATGCTTCCCTTCCAATCTCCCATGATTGATTGTTCAAAAGAATCAATACCTGGTGATTCACTACCTGGTATTTACTACCTCATGAAATTGTTCACCTTGTAGGTCTGTGTGTTGTTTGGCTAGGAGTGAAACCAAAGGAGTGAATTCAGTTCCAGGCCTGAAGGGTGACTAGGAGGCATAGTCTTGGGTGTTTTTTCAGTCTCTATCTGACTGGTACCTGGTCTTTATATGATATTCAGTTTTGTTCCACATTTTTTCTCCCATTCTATCCAGGATCTCCAATTTTGATCCCTATCTGAGTGGTTGGCAGTGGTACCCAGGTACCATCTAGTTCTTCTGGTCTCAGGGTCATGTAGGCTGAGTTTCCCATGAGCTGCTGCTTCCTTGAACTAATTTGAGGAAACAATTTTCAATGTGGCCTTTTCCTTTTTGCTATGATGTTGTCACCTCTGGTCCTGGAAGGAATCACATGGCAGAACCTATGGACTACTGTTTCATTTAATAGGCTTAATTTTCATGATGGTCTATTTTCTGGCATACTAACTACTTACATACTCACCTAGCAGTTATTTTACACTTTCTTAGAGAATAAATCACATTCACATTTCTAGTATTTGTATTCATTGTTGTTGTTGTTTTTATGTGCCGTCGAGTCGGCCCCGACTCATAGCGACCCCACCTTGGGTTTCCAGGCAGTATCACTACGGAAGTAGGATTGCCCAACCTTCCTTCCAAGGAGTGGCTGGTGGGTTTGAACTGGCAGCCTTCTGGTTAGCAGTCAAGTGCTTTAGCCACTATGCTACCAGATCTGTCAATCATATTAACTATTGACTATGTGTAGCCATTGGGCTGAATGTCATCATAGTTCAATTGACACATAACTATTTTCAGCATTTAATCCACAATATATGTATTTTAAATTCTAAACTGGGTTATGTTCAGGGCTTAAATGCAAATGTCTCTATATTCTATTACTGATCCCCAAACTATAAACTCTCCAACAATTTTTTCCCCGATAAAGAACCATAGACTTATTTCAAGCTCAAGAAAACCAACCAGAAGCCTCAAGCTATGTTTAGATAGATAATTAAAACTAAAGTGTAAACTAGGTTTTTAAATCATTATTATTTATATTTAAAAAGCATTTTTTAAAATGTACTTATAAATGTACTGGTATAAAGGGAGCTCTGGTGGTGTAGTGATCAAGGCATTTGACTGCTAACCAGAAGGCTGGCAGTTCGAACCCATCAGCTACTCCTTGGAAGGAAGGTTGAGAAAACTACTTCCGTAGTGATACCACCTCGGAAACCCAATGAGGGGTCACTATGAATTGGACCCGACTCAATGGCAGTGAGTTTGGTTTGATAATGGTATAAAATCAGAGTAATGAAATTTCATTGTTTTCAAGGAAATAATCTTTTTTTTGGTGTAGGAAAAATGAAGAACTTCTGTAATGCTTCTTTTTTCCTCTTTAAAAACATGCATCGTGGTGTTGAAGAAATAAATTGTGAACTTCACCTATCATCTTCAACCTGATTGTTATTTAGTTCTTAAAAATAATTTTTAACCTCAAAACTATCAATTTGTTGTTATATATAAAAGTCATTTCCAGTCGTATAGTCTTTTCTCAATGATATAGTCCTCATGTAGATATGGATTCACACATCAATTTATCATTAAAATAATTATACTTTATAATGCACAAAAAATATGAAGAATGAAGAAAGATTCTGAAATATAGCAACTCTGGTCCCATTCTCCTTTTATTTTCATGGAGAATTTATTGAATTTTTATGGCTGTTTAAAAATGGAAAGGTACTTGTTTTCTATTATTCTTAAGAAAACCAACGTAAATTTTCTGAAACTCTGAACAGGCAAATTATGATTAGGATTTCAATAAAGATAACTTGGTAATTTCATAAAGTGAGTTTTATATGTAGCTCTATAGTACATACCAATGAATTCTAAAATTACAAGTTTAAGAACAAATCCTTGGAAAAGATGTAAATACACCTTTGAATATGAAACAGAGACTACTCAGTAATTCTGTAATGTGATTTGTTCTGCTGTTATTGATCATTCATTCCAAGGACAGCATCATTTTGGAAGTAAAGTAGAACTTTGTGGTCAACAAGTGAAGCCTCTTAATTTTCAGGTCAGTACATTGAATCCTGGAGAGGTTAAGTCACTTGTCCAAGGTCACACAGCTGGACTATAGGCCCATGGCTCTATTTACCATAAAAGGCAGCCCATAAGCTCTTCCAGTATAAAAGAAATATCAACTTGAACCCAGTCAGTTTGCAAGTTTTCTGTCAGTTCTATTTACCAATGTTTTGTAATCCCCAAGTGTTTGATGATTTTCCATGGTGAAGAGGATAATATGAAAGGATATTCTTACTGATTTCACTACATTAATATACAAAGTTAATGTGCCTTATCCTGTAAACTGTTCCACATGAATTGTGGGAAATGATCCAAATACAGTATGGGAAAAAAATAGATCTTTTTTGTTATTTCATTTTATAATTTTAACAGAAATGGGGAGTAAAGCTTTCTAAGTTAACCCAAAGGTAGAAACCTGCATGTTTTGCAAGTGTTAAACCTTCATAGTTGTCATTAAACTGCACAGAAATATTGCTGAATAACATCTCATTTTCTCAGGATTTCAGAAGCTATAGCTAGATAATAATACAAATGATATTAAACAAAATGAAAAAGAAACACTCTCTCCGGATGGGTTGAGAAGCTCTGAAAAAAGTCCCTTTCAATGAAGTATGAAAACTGACGGAAGAGAGGTTTTCACTAGAATGCCTTTCCCTTGCATCTGGTCATGTATGGTTTCCAAATCAGTGGAACTTGGGAGTTATAATTCAAATGAAAATGTTGTGTTTGAGATATAACATTTCTTAAAGTTCTTAGGAACTTCAAAATATACATTTTAAACCAACAGACAAGTCTCAAGGGCAAATTATTGAAATGATGTACATATGGATGTGTGTTTATCTTAATCATGACAACTTTTATGCTATCAGTTTTGAATAATTTTTTATAAATAATAAAATGTAAATATGTAATTTAAGATAATTAGTAATTAATGTAAATTATTTTCCCCAGCTTCTCTGTGACCTCCAGCTCAGCCATATTCATAGGATACAGTAATTCACAGGACAATCCCATAGTTTGAAAGGTCTAGAAGGACCTTATTCCTGGTATAGATTATAGAGTATGTTGTCTATTTCAGCTGGCCTGTGCCTCAGATGCAATAAAACAAGGAAGGACTTTCTCACTTAGTTCATTTAAATAAAACAAAGTTTAAGGGAGATGAGTTATTTCTCCTATGAATTATTGCTATCATCACATTTTACAGAAGAAGAAACGGTCTTAGAAATAAATGTTAACTAAATTGACTGTGGTCCCATGATTAGCATGATAAAGATTTGAAACAAATGTTGGCTAAATACCAAAACCTATATAATACTACTCTTTAGAGATGTATACTAATCAAACAGAAATGCATGATTATTAAAAGACAGAATAATGACTTATAAGGGATTCAACAAGTCTAGAAAATAGATATGACAGCTATATGTGAGAAATGTCCATTTGTAGCGTAAGATATGCATAAGAGATAATACCTATAACTATATAACAGAAATGTGTGTGTATGTGGGAACAACAACAACAAAACAGTTTCTGTTAAGTCAGTTATGAGTCATGGCAACCCCATATGTGTCAGAATAGAACTGAGCTCTATAGGGTTTGCTATGGCTAATTTTTCAGAAGTAGGTAGCTCTTTCTTCCAAGGTGCCTCAGAATGGAATCTAACTTCCAACCTTTCATTAGCACCAGAGCATGTTAAGACCATCTGCACCATCCAGGGACTACTCTCTTTTGTGTATAACAAAAAAAAAAAAAAAAAAAAGTTAAGAAAAACACAAAGTCAAATACATAATAGAATAAAATAGAAAATATCTATTTTTGTAGCAGTGAGCGTAGTCAAAAGATAGGACAAAATATATTTTGCTCTATTAAGTTATGACATTGAAAACAATAGCCAAAGCACCCTGACCTGTGGGAGGGGAAATGATTTCAAAGCTAACTCATGACTCTGCCAGGGCTCAGGGAAATGTGTCACTCTGGCCCACACATCTATTGTCGGTCATGAAGGTCTTTGAAAACTGTATGCAGCACTAAAAATGTGCTAAGTGGTTTTACCAATTATTAGCATTATTTCCTTTGGTACATTATTCCTTGAGAAGAAAGAGAATAACATTTGTCTTGGCTTTTGTTCCTTTTCCCTTCAAGCTTCCCTTTCCCACCAATAATGTCTCTCTGTTCCATTCAGTGTAGCTTAAGACACATTTCAATATTCAACACATATTTATTTCAAGTCTAATATGTGTGACTGTAATGAAGCTGCTTGAATGCTGTTTTTAAATTATATAAAACATTTTTTTCTGAGAGAAATATAAGTATATTTAAGGTTGAGTTAAATTTTTTTATAAGAATATTTTTTTCCTTTGCTAATGAAATTTATATTATTTATTCTTTTTAAAATGATCTCTTTGATCTCTTTCCTCTGGAGAGGAAAGTCAAGGAGTTTATTTCATGTAATATTTAGCAAGTAACTGTCATGCAATTTTCTATTTGTATACAGAGTATTTCTATCTTTTTAAAAAGTGAGTAGAAAGTTGCATACCTTCAAATGGAAAATTATATTAAATACAAGGTTTTCACACTTTTAGGTAAAGTTCCAGTGAGGGCTTGAGCTTTTGAAGACTAGAATGACAGATGATTGAGAATGGGGTGGCAGTTCTGTGATAAAGTCAGTGCCATCCAGGCAAGGCTGGCATCTGTCTGTTAATGCAAAGGTTAGAGCAGATTCGAATATAAGAAGACAAGGTAATAGCTGAAGGTAGAAGTTGACTTAGGATGGAAGGACTTTGAGATGAATGCAGGCATGTGAAAGATCCCTGGGCCTTATAAGGATACCAGATGAGGAGATTTTAGCTATGTTTTATGTTTTATCCATGTACACTGCTGAGTGCTTCTGTCCTCCTCCTCTATAGGGAAATAGACATGGTGTCTGATTATCAGTGACCTTATGTTGCTAAATTTTGTTTCTTTTTTCTCTCCATGGAAGGGAGGATAGAGAGGCTTTGAGGGTGAAGGAATTGAACAGAAGTTTTTTCATGCCAGATTATAATAAAGAGGAATATTTAGACATATTATTAAAATTAAAATAAGTATATATAATCAATAACTGTATCTACACCTTTAATTATAAGCTGTTTTTAAGTATTGGAGCTATGAGCAAATAGTGAAGCGTTTAGGTCTGAAAGACTCAGAGTGTAATAGACAAGATTATGGTAGTCAAATTTTCTGGTGAATTTATCCCCCGAATTAACCAAATAAGTGGTATGAATATCAGGTAGGGACAGTGAGATATCTACTCTGTTGTATCTTTGCCTTGGTTGTCCTTTAAATGACTTATGGATATTAGTCTAAGACTGTTGCTGTTGTTAAAGGCCATTGAGTCAATTTCAAATTATACTGATCCCATGTGACATAGTAGAAGTGCCCACTGAAGTTTTCTTGGCTGTAATCTTCACAGGAGCAGATTGCTGGGTCTTTCTCCTGTGAACTGCCCACTTTCGATTAGCTGCAAAGTGCTGAATGATTGGGCAACTAGGGTTTCTTTTATTACTCTAAGATGTGAATTGCAAAAATTTATGCATAATGATTATAATAATTAACTTGTTAATGAAAAAAAAAAAGAAGTTAGGAATTTTATGTTTATAATCTTCACCTTGGTAACTTCAATGCATGTTAGTGGTTCAAACCTTGACTCTAGGGTTTTTACTACCACACGGTGGTCGTAGAGCTTCCATGGAGTTTTGTTGTTGTTGTTCTTATGTGCCATTGAGTTGGACCCTACTCATAGTGACCCCTCCATGGGCTTCCGAGGTGGTATCACTACGGAAATAGATTGCC
>NW_006922055.1:1590848-1597955 GCF_000298275.1 Orycteropus afer afer | reverse complement strand
TTGAACCACCAGCCTTCTGGTTAGTAGTCAAGTGCCTTAGACACTATGCTACCAGAGCTCCTCCATGGAATTTTAGTGCTTTAAAATTTTAATCCTCAAACATAAGGATAAACAAAAATGATGATTAACCCTAAAGGCACTATTATATAACTTTTGGCTCCATTTTGCAAAAATTCTATTAACATAGCCATCTCCCCACTATCATTTTCTAAGATTTGCTATCTCGGAATTATATTAGTATGTCTTTGGAACATACTAATATAATTAGTCCTTTTGACTAACATAATCCTTTTGGCTTTTTATATAGGTTTTTATACAGTTCTTATATCAGAAAGAGTCCTTTATGAGCATTTAACAACCAGTAACTGATTTTGAAAATCCTTCCAGATAACTTGGCCTTTTCTATCTTACTATCACAAGATGCTATTATTAGGGGAATTTTTAAATGCAGATGTTCAATAAATAGTGGTTGAACAAAAGCAAGACAGCATTGATTGCCAGGGATAATTCAGCTGATCTAGTGTCTGAACCAATGCCATCTTCCTTCCTTGCTGTCTCATGAGCATCCTTGTGGAGTGAGTATCATAGTTAGCCAAAGAAGACTGTCTTCTCTAAGAAGAGAGGCCTTCTTTAATCAAGGGTCTGCGAATGGCTAGGATTTCTTCTTGGAACCCTCTCTGAGGAGAGTGTCATTTACTATCATAATGTGAGAACAATTTTATAATCTTCCTATCTATAAAATTGCTTAGGAGTCCAACTTTTCTATCATGTTGTCTTCATCCCTCTGAAAAAAAATGTAAAATGATAATTGGGTGTGTGGAATAAAAAATTATCCTTAGAGATAATGTGACCAAATACATTTTAAAAGTTATATAACAATTTACAAATAATCTTGGTTTGATTTGAGGGAGCTCAATTGAGTTACATGTGGTGACATGTAGACGTGAATTTTGAGGCTGAGCCTCTGGTGTTTAAAACCCAGCGAGATGCACCTGGTGCACAGGTAACAGCCCAGCTTATAGACTGAGACAGACTAGGAAGAAGGAAGAGGCCATCCACTGCTCAAAGAATTGGCCAGGGAAAACCTTATGAATAGCAAAGAAACACTGTTTGGTACATTACCTCGCACCTTTAGGAATAGCCCGTTTAGGCTAAAAGGCTTTCAAAATAGGACTGGGAAAGAGCTACAACAATTGAGTTAGGGGTTTCCTTACCACCTTCTGAGTGAAAGAATAATGTCAGGGTGTAGTCTTTAAAAACCTATTCCTCTTTCCTCCCGCAGGGAAATAGTTAATGATCAGCAGCTGGGATCATTGCTGCACAAGGAGAACTGAATTTCTCCATATGATTTTAGTTACTGGATGCTGGATGCTTGTAAAGTGCTCTTTCTGAATGAAAAGGTAATTACAGTATTTAATAGCAACTCCAGGAAGTGTGTATTCTACAACTTTGTTTTCTTCTCTTTGGCTAATATAAAAGCATGAGCAAAGCTTTCCAGCTCTTCCAATGATCCCTACTCTTTTGGGCAAAATCCCCAAAGTGCCAGTACCCTGAGAAGCCATTTATTTGATGAGGCTGTAGAAAAAGAGAGAGGGCTTGAGAGAATAGACTAGGAAGAGAAGCAAACAAAAGAAGAGGGATGGAAGGAGAGAAGGGGGGAGTGAAAGAAGGAAGAAAGGGAGGAAAAAGAAAGAGAGGAAGGGAGGGAGGGAGGGAAAAAGGGAGGGAGGGGAGGAAATGAAATCTTTCATTCAAAGAACCAGCTTCCTTGAGCTGTGGTTTTAACTCTAGAATCAAGTAAGGAACAGATGTGTCTGAAGGTTTGTATTATAAGAGAAAGAAGTACAGCCTTTGAATTTGAACTAGATAAGGCACTCACCAGAATTCAGAACAACAGGATAATACTGTTGGTGCCCTGGGAACTGGAGTCAGTTCCCTTTATGGAACTTAAGTTTTCTTCCTATATTAAATGCCTCAGTAATATCTTAACCTTAACAAATAAGAATATATAGAAAATGGAATCCCAATAAGCTGTAATTTGATGTCTTCACAATAGGTGATTTGAGGACCATGACCTTCAGGCCTCCAGAGAGCCTCTTAAGTAGCACCCCATTTCCCAACCATTGGCAAGCTCTCTGGCTCTAAGAGTCCCTCTTTGATTTCTGCATTTCTTGATTTTATATTAGGCATCTACTCTTGGATTTATTTATGTGTAGTTGTCTATTTCTTTAAACTGCTCTGGGCAACAAGCAAGTTGTTTTGTATCATCATTGTGCCCACTGCACTGGGCACAGGAGTAGGCAGGAAATGGCTTTCTAACAGTACAGTCCATTGCTTTGAGACAGTCTTTATAAATGTTATCTGTATTGCTTTTCTCAATAGGACAACTTTTCTACCCA
Source organism: Orycteropus afer afer (assembly GCF_000298275.1). NCBI lineage: Eukaryota > Metazoa > Chordata > Mammalia > Tubulidentata > Orycteropodidae > Orycteropus > Orycteropus afer. The sequence goes on along the minus strand of NW_006922055.1, from coordinate 1,595,556 downwards.
GATAAAAACAGGGATCTGACAGTAGATTTTAGGTGAAGAAGTCTTTCCTCTCTTGGGTCATTGTCATCCCCATTCCTGTGGACCACTAACACTCACCCCTATGAAAGTTAAAGAGTTTGAGGGGCTCATTTTAGATTCTGCTCCTATGTGAGACACTATGCTAAATGCTTTATTATTTACTTTCTAAAGTTTAATTTAATTTAATTGCTAACACTACCACGTATTTCCAAAATGATTTAATATACCATATATTTCAGTATATAGATACTTTAAAGGTTGGGCAATCCTACTTCCATAGTGATACTGCCTCGGAAACCCAAGGAGGGGTAGCTATGAGTCCGGTCTGACTTGACGGCACATAACAACAACAACAACAACAGATACTTTAAAAATCCCCTTAACTTCACCATCCTTTTCATTGTTCCCTTTTGCCATGAAATGCTCATTATTTACTCTATGTTTTCATCTGTGTCTTTTCCCATACATCCCTGAAATCCAAATGCACTTATTCCAGTATTTCTCACCTCTATTTTTCCAAACAGCTAATTAAAAAAAAAATTAATATTAATGAGACAAAAACAGTTATGATCATTTAAACTGAGTTTCCTTTTTATAAAATGCAGACTATGGATCTATTGGGGAATCCATTGTAAGCATTTAAATTTTGAATTTATAATCAGAAGAATTAGTAAAATTTTACAGTCTTTTGTACCTTGCCTACTTACCATTGACTTAATAGCTTTTATTATGCCCCTTGGATTTTTCAGTAAAATGATAAATATAAATAAGAGAAATTTAGACTAAATGTCTAAATTGATTAAAAATAAGCTATTTTGTAATGAAAGAAAGAGATTTGCTCACTCACCAGGCACACCAAAAAGATAAATGGAATTTCTGAATTTCTCTTTCTCTGAAAGTCTCAGTAGAACAGAATTGTGAGGGAGTACAATAGCTGATAACAAACAACAACACATGCACTGCCGTCCAGTCAGATCTGACTCATAAGTGACCCTTCCTTGGGTTTCCAAGGCAGTATCACTACAGAAGTAGATTGCCCAACCTTCTTTCCGAGGAGTGGCTAGTGGGTTTGAACCACCAGCCTTCTCATTAGCAGTCAAATGCCTTAGAAACTACACCACCAGAGCTCCTGTTCAACTAGCAACAAAATTTCTTGGAGAAAAACAAATTGAATTTTAAATGTATGAAACTGATCATGAGGAGAAAATGTAGGGTCAAAGTTATTTTTTTATTATGAATATACCTTCTTTTTATAGTAGTAATATAATCATATTTTAAAAATATATAAAGAAGATAAGAGAAAAAGGAACACCTTGAGTAATATAACCATCATTAATAAAATCACCACTACTATTTCAATGCAGGGTTTTTTTTTTTTTTCAGTTTCATATTTCTATGGAATTCCTGGATGGTGAAATGATTAAGTGCTAGATTATTAGCTGAAAGGCTGGTGATTTGAACCCACCCAGAGGTGCCTTGCAAGACAAGCCTGGTGATCTGCTTTTAAAAGACCAGTGTCTTAAAAACCTTAAGGAGTAATTCTACTCTATACACATGGAGTTGCTGTGAGTTAGAATCAACTTGATGGCAACTAACAAAAATGACAACAATGGCTGCATAGTCATATTTATGATATAAACCTATCATTTGCCATTGAGTTAACTTCTACTCATGGCACCCCATGTGTGTTCAGGGTAGAATTACACTCCATAGGGCTTTTAGTGGCTGATTTTTCAGAAGCAAATTGCCAGACCATTCTTCTGTGGTCCCTCTGGGTGGACTCAAACCTTCAACCTTTCAGTTAGCATCTGAATGTGTTAACTCTTTGCACCACCCACGGACACCATTTTTAATATGTTGTTGTTGTTGTTATGTGCCGTCCAGTCAGACCCAATTCATAGTGACCCTTCCTTGGGTTTCTGAGCACTATCACTACGGAATTAGATAGCCCAACCTTCCTTCTGAGGAGTGGTAGTGGGTTTGAACTGCCAGCCTTCTGGTTAGCAGTCAAGTGCTTTAGGCACTATGCTACCACAACTCCTTGTTAGGTGTCTAGTGGTGGAATTTTCTGAAGTGCGTTTGTACTGCCTACACATTGGTGGTGCTGACATCCACTAAAGCCCTGGCCATTTGCATCCTCACAATGAAGTCTCACTACTCTGGAATCAGCCCTTTGCTGATTTTTTCATCCCTTCTACATATTCCGCACTAGACATTTCCTGTTATTTTCTCTAGACTTGAAGGAACCATTAGTGCTCACTTAGGAATATCTGCTTTGACACATCTACCAATACTGAGCTGGATATGTCTTTGACCCACAAAGAGTTTCTGGGAGATGTTCATGGCCTCTCCTAGGCTTTACTCTTACTCTACCTTTTCTACTGTTCTATATTTTCTCTTCCCTATGCCAGAGGGCTCTTCATTCCTTTCCTGAATATATAGACCTTATTTACATCACATTCTTAGTTCATTCTACCTGTTGATTTTTTAAACATTTCCAGGTAACTTCTTGGTATGTTAAGATAAACTTAAGGTATTCAGAAACAAACAAACAAACAAATATATATATATATATATATATATATATATGTGTGTGTGTGTGTGTGTGTGTGTGTGTGTGTAAAATTTAGCTGAAGATAACTCAAAAATACTTGCAACAGTATATCAACAGGGAACTGCCAGAAAGTCCAGGTGAGTTCAGAAGAGGATATGTAATGAGGAATATCATTGCTGATGTCAGATGGATCTTTGCTGAAATACAGTATATCAGAAAGATGTTTATCTATGTTTTATTTACTATGTAAAGGCATTTGCCTGTGTGTACCATAACAAATTATGGATAACATTGCAAAGAATGGACATTCCAGAATGCTTAATTGTGCTCATGTGGAGCCTGTACATAGACCAGTTATTCAAACAGAACAAGGGGTACTGTATGGTTGAAATTCAGGAAAAATGTGTGTCCGTGTTGTATCATTTCCCCATACCTATTCAATATGTATACTGAAGTAATCTGAGAAGTTGGGCTATACGAAGAAGGACACATCAGTATTGGAGGAAGAATAATTAACAACTTGTGATATGCACATAATACAGTCTTTCTCGTTAAAAGAGAAGAAGACTTGAAGCACTTATGGATGCAGATCAATGACTACAGCCTTCAGTACAGATCACACCTCATCATAAACCAAAATTCTCAAAACTAAACCAATAAGCAACATCATGATAAACAGTGAAAAGACTGAAGTAGTCAAGGATTTCATTATACTTGGATCCACAATTAACACCCACGAAAGCAGCAGTCAATAAATTGAGCTACTTATTGCATATGGCAAATCTGCCACAGAATATCTCTTTAAAGTACTAAAAAGGAAAAAAGTCACTTTGAAAACTAAGGTGTGCCTGACTCAAGCCATGGTATTTCAACTGCTGCATATGCATGTCAAAGCTGGACAATGAATAAGGAAGACTGGAGAAGAATTGATGCCTTTGAATTATGTTTTTTTTTTTTTTTTTTTTAAATATTACATATATTGCCAGAAGAATGAACAAATCTGTTTTGGAAGAACTACAGCCAGAATGTTCCTTAGAAGTGAGGATGGCACAATTTCATCTCCTGTACTTTGGACATGTTATCAGGAGGTATCAGTTCCTACAGAAAGACAATATTCGTAGCAAAGTGGATGACAGTGAAAAAATGAAGACCCTCAACGAGATGGATTGACACAGCAGCTACAAGAATGGGCTCAAGCATAACAATGATTGTGAAGGATAGTGAAGGACCAGGTAGTATTTCATTCTGTTGTACCTACAGAGTGTACAGAGTGGCTATGAATTGGAAGTGACTTGATAACATCTAACAACAGCAACATATGCATACACACACACACACACACACATATATAATGCATATATATATATATATATATATATTTGTTGTTATGTGCCGTCGAGTTGGACCTGACCCATAGTGATCTCTCCTCTCTCCTTGGGTTTCTGAGGCAGTATCACTATGGAAGTAGATTGCCCATCTTCTTTCCAAGGAGTGGCTGGTGGATCAATCACTCATGCCAAAGATGAAGAAATTTAAGATTTTTACCAAATTCTTCAGTCTGAAGTTGATCAAACATGCAATCAAGGTGCATTGGTAATTACTGGTGATTGGAATGTGAGAGTTGGAAACAAAGAAGAAGGATCAGTTACTGGAAAATATGACTTTGGTAATAGAAATTATGTGGCATATTGCATGATAGAATTTTGCAAGATCAATGACTTATTAATTGGAAATACCTTTTTAAGTAACATAAACTATGATTATATATGTGAATGTCACCAGCAAGTGGGATGCAGAGGAATCAATTTGACTACATCTATGTAAAGAGATAATGGGGAAGCTCAGAACAAGACGAGGGCCGAGAATGGAACAGATTATCAATTGCTCATAAGCAAGTTCAAGTTACAGCTGAGAAAATTAAAACAATTTACAAGAGCCAAAGTACTACTTTGAATATACCCATCTGAATTTAGAGACCATTTCAAGTATAGATTTAGTACATTGAACAGTAAGACTGAACATCAGATGTTTTGTGGGATGACATTAAAGACATCATACATGAGGAAAGCAAAAAGCATTAAAAAGATAGGAAAGAAAAAAAAAAAGAGTAAAATGAATGTTGGAAGAGACTCTGAA
>NW_006922055.1:1587622-1588696 GCF_000298275.1 Orycteropus afer afer | reverse complement strand
GGGATTGGGCAGTGTTTCGTTCTGCTGTGCATGGGGTCACTATGAGTCGGAAACGGCTCGACGGTACTTAACAACAACAACAACAACATCACTACGGAAGTAGATTGCCCAACCTTCCTCCCAAGGAGTGGCTAGTGGGTTTGAACTGCCAGCCTTCAGGTTAGCAGTCAAGTGCCTTAGACACTATGCTACCAGAGCTCCTTCTGAATGTCACAGGAAGCATCAAAAAGAGATGAAAAGAATACACTGTACCAAATAAATATGAGAGAGAGAGAGAGAGAGATTTATCTCAAGGAAATGACTCATGCAGCTGTAGAAGCTGCTAAGTCCGAAGTTTGTGGGTCAAACATTAACCTGGAGGCTTCTTCTGACTCACACAGGTGTAGGGGCTGAGGAACCCAAAGCAGTAAAACAGGTCTCTGGCTTTGGAGCATGAGGAATCCAAGACATGGAAGATGGTTGGTTGTTGGCTCACAGGCTTCAAAGGCAACAATCCTAAGACTGGGAGGCAATAAGGCAGGTCACTGGTTCAGTTCCAGGAACTGAAAATGATGATGAGCTAGATGCAGAATGAAGATCCATCAGAAAGCTACAGAATTTCCCCAGAATATCCACATATATATTGGAAGCAGATTACATCCCTGAGGAAACTCCCCTTCAACTGATTGGCTGCTAGTGGCACATTTCATTGTGGAGGTGATTACATTATATAAGATATCATCACTGGGGTGAATACATCATAACTACTTAAGCCACTTAGAATCATGGTCCAAGCATGTCGACCTATAACTTTAACTATCACAAATACTGAAAGAGATACTTCAATAAACAAATGCAATACTGGAAGCACTCACTCATCTATTCCAAGAAAATTGCAAGACAACTACCTGGCTAACCAACTGGAAGAGATCCAAAGTTGTTCCTATTCAGAAGAAAGATGATACAATAGAATGTGGAGATAAACAAACAGCATCATTAATATCAGATGCAAATAAAATTATGTTGTTGTTGTTGTTGTTATGTGCTGTTGAGTCGGACTAGACTCATAGCGACCCCTCCTTGGGTTTCCGAGGC
>NW_006922055.1:1576710-1584127 GCF_000298275.1 Orycteropus afer afer | reverse complement strand
TTCCTCTGTCTGGCTTCCTGTCTTTTAATCCCCTTTCTCCTTCTCTTCTGGCCTGCTTCTTTGGGCGTCCCTGAGTTTCCCCTCCTCACCTAATCCCTTCGGCTGATTGCTCTTCTCTTTGGCTTCCTGGGTTTTATCCCTTTCTCCTGCTCTTCAGGCCTGCTACTCTGTGCTATGCCAGTGCTTACCTTGCTCCCGGAGACCCGGTTCCTCTCGGGAGGGTAACAAGGGAAAGTGACTTGGGTTAGGTGCACCTTAATCTTCAAGGAGACATCTTTGCTCTTCAGCACTTGAAATAAGTCTTTTGTAGCAGATTTGCCCAATGCAATACTTTGTCTGATGTCTTGACTGCTGCTTTCATTGATATTGATTGTGGAACCAAGTAATATGAAATCCTTGACAACTTCAATTTTTTCTCCATCCACTGTGAAGCTGTTTATTGGACGATTTGTGAGGATTTTTGTTTTCTTTATATTGAAGTGTAATCCATACTGTAGACTACAGCCTTTAATCTTCATCAGTAAGTACTTCAAGGCCTCCTCACTTTCAGAAAACAAAGTTGTGGTAGCAGCATATCACAGATTATTATTATTCCTCCTATCCTGATGCTACATTTGTCTTGAAATAATCCAGCTCCCCAGATTATTTGCTCAGCATACAAGTTGAATAAGTATGGTAAAAGTATACAACCTTGACACACTCCCTTCTTGATTTTAAACCGTGCAGTATCCCCTTGTTCTGTTTGAATGACAGCTTTGTGATCTATGTACAGGTTCCCAATGAATACAGTCAAGTGTTCTGGAATTCCCATTCTTCTCAATGTTATCCATAATTTGTTATGATCCACACAATCAAATGCTTTGACATAGTCTATAAAACATAAATAAACATCTTTCTGGTATTCTTTGCTTTCAGCCAAGATCCATGTGACATCAGCAGTGATATCCCTGGTTCCTCTTCTGAATCCAGCTTGCATTTCTGGAAGTTCCCTGTCAATATACTGCTGCAACCATTTCTGAATTATCTTTAGTAAGATTTTACTTGAATGTGATATTAATGATATTGATTGATAATTTCCACATTCTGTGGGATCACCTTTCTTTGGAATGGGTACAAATATGGATCTCTTTCAGTCAATTGGCCAGGTAGCTGTCTTCCAAATCTCTTGGCATAACTGAGTGAGTGCCTCCAGTAAGGCATCCATTTATTGAAACATCTCAGTGGGTATTCTGTCAATTCCTGGAGCCTTGTTCTTCACCAATTCCTTCAGTGCAGCTTCAACTTCTTCCTTTAATACCATTGGCTCACCATTCATCTTCAAGTTATCATTCCTGCATAGTAGAGCATATGGTTGTCTGATTCAAAATGGCCAAAGTTAGTCCATTTCAGCTCACTAATACCTAGGATATTGATATTTATGTGTTTTATTTCGTTTTTGACAACTTCCAATTTTCCTAGATTCATACTTTGTACATTCCATGTTCCAATTAATTATTCATGGATATTTGCATCTGTTTCTACATTTTGAGTCATGCCATATCAGCCAATAGAGGTCCCCAAAACTTAACTTTATCCACATCATTAAAGTCATCTCTATTCTGAGGAGTCAGGTCTTCCCAAGTCAAATTTTGAGTGCCTTCCAACCTGATGGGATCATCTTCTCGCATTATATTGGAAAATGTTTCAGGGCTATTCATAGTTTTCTAGTAACATATCAGACAGTGTTTCACTGCTATTCATAAGGATTTCACTGGCTATTTTTTTGAGAAGTGGATGGCCTCTTCCTCCTTCCTAGTCTGTCTAATTCTGGAAGCTCTATTGAAACCTATCCACCATGGGTAATCCTGCTGGCATTTTTCAACACAGTAGCATTGGTTCCAGCCTCATAGCAACATGTAAGCCACCACAGGATAACAAACTGATAGACAAGTTCATCTCCCTTAGTTGTTCCTAACCCTTCTGCATCTGCCTACCTCAGGCAACAGCCTTAAAATAGAGCTACCCACAAGTGAAACCAGCCCCTGAGCCCTAGCCTACCTACCTCTGGCCCTGGCCTTAATAAAGAGTTGACCCCAAGTGAATAGGAGTCCTCAGCCCAGGCCTGCCTGCTTCAGGCTCTGGCCTTAGTAAGAGCTGGCCACAAGTGAAAAGCAACCTCTTAGCCCTGAGCCTGCTTACCTCAGACCTTGGCCTTAATATAGAGCCACACCAAGAGAAAAGCCTCCAAGCCCTGGGGCCTGCCTACCTCAGGTCTTGGCCTTAATACGGACCTGTCCCCAAGCAAAAGCAGCCTCCAAGCCCTGGGTCCACCTACCTCAGTCCCTGGCCTTAATATAGAGCCACACCAAAATGAAAAACAGCTTCCAAACCCCATGACTGAAATAGAGAATACCAGAAATATATTTTCCTGTGGGTTATTTTTTTCCTTTTGACAATGCTAAGGCATTAGACTGTGTGGGTCATAACAAATCATATATAACATAGAGAAGGAAGGGAATTCCAGAACACTTAATTGTGCTCATGTGGAACCTATGCATAGATCAAGAGCCGGTTGCTCTAACAGATGAACAAGAGAATATTGCAGATGTAAAATCACAAAAGTATGCATCAGGGTTGTTTCATTTCACTATACTTATTAAATCTGTATGCTGAGCAAATAATGTGAGAAGCTGGACTGTACAAAGAATGTGGCATCATGACTGGTGGAAGAGTCATTTAAAAAGCTGTGATATATAGATAACACAACCTTGCTTGATGAAAGAGAAGAGAACATGAAACACCCACTGATAAAGATCAAACCCTACAGCCTTCAGTATGGATTACATCTCTACCAAAGTAACGAAAGTCTTCATAACTGAACTGATAAGCAAATTTATGACATATAGGAAAAATAGCAAAGTTATCCAGGATTTCCTTTTACTCAGATCCAAAATTAAAACCTATGGCATTATGGAGGATGGGTTAAATGGAGTCCTACTAACAGACTGAGTGCCAGATCCCTCTTTCAACAGAGATTTTCAGAAACTCCATAAAACAGATACAAAAAATGATCCTAGAGTTATAAGCATCTAATGAGAAGATAAAGCATTTGATTCAGTGAAGATGAGAAAAAGGAGCAGGTTATCCAACTGGGAAAAATAAAAAACCTGCCCAGTAGGCATAGCCAAAGAGAAGTCATTAGAAAGACAAAAGTGGTCAAGGAGGAGAGGGAATAAAAAACACAGAAATCATAGGCATTAAAGACACAGAATAGACATGTTGGAAGTATTTTGATATTTTGAGGTGAGCTAAATCCACACATGTGGGTGAAGATCTCATTAGGAAAAGGATCAGGACTCCTTTAAGCTTCCACAGAGTTCAGGAGCGAGTAATGAAAAGGGAAGAGAAACTGTCTTCAAATAAACCTAATCCCAAATTGGACCCATAGAAGTAGGGTCAAGTTCAACTCAGCAACTTTTAAGCACAGAATGGAACTGAGGTCTGGAATTTTGGACTTAAGGATCTTCACCGAGGAGGGCAGTCCTTTCTTTTTTGGAGCAGCTGGTAGTTTTGAACTGCAGAGCTTTGATTGACTGCGAATGCCACCAGGCAGAGCTTTGATTGACTGCAAACTGCTCCAGACAGAGTCAGAGGCTGCAGCTGTCCTCCATCCTCACATGACTGGCTGAAGTAACTCATACTAAGCACAAAAATAAGCCTTAGCTTTCTCCCCTGGAGGTAACTTCTTGAACCAATCTTCTTTCTCCTTTGCTGGTACTCAGTGAATAAGCATATTCTTCCACAACAGTCTGATCCCAGGGCCGCTGGCTGAACATAACTAGAAAAATCCCTCCTCAAATACCTTATCCTCCCTTCATTTTCCTGTTTTCATCTTACCGAATTTTTCTTCCTTTCTATTTGATCATTTATCCTTTCACCTCCCTGTCTTCTTTATCCCTCTCACTGGTTCACTTTTCTTTTCTCTCTTCTTCTTATATTCTTTTTCCCTTTTTCCAATTTCTTATTGTTTGTTTTTATTCTATATTTTCATCTCTTCTTCACCTTGGCTTTTTTTTTTTTTTCTGCCTGCTTCATCCAATAATAGGGACATATTAACCCTCCATTAGTCAACCCTAGCTACTACACTGACCACCTCACCCAAACAGATGAATAACAAATAGCCCTTGCACCACAGGATCAGTGACAATAGTGGACAAAACCTGCTCATCCCAACTGCAAATCTTAATGACAAACAGAGACCTGCACCTACATCCCCACCAGTGACTCCACCAACATAGAGAAGGCTGGAGAATGATCCAGTGCAGCTGAATTACCAACCAATGAAGTATGCCTGCTACACACTTCCAGATGTATTAAAACAAAGTAAAACATAATACCAGGGTGAAACAAATCACTCCATAAGTAACAAATAAAGACAACAACTTCAAAATGTCTAGGAAAAAACAGATAACTTCAAAGAAAAAAAAAAAAAAGAAAAAAAGGACATGATAGTAGAAACAAGTGTTATAGGGAATCTCCCTATAAAGACATTATCCTAACTTCCTCTCAATTTGGCAGTTTTATAATTACAGCATTTATTTTCTCTATTTGCTTTGTTGTTGGCCTAAGGCATTTGACTGCTAACCAGAAGGCTGGGAGTTCAAACTCACCAGTCACTCCTTGGAAGGAAGGTTGGGCAATCTACTTCTAGTGATATCACCTTGGAAACCCAAGGAGGGGGTCCCTATAAGTCAGATCCTATTCGATAGCAGTGAGTTTGGTTTTTTTGGTATTTTTCTATTTACATTTTTTTGTGAGTTGGTTTTGAGAATCTGTCATATGAAAGAATTTGTAATATAAAGAATTAGTAATCTCCCTTAAGAAGAACAAGTAATAGAAATATATCATAAAGAATTCAGAAGATAAACACACACACACACACACACAAATATACAAAACCAAACTCACTGCCATCAAGTTGATTTCAACTCATAGCAAACCCCTTTTTGTTTCTAAGATGATAAATCTTTATGGAAGTAGATTGCCCCGTCTGCCTTCTGAGGAGTGGTTGGTAGGTTTGAACTGCCATCCTTCTGGTTAGCAGTCAAATGCCTTAGGCACTATGCCACCAGAGCTCCATATATAAACCAACTCAACTGCAGTTGAGTCAATTCCAATTCATAGCGACCCCACTGGGTTTTGGAGGTGGAAAATCTTTACAGAAGTAGATTGCCCAGTCTTTCTCCCATGGAGAGGCTGGTGGGTTTGAACCATGAACCTTCTGGTTAGCAGTCAGATGCCTTAGGCACTGTGCTACCAGAACTCCTTTTGGATTTATTTATAAATAAAGAAAACCATAAAGAGAAGGAATGAGAAGACAGACAATACCCTTGAAAAAATCAGGAAAATCATTTATGAGCAAAATAACAAAATAAATAGACAATTAGAGATCATAAAAAAACAGCAATTAGAAATCCAGAAGATGAACGCTAAAATTATGGAGATAGATAAACATTGGAAGGACAAAAGAATAGACCAGAACTAGCTGAAGAAAGCATTTCCCAGCTAGAAGACAAATCTCTTGATACTGGCTTGTATGAGGAAAAATCAGAACAAAGATTTAAGAGAAATGAAGAAAATCAAAGAGTTGCAGGGATAACATGAAAAGAAATAATATATGCCTGATTGGAATCACAGAACAAGAGGGAGGAAAAAAAAAAAAAAACTCTGAGAAAATTATCAAAGACTTCCTAACAGAAAATTTGCCCCATTCATGGCAGTGAGTTTTGTTTGGTTTGTCACGAAGGAAGAAAAGATGTCCATCTAAGAAGCTCAACAAACCCCACACAGAATAGATCTCAAGAGAAAGTAACCAAGAAATATCATAATCAAACTTTCCAAAACCAAAGACAAAGACAGAATCTTTGGAGCAGCCCAGGAAAAAATGTTACCTACCATGGGCAACCAATAAGACTAAGCTCTGATTTTTCAGCAGAAACCATTCAGGCAAGAAGGCAATGGGGTTTCATATACAGACTTTGAAGGAAAAGAATTGCCAACCAACAATTATATATCCAGCTAGACTGTCACTCAACTGTGAGGGTGAAACCAAAATATTCCCAGACAAAAAGAATTTAAGGGAATTTGTGACAACCAGACCAACCTTACAGGAAATTCTAAAGGGAGTCCTTCAAATAGAAAACACACAACAAAGAACAATAAATTAAAAGCAAGACACTTGACACCACCACCTAGAAACCAACTCTAAAAAAGATTCTCAAAACCAACTCACAAAAAATGTAAATAGAGAAATATCAAAAAACCAAACTCACTGCTGTAGAGTAGGATCTGACTTATAGGGACCCCTCCTTGGGTTTCCAAGGTGTTATCACTATGGAAGTAGATTGCCCAACCTTCCTTCTGAGGAGTGGCTGGTGAGTTTGAACTCCCAGCCTTCTGGTTAGCAGTCAAATGCCTTGGACCAACAACAAAGCAAATAAAGAAAATAAATGCTGTAATTACAAAACTGCCAAATTGAGAGGAATTTAGGATAATGTCTTTATAGGGAGATTCCCTATAAAGGAGGGAGATAAGAATTCCTCACTTAGAGAGATAAGAATTTACTTGCAGGTAACCACAAAGAAAATTAATAGTCCTTCTAACTAAACTAAGAAAGAATAAAACCACAAGGGTTAGTAACACAAAACCAAAAGTAACGAAGAGAAAAAATGCTTGATAACAAAATGAACTCAAGACAGAAAAAATTTGGGAACAAAGGAATCACCAACAACACAAACAAAAACACAAAAGAATGACAGCAATAAATTCATACATGTCACTAATTTCAGTCAATGTGAATGGACTAAATGCACCAGTCAAGAGAAATAGAGTGGCAGATTGGATAAGAAAAGAAGACCTGTTTAATATGCTGCCTACAGGAGACTCAACTTAGACACAATGATAAAAATAAATTAAAAATCAAGGGGTGGAAATAATATATCAAGTTAATTGCAACCAAAAAAAAAAAAAAAAACAGGATTGGCAATATTAATTTCTGATAAAATAGACTTCAATGTGAAAATCAGCATAAAGAACAAAGAAAAGATATGATTTTAAATGGTCAATTGACCAAGAGGACATTATCATACTAAATTTCCATGCACCAAATGAAAAGGATCCAAAATACATAAAGCAAACATTAAGTGAATTTAAAGGAAAAATAAATAATTCTACAATAGTAGTAGGAGACTTTAACACATCACTTTTGAGGAAGGACAGAACAACTAGAAAAAAATTCAGATAAGATACAGAAGATCTAAACAACAAAACCAACTAACTTGACTTCATAGACATATACAGAGCATTCCACTCAACTAAAGCACACAATACACATTCTTCTCCTGTGCACATGGATCATTCTCCAGAATAGACCATATGT
>NW_006922055.1:1522169-1576370 GCF_000298275.1 Orycteropus afer afer | reverse complement strand
TACTTCCGTAGTGATACTGCCTTGGAAACCCAAGGAGGGGTCGCTATGAGTCAGGGCCGACTCGATGGCAAATAACAACAACAACATCATAAAACAAGCTTCAATAAATTTAAAAACACTGAAATACAACAAAGCTTCTTCTTGGATCACAATGCTAGAAATTTAGAAATCAATAACAGGAAGACCAAGGAAAAAAGATCAAATACATGGGGGGGGGGGGAACCTACTGGCTAATTGAAGAAATATAGTGTGAAATAAAAAAAAAAAATTCCTAGAAACAAATGAGAATGAAAATACAACTTACCAAAAGTTTTGGGTCACAGAGACAGCAGTACTCAGATGTCAATTTATGGAAATATATGCATACATCAAAAAAGGAAGAAAGAATCAAAATCAACACTTTAATTCAACAACTCCAGCAATTAGACAAGAGCAAGAGAAGGAAACTAGAGTATCCAGAAGAAAGGAATTAATAAAAATGAGAGCAGAAATAAATGAAGCAGAAAACAAAAGAAAAAATAGAGAATATTAACAAGACAAGAAGCTGGTTCTTCGAAAAGATTAACAAAATAAACAAACCCCTCAAAAATTTAACAGAAGAAAAGAAAGAGAAGATACAAATAATACAAACAATAAATGAAAAGGGTGACAGCACAACAGAACCAACTGAAATTAAAAAAAAAAAAAGATAGCAGAATACATGAAGAACTGGACTCCAACAGATTAAAAAACCTAGAAGAGATGGAATAATTTCTAGAAACATAAGACCTACCTAAACTTACCCAATGTGAGACAGAATACTTGAATAGACCCATAACAAAAGAAGAAATTGAGCAGGTCATAAAAAATTCCTCACAAAAAAAGTCCTGGTCCAGACGACTTCATTGGAGAATTCTATCAAACATTCAGGAAAGTGCTGACACCTATACTACTCAAACTATTCCAGAATAGGAAAAGATGGAATACTCCCAAATTCATTCTATGAAGCAAGCATAACCCTGACACCAAAACCAAGTAAAGACACCACTAAAAAAGAAAGCTACAGACCAATATCCCTCATTAATATTAATGTTAAAATCTTCAACAAAATCATAGCCAATGGAATACAACAGTGTATCAAAAAAAATAATATATCATGACCAATTGGGATTCATACCACACATGCAAAGATGGTTGAACATTAGAAAAACAATTGATATAATCCATCACATAAATAAAGCAAAAGAAAATAACCATAAAATCCTATCAATTGATGCAGAAAAGGCATTTGATAAAATTCAACACCAATTCCTGTTCAAAACTCTCAGCAAAACATGAATAGAAGGTAAAATCTTCAACATAATAAACGGCATATATGAAAAATCAACAGCCAACATTACTGTTAATGGAGAAAGATTCAAAACATTCCCCTAATGAATGGGAACCAGACAAGAATGCCCTCTATCACCACTTCTATTCAACACTGTATTGGAAGTCCTAGCCAAGGCAATATGGCAAGAAAGAGGAATAAATGGCCTTCAAATTGGCAAAGAAGAAGTAAGCTATCTCTCTTTGCAAATGGCATGACCCTGTACATAGATAACCCAATAGACTCAGTAGAAAAATTACTGGAACTAATAGAAAGGATCAGCAAAGTGGCAGGATACAAGATCAATGTATAAAAATCACTTGGATTCCTCTACATCAACACAGAGACCTCTGAAAAGGAAATAGGGAAAATAATACCATTGATAATAGATGACTGGGACTTTGTAAAAATTAAATTCTTATGTGCATCAAAAGACTTCTCCAAAAGGGTAAAATAGAGCCTACAGCTTGGGACCCACCAGCCACTCCTCGGAAGGAAGTTTGGGAAATTTACTTCCGTAGTGATACCCCCTCGGAAACTCAAGGAGGAGTCGCTATGAGTCAGGTCCAACTCGATGGCACATAACAACAACACAACAGATAGGGAAAAAATATTTGGCTATGACATATCTGACAAGGTACTTATATCCAAAATTTATAGAAAATTTCAACACCTCAAAACCAAAAAGACAAACCAATTCTAAAATGGACAAAAGCTATGAACACACATTCCACTAAAGAAGATATACAGGTGACAACAAACACATAAGGAAACACTCATGATCATTAGGCTGTTAGAGAGATGCAAATCAAAACAACAATGAGATATCATCTCACCCCAGCAATAATTACAAAGTTTAACAAGACGAAAAATAAGAAATGCTGGCGAGGGAGTGGGAAGATTGGAACTCCATACACTGCTGGTGTGACTGTAAAATGGTACAGCCACTGTGGAAAACGATGTGGCGTTTCCTTAAAAAATTGAAAATAAAAATACCATTTGATCCAGCAGTTTCATTACTAGGAATATATCCTAAAGAGGTGAGAACCAGGACATGAATAGACATAAACACACCTGTTTTCTCTGCAGCACAATTCAGTATAGCAAAGAGATGGAAACAGCCTAAGTGCCCATCAACAGATGAATGGATAACCAATGTTACTATGTTACATTCACACAATGGAATATGATGCAATAGTAAAGAATAATGAAGAATCCACTATCACCTCATAACACAGATGAATTTGGAGGACATTACACAGTGAAATAAGTCTATTACAGAAGGACAAATATTGTATGAGTCCATTATTGTAAAAAGTCAATGAAAGGCTTATGCAGGGAAGGAAATTCCCTTTGTTGGCAACTGGGGATGTTAGGGAAGGGGAGGGAAAATTTCTGATTAGTTAAGAGTCACATGTTGGTTTAGGTGAAGGGAAAGGCAATACAACAAAAATGTGTGATCAGCACAATGACAATAAGGAAAAGGAGGACACAGAAACATGCACAAAAGATATAAATAACACAGGCAAATTCTATGATATGCACAATAGTGCATTATCAGTGGCAGCAAATACTACGCTATGGGTAAATGAATAGACAGGTAAGAAGATCAGGTGTGGCTAGGTGAACAAGAATACACCCAAGACCAAGGATAGATTTGGCTTACACATGTACTGGTGCTAAAAAATTATCCACATACATTACAGAATTAACAGAGGACAAGGTTGGAGTAGCTTCTCAGAGACAACTGAACACCTTGAGGGAGAGAATCACTGGGCCTGCAGGCTTAGGACCATAATCTTGGGGGCCATCATGCTTAATTGGCACAGCATGTTGTTCTTCTTGTTAGGTGCCGTTGTCTCCGACTCATAGAGACCCCATGCACAGCAGAACAAAACACTGCCCAATCCTGCACCAGCTTCACAATCCCTGCTATACTTGAGCCCATCATCACAGCCACCATGTCAATCCATCTCACTGAAGGCCTCCCCCTCTTTCATTGACCCTCCACCCTACCGAGCATGACATCCTTCTCCAGGGAATGGTCCCTTCTGAAAACATGACCAAAATAGGTGAGACGAAGTCTGGCCATTCTCACCTCCAAGGAGCATTTTGGGTGCACGTCCTCCAGGACAGATCCGTTAGTTCTTTTACCAGTCCATGGTACTTTCAGCATTCTTCGCCAGCACCACAACTCAAAAGCATCAACTCTTCTTGGATCTTCCTTACTCATTGTCCATCTCTCACATGCATATGAGGCGATTGGAAATATCTTGGCTTCTGTCAGGCCCACCTTAGTCCTCAAGGAGACATCCTTACTCCTCAGCACTTGAATCAGTTCCTCACGGTTGACTTTCCCAATGCTACACATCGTCTAATGTCCTGACTGTTGCTTCCATTGGCATCGATTGTAGAACCAAGCAACGTGAATTCTTTGACAAGCTCAATCTTCTCTCCATTTATTGTGATGCTGCTCATTGGACCAGTTGTGAGGATTTTTGTTTTCTTTATATTGAGACATAATCCATACTGCAGACTGTATCTTCAACCTTCATCAGTAAGTGCCTCAAGTCATCCTCATTTTCAGCAAGCAAAGTTGTATCATCTGTGTATCTCAAGTTGTTAATGATTCTTCCTCCAATCCTGATGCCACATTTTTCTTCATATAGTCCAGCTTCTCAGATTATTTGCTCAGCATATAGATTGAATAAGTATGGGGAAAGGATACAACCCTGACACACTCATTTCCTGATTTTAAACCATGTAGTGTCCCCTTGTTCTATTCGAACGACAGCCTCCTGGTCAAGGTACAGGTTCCTCATGAGTGAAATCAAGTGTTCAGGAAATCCCATTCTTCTCAATGTTACCCACAATTTGTCATGATCTACACAATCAAATGCCTTTGCATAGTCAGTAAAACACAAGTAGACATCTTTCTGGTATTCTTTGCCTTGAGCCAAGATCCATCTGACAACAGCTATGATATCCCTTGTTCCACGTCCTCTTCTGAATCCAGCTTGCACCTCTGGAAGTTCTCTGTCAATATACTGCTGCAACCATACAGAAGCACAACATATGGCACAACATAGTACACAAAAATCTTGTTTTACGTCCTACTTGGGTGAGTAGTGACTGGGACCTTAATAGCTTTTGAGCAGCCATCCAAGAGGCAACTATTAGTCAACTCTTGTCTGGAGCAAAGAAGAATGAAGAAAATCAAAGTCCTTTGGAAATAATTAGTCCAAAGATATGGTGGACCATGAGGACTTCAGCCTTCATGATCTTGAGACCAGAAGAATTAGATGATGCCTGGCTACCAATGCTAATCACTCAGAAAGATATCAAAATTGGAGATGCTGAATAGAGTGGGAGGAAAAATGTGGAACAAAATTCAAAAACACAAAAATGACCAGAGTTACTGTTTTGATGGAAACTGGTGGAATTCTGGAGACTATGGCCTCAGGTTATCCTTTGGGCCTGGAAATAGACTTACTTCCATCTCATTCTAACAGGAGAAAGACCTACAAACAGAACACCTACTCCAGGGAGATGCACTCACCTACCCTGAGAAGATGCACACCTTAGATCAATCAACCATGAGACATCAGAGGGCAGTATTCACATAGAGGGAAAGCTGGAAAGACAGGGTAGATGCCTAGATAAGATGAGTACAGGGAAGGGGTAGTCACAGGGAGATGGGAGGAGAGCTTTTTATGCTTGGGGATTGTAATCTGGGCCATGAAATCAAATGTGTACGAACTGTTGAGAGTAAAATGAATCTGCTTTGTAAATTTGTAACCAAATCACAATAATTTTTTTTTAAGAAGTCAAATGGCATATTGCATAGGGCTTTAAAAGACCTTTTTAAAATCTTCAAGAGCAAAGATGTCACCTTGAGGACTGAGATGCTCCTGACTCAAGGCCTAGCATTTTCAATCACCTCATATGCATGTGAAAGCTGGATAATGAATAAGGAAGACTGAAGAAAACATTGATAAATTTGAATTATGATCTTGGCAAAGAAAATCAAATGTTCTATGGGCTGCCAGAATGAACAATTCTGTCTTGGAATAAGTATAGGCAGAATGCTCCTTAGAAGCAAGGATGGGAAAACTTCATCTCATATACTTTGGACATGTTATCAGGAGTGACCAAAAAGAAAGAAAGAAAACAAACAAACAAATTCACTATAATCAAGTTGATTCCTACTCATAGCGGCCCCCATTGGATTTCCAAGGCTGCAAATCCTTACAGAAGCAGACTGCCCCATCTTTCTTCACCTTTCTTCCAGTACCTGGAAAAGGACAGCATGCTTGGTAAAGTAGATAGTGAAAAAGAGGAAGACCCTCAATGAGATGGATAGACACTGTGGCTGCAACAATGGGCTCAAACACAGCAATGATTCTGTTGTTCGTAGAGTTGTTATGAGTTGAAACAGACTCTACAGTATCTACCGACAACAAAAGCACACACACATGTTCATATATACATATATATTTATATCAATTTTATTTATTTATTTATCCTCTCACAATACCTGGCTTTTAAAAATAGTGTCTCTGTAGAGACTCAGGAAAATTTGCTAGGAAAATAAATGTAATGATTCTTTTTATTTTACATCTATACTGTAACATTTTTCTTCTTTCCTGAGACAAATGGCTATTTCAAATATCCTTTGGGTAAAATCACATAGAAAAAAGTGAAAAAGAAAAGCACATTAGAATAAATATATTTTCAAATAGTCCCTTTTGCACCAGTATTTTCTTTATTTTTCCATGTTTCCTAAAATGCGTTAGAAATGGATTAAATTGAACGTATGCAGAGTAGAGGTTATGCTCTAGAGTGAGCTTTGTGTTGGCCCTGTGATAATGAACTAATGAATTGTATTTTTTGTTGTTCTACAAATGCAAACTATGCCAGAACATCCATGTTTCAAAGTTTGAGTTTTTCGTTTGTAAAGCAGAGGCAAGTCAGAAGGCTAACATCTCTATCATCAGTAGTAAAAATTAACTGAGTTCTTCCTATGTGGCACTGTGAAGTAATGTACAACAAGTAAATGATCACAATACATAAGAAGAGGACAACCATAGCAGAATGAGCACAAATAATTCAAAAGAAAGTCACTCCCCTTCAGGGGGGTCGTATTGGGTATTTTTCAGTGTCTGGGCTAGTTTAGAGATTTCTTAAATTATTAGCCTGAGAGGTAAACCATTTACACTTTGTAGGTCACTTTTTCTTTAAATTAGAGACAATAATCCCTGCTCTCTATTCTATAAAGTTGTTAGGAGGGCAGAAAATAAACACCGTACAAGATAAGTAATGGAAAAACATTTTACAAACAATATAATATCAGTGTAAATTATTATTATAAAAGGCACCTCAAATTCTTCTGGACAATTCTGTTTTATGTAATTTACATAGCTTTTTATTTTTATTTTTATTTAGCTCAAGAAGTCCTGGAATTCTTTAAGACAAGTTATTTCCATTTTACCCAAATCCAATTTTGAAAGTGTGAGACAATGCCAAATTATTTATTCTTCCTTTCTTTCCACATGTTCATTGATTGACAGTGAAATGACTTTCAAAATTAATTTTTTCTGACTTTTCATGACAAAAGAAAAACTAGTGATGACCCTTGAAATTGCAAAAAACAGCAGAACTCAGGAAAAATAAATTGTACTCATAGTCTGGTCTTTAATTATTTGTGCAATATCTCTCTATTTCAGTCTTTTTATTTTCAAGTGAAGGAATGCCTAAAAATGCTATCAGGTCATTCTAATCTCAAAATCTGTGCATCTAGGCAAGGATAGAAAAAGATGTATTGCATTTCAGAGTTTCTTGGTTATCTTTGTGCAAATGAGTTTCAATTCACTTCCTGGGCAGGGCAGTACAAAAGACAGAGGTATTAAAGGTGTGGTAGACAGAGATGTAGTGGTTATGAGTTTGAGTTTGAGAGGCTAATTTATAGATTTGGATTCCACATAGGACAAAATTAACACTATGAATCAGGGCAAACTAATAGATAATAGCCCTCAAGATTTTCAGGTTTCTATTCTAAAGAAATTAGTCAATAAAGAATTTTGAATATCTTAAAATCAGAGCCTCTTCTAAATGCTTGAGATGTATCACTGAATAGAAGTAAAGAATTTCTCCCCAGTCAGACTTCTATAAAGACAAAATGAAAAAAGTATATGTAAAATGAATAGCCAGCACTTGTATTGCTGCCGGGAGCTCTGGTAGCATAGTGCCTAAGACACCTGACTGCTAACCAGAAGGCTGGTGGTTCAAACCCACCAGCCACTCCTTGGAAGGAAGGTTGGGCGATCTACTTCTGTACTGATACTACCTTGGAAGCCGGAGGAGGGGTTGGTGTGAGTCGGAGCCAACTCGACGGCACATAGCAACAACAACAACGTATTGCTGCTGTCACACTGCATTTTGTCTATAAAGGCTTCTAGAAACAAATTTTCAATTTAACCTGTTCCACATATCCATCTTATTTCTGTTTTTGCACTGCACTATGAGCCCTGTGGGAGCTCTGGTAGCATAGTGCCTAAGGCACTTGACTGCTACCCAAAAAGCTGGCGGTTCAAACCCACCAGCCATTCCTCGGAAGGAAAGTTGGGCAATCTACTTCCGTAGTGATACCACCTCAGAAACCCAAGGAGGGGTCGCTATGAGTCGGGCCAACTCCACAACACATAACAACAACAGCATGAGTTCTGTGAGGTTAGAATTGTTTCTATCCTGTTCGCTACTGGCTATTTTGTGCTTAAGTAGTGCCAGGGACATTACCCATTGCCAGAGAGTTGGTTTCAACCCCATCTGATAGGCCAGAGTAGAACTGCTCTATAGGGTTCCCAAGGCTGTAAATCTTTATAGACGCAGACTCTCACATCTTTTTCCCATGGAGTGGCTGGCGGGCTGAAACTGCAAGCCTTTCAGTTAGCAGCCAAGTGCTTAACCACTGTATCACCAGATCTCCTACATAGTAAGCTGCTTTGTTGTTGTTGTTATGTGCCATCAAGTCGGACCCAACTCATAGAGACCCCTCTTTGGAGCTGACAGATGATACTTATCCTTAAAACCATTTCATGCATTCGTAAATTTACTCTTCATATTCCATAAATATTTATTGATCAGCCTAAAATTTCATTCTGCTGGCTTTTATCCCCTTCTCTTGAATCATACTTGAAATGTATTTTTTACATATTTTTTATCAATTGCCATGTCAACCCTGAAAGACTCAAATAGACGCTAACATGCTTTCTCAGATGAGAGTGCTGGAGCTCAGGAAAGATAAGATTTCAGACATCTGGGAACTGGCAGAACAGACAGTTGGGACCTAACTCTGTCTTTTCTATTACATCACATGGCTTCAAATTAAACAAAAAACAAAAACAAACTCACTGCCCTTGATGGATTCAACTCATAGTGATTCCTCCTTGGGTTTCCCAAGCGGTATCTCTGCAGAAGTAGATTGCCTAGTCTTCCTTCTGAGGAGTGGCTGGTGGGTTTGAATCACCAGCCTTCTGGTTAGCAGTCAGATGCCTTAGGCACTATGCCACAGCTTCACATTAGAAAAAAAAAAAAAAAAAATTCTTTCAGAAGTTGAGCTATCACCATGGTGATTGAATGACCTTATTAGTTTCCTTATTAACTTCCTTGTAATACTTGCAAACTTATCTTTTGCTAATATAATCACCCTGTTTTCCCTGATTTAGTCCCAAATCCCTACTGCTGTCTCTGGCCACCTCTTTCTCCTCCCTTTCCCATGTAATGAGTTCCAAGTCTTGCCAAGTCAAGCTCCAAGGTTTTTCACAAACTTTCTCATCACTCCCTGTGTGTTCCAAATATATCTTAAATGTCTCCTTGGCCTCAATCTAGCACCTCTCTATAATATATATGTAATATATATGTAATATATATTGTATAATATACATAAGTCAATTTCCATAGTCTAATTACAATCATAGTCTCTATACACACATTCATTAACTTTCAAGTTCTTTTACAAATGAACATAACATGACATTAAAAATCATTCTCAGTAGCTTTATCAACCTTTTGAACTCTTATTCCCAATACTTTTCTCTATCATATGTTTCAGGTAAATTAGGCTATTCACAAGTCTATACATCTCTCCCACATGTTTCCTTTTCCTTTAAAAAAAAAAAAATAGAGAATGCTCTATTTTTTAAAGTCCAGATTATTTATTTATTTTTCTAACTCTTTACTGATCCTTTTCTCTTTCTTTTCTGGCATTTTTTGTTTTACTTTTCCTGTGATATGTAACACTTTCTATTTCACATTATTGTTAATCATGCAAAAGTTTCATTTATATCAAATTGAACTTAGCATACGTAGCAAAGTGCTTGACTCACAGTTGGTGCCCAGTAATTCTGAACTGATTGAGTTAATCCTTCTACTTCATCATGTTTACTGTTTTGGAAAAATAATAGCCTATGGTTAATTAATCTTTTTTGCTAGGTTTTAAATGTCCCATCACAAAGCTGTGGGTAGTTAAGTTAATCACTTTATGGCATGGGTAATGTAAGTTGTGTCTCAGTCTCAACTGAGCAATATTCAACATCTAAAAGCAATAAAAGAGCTCAACACAGATGCTTAGGATGCAGCTACCATGGAGACAGAATTTTCTCTGATCCATCTCTGTTAAGAATGCCTTCAGGGTTGCTGGTTATAGAAATGGATGTTTTTAGTCAACAGTGTATTTCAACTATCCAATGGAAGAAAGTTCTATTTTCAGTATCACTTATTTCTGAAGCATCAATTATTTTCATGTCCAAAATCAGTTGTGTTGCCACCACACTAAATCTGCTATAAAATGAAAGTATCTGCCAACACGTGGGCATTTGCTTAATTATTGTCTTTTTGTAAAAGAAGTATATTTTAATTGATATATTTTTATTTTGCTTAAGTCATTAATGATGTGTTGTTCTGGCCTTGTCATAGTCTAGTTCTGCAAATATTGTCCTTTTGGAATTATAATAAATGGTATTTGAAAAGTGTTAATACCAATGTCTTATTTGTCCCAAGGAAGAAGAAACTAATTAAAATAGGCAGTGAACACCCTTATAAGTCACATGGATTTAAAGTAAAATTTATGTAACTAAGTAATTACGAAAAGTGAAAACTTGAGCTTTTAACATTTAGTGTTAATAGAATTGCACTTTTGAAGACTTTGGGTCAATTGGAATGACAGAGATTTTTATCTTCTCACTGTTTTTTTTTAAGTTTTCTGTTTCCAGTAAAGACTTAGAAGAAAAATATGCCCTAAGTGGTATATGCAGTATCTTGGAAAGTTTATGATTAAAAGTCTAAATGAGAACAGTATTAACCAAAATTAAAATGATTTGTATAAAATGGCATGTGTATTAATCATTCAATTCAACAGAATATTTATAGATATAGAATTGAATCTTAATATTTTAGTTTTTATATAATCCTGAGCAGAAATTGGAATATGCTTCATCTCTCTTTCACAGATGAAGAAACTGAGATATTGCATGTCAGTAATTTACACAAAGCTTGTCATAACTGTTGATTGGAGAAGCTGGGAGAGGAACCAATGTCTTCTGATTTGAGCTCTGGCGGTACGGTAGTTAAACATTCAACTGCTAACCAAAAAGTTGGCCCTTTGAATCCGACAGCCACCCAGAAGGAGAAAGAGGTGGGGGTCTGCTTCTATAAAGATTTACAGTCTTGGAAACTCTTTGGAGCAGTTCTACTCTTTCCTACAGGGCCACTATGAGTAGGAGTTGACTGGGTGATGGTGGGTTTGTTTTGGATCCTACATTGCCTCCATGAAGTCCACTTGTCAATTATCAGACCTTTGAAATTACTTAATGAAAACGAGGGGACCTCACATGGTGGTTGCAACAATGAGTTCAAACACGTGAACAATTGTGAGGATGGCACAGGACCAGACAATGTTTCCTTCTGCTATATATGATGTGACTTTGAGTCAGAGTCAATTTGATAGCAACTAACAATATATCTTATTTATTAAAGAGAAAACCAAATAAGGTATTGGTTACATTAATTATGGTACATACATACATTAGAATGCTATGTAGCCATCAATTATGGTGTTTTCAAATAAATTTTATTGTCAAGGTGTGGTGACATCAATTAGATATTTTATGTCCTTCGTTTTTCCTTTTGAGAACATAGCATTCCCTATCTGATGAAGCTGCTTATTGCAAGACTTCACATTTCCAGCCATAGGACCTAAAAGGTGAGCATACCTAGATAATTTATTTGCAACAACCCTTTTGACAGCAGACACATGACCCCCCCAAAAACCAAACTCACTGCCATTGAATCAAATCCAACTCATAGCTACCCCCTTTCCAAGGTGGTAAATCTTTATGGAAGTAGATTGCCCAGTCTTCCTGCTCCAGAGTGGCTGGGGATTCAAACTGCCAACCTTCTGATTAGCAGTCAAATGCCTTAGGCACTACGCCACCAGAGCTCCTTCCATATGACCCAGGTAAAGGCTGTTTAGAGTTCTTTGGAGGACTGATGTAGAAAAATGGAGACAGACAGCAGTGTCTTCTTTTTGTGTAGAACATTTAGGAATGCAGCTGCTTATGACCTTATTTGCCATCATATTAAATAGCACATCTAAGAATAAAGCCAGCACACAAAGAAACAGAGCCAAGATGTTTGACAGGAAAATGTTAAGTGAAATAAAAATGAAATGTAAAAACAATATATATATATATATATATGTACATAATATGATTCCAATTTTGTATCATGATATGTACACACAAATACATATAAATGGAAGCAAATATATCTAAAAGTTTCCAGGTACTAGGTTGTAGATTCATGGATAATTTTTTTAAAATATTTATTTTCTCTTCTTTTTCAGTATAGTCTGCATTTTCCAAATTTTGCATAGTGAATATGAATAATTTTATAACAATTTTTTTAAAGAAACACATATTTAAAGTAACTTCTTTGTTGAAAGGATATAAGAATACATGAACACTATTGTCTGCTGGATATTAGAGCTATGCCAACACAGAGCTGGTGAATATCTGCCTATGCATTTTGGTAAAAATACAGATGGGTACCCAGCAGCCATGATGCGTGTATATCAAGCTTGTTGTCTGGTTCACAGCTGTGGTCATTTCTCTCAAAGCTGAGCATTACTGGTTTCTGTGTTTAGTTTTGGTTTTCACCTTACCATACCCATTCAACCTGTTTAATTGTTATATATTTGTTGCAATTGATGGCAACTCCATCCTTCCCCTAGCTGAGGATAAAAACCTTGGTGTAATTCCTGATTCCTCTCATTTTCACACCCTACCTCCAATCAGTCAGGAAATCTTATTGACACTATGTTAAAATATATTCAGAATCTGAGCACTTCTCATGTTCTTGGCTACTGCACTAGTAAGAATAACTGTAGTTTCTCTCCTTTCTAAGTTTGTATTGAATCAAAACATAAATAAATAAAACTACAAATATTCCAAGTATATCTCACTGAATTATCACAAAGTTAATACATATGAATAATCTCCACCCAAGTTGAATATATGGGACATTTTCTTTAGCACAGAAGACCTGGTTATGGACCCTCCAACCACTATCCACTCAGTTTTCTCCAAAAGTTTTTCTCTGTTTTGATTTCTAACGTTATAGACTGGTTTTGCCTGATTGTAATTTTATATAAATGCAATACTATAAACTCTATTATTTTGTGTTTGGTGTCTTTACTTTAGCATTTTATTTGTGAGACTGATCCTTGTTATCCCATGTAGCTGTAGTTTGTTCTTTCTTATCACCACAGAATATTACTTTGAATGTTTATATTGCAATTTATTTATCAATTCCGTTGTTGATAGACATTTGGATTATTATCAGGTTGTGATTGTTAAGAAAGATACTGCTGTGAATATTTTGGTTCAGTGTTTTGGTGCAAGCATGTGCTCATTTTTGTGTGGTATGTATCAAGAGGTAAAATTACTGAAACATGTGGTATGTTTATATTCAGCATTAGTAAATAATTTCATGCAGTTTTCAAAAGTGGTTGTGTCAATTTCTGCTCCTGCTGTTTATAGGAGTTTTCTTATATTCTGAGTATTAGCCCTTTGTTGGTTATATTTGTTCCAGATATCTTTTCTCACACTATTTTAATTTGTTTGCCCCCTTATTGGTATTTTTTGATGAACACACACTCCTGATTTTAATATAGTTTGATTAATAAATATTTTCCTTTATGGCTGGTCTTTTTGGTGTTCTCTTATGTAATGGGTCATATATCCAAATATGTGTTGATGGCACGGATTCTCCATTTTATTCCTTTGATCAGTTTATTTATCTTTGAACAGATATCACACTCTTAATTACTGTTGTTTTCTGTTAATTCTGAATTCAAGTGCAAGAAGTCCTCCTCATTTGTGATTCTTTTAGAAAATTGTCTTGTCTATTCATGAATTCTACATTTCAATGAATTTCCATATCAGTGCTTTTTAAAATACATGCAAACACAAATCATGCTGGAATATTAAGTGATATTTCATTGAAGCCACCAATTTATTGATTTCTTTGCACCATTAAGTTTTCCTCTCATTTTTTCAATTCACTAAATAATTCTGATTAGTTCTCCTGTATAAATTTTGCAGCTTTGTTCTACTTATTTGATGTTTGTGGTTTCTCAAATGCTATTATATTCTCTATATTTTTTGGTTTGTAGAAATATAATTCATTAAAAAAAAATTGACTTTGTATCCTATAACTTTACTAAATTCATTTATTAATTGAAATAGTTTATGTGCATACTCTTTCTTGTTCAATCTCCATAGTTTGTCTTCAATAATAAAAGATTATTTTTCTAATTTAATTATTACATCTCCATTTTTTAAAATTATGTTTTTGAACTGTCTAGGACCTCAGCTCAAAGTTGAAGAAAAATGGTGATAGTAGACATCCTCTTTGTTTTATTCCCAGTATCATAGTGAGAGCTTTCACCATTTCACCATTCTAGCGTAGTCTTTGGGAGCTCTGGTGGCGCAATGCCTAAGACATTTGACTGCTAACCACAAGGCTGGAGGTTTAAACCCACCAGCCACTCCTTGGAAGGAAGATTAGGCAATCTACTTCCATAGTGATACCACCTTGGAAACCCCAGGAGGGGTCACTATGAGTTGGATCTGACTCGCTGGCAGTGAGTTAGGTTTTGGTTTTGGTTTACCATAGTCGTTTTTTTGAAAAAAGTTCTTAGATACCCTTCTTCAGTTTATGTGTTTCCTTTATGGTTTGCTGAGTATTTTTTATTATTGTTATGAATAAAGGCTAAATTTCATTCAATATTTTCCTTTATCTATTGAGTTACCTTTATCATGTATGTTTTCTATATACTCTGGGAAGTCTATCAGGGCCCATTCTTCCTGGTACGATGTAGATTCCACATTTCATGCCAAATGACAATAAGAAAAAAAAAAAAATGTCAAAACCTCTGTCAAAAACAGGACATTTGAAAGATGAACCCAAATGAGTCTGTCAGAAGCTTTGGTTAGTGTCTCATCTTTTCAGATACTTTGAGAATTAGTGAATGCCTCTAGGGGATAAGTAACCCCTAAAGCCAAGTTCATCTGTTTGGGCTTCCCTCTTCCAGAAATTGGACCCTACAATAATTCATTGTCTTGTGGTTTCTTTGATCACTTCTAGTCAGATTTGTTTTTACAGCTTAGCTTTTTTTTTTCCCTTTCCTTCCTGAGTGAAAAAGATGGGTAAAACTACTAAAAACGTTCCCCTTGTCCTTAGAATAGATTCAAAATTTGTGAAGGCTTTACATACGTTTCTTTAATTCTTTGCTACAGGTATATTTTCTTTGTTACCTAATAAAGCACTTTAGAATTTCAAAGTACTTAAGTGTATTTTATAGAGAGACAATTGTGATCATTGAACAAGAGGATGCAAGAATTTCTTCTTGTAAAATATCCTTTGATAAATAACTCAAATTTTAATAATAAATTTATTCTACTTAAAAAAAGCACTCATAGCTACTCATGTCACTTTGGCTCTGCAAACATGGGGAAAAAACAGCAATGAACTGGAATTTCAGAAATTCGTATTGGAGTCTTTATTCTGGCATGGATAAATTTCAAAATTTCTTCAAAATATGAGTAATACTCCCTAAATCTTTAGGAACACTGGTGGCACAGTGTTTAAGAGAACAGTTGCTAATTTAAAGGTTAGTGGTTCAAACCCACCAGCTGATTTGCAGGAGAAAAAATCTGGGGCTCTGCACCGTAAAGATTACGGTCTAGGAAATCTGATGGAGCATTTCTCCTCAGGGCTTCCAACTGGTTCTTCTGGTTCAGTCATGGATGCCAAAGTGACACTGGAACGGACCCAAATTTTAAAACGTGAGTGTATTGGAACGGGGAAAGATTATAGATCGAAACTCTGCTAAAAACTTAATCTCCCTCTTATAAAAGAAGGGCAGTGTGCAACTAAATCTCTTGAGGGGCAGAGGCAGAGGCAGAAACCATACAGCTTTGTATATGTCTTTCTCCACAGTCCTGGCAATAATCCAATCATCCCATTACAGGGCCTGTTATTTTCTCCATTCCTGTTATCATTCGGTACATCCACACTTTACAAATTAAACTCTCTGCCCTCGAGTCAGAGCCGACTCATAGCGACCCCTCCTTGGGTTTCTGAGGCGGTATCACTATGGAAGTAGATTGTCCAACCTTCCTTCCTAGGAGTGGCTGGTGGGTTTGAACGGTCAGCCTTTTGGTTAGCAGTCAAGTGCCTTAGTCACTATGCTACCAGAGCTCCCATTTTACAAATTAGGGCTCTTCCAATTTCGCTGCCTTGGCCATGACTAAAAGGTCCTAACTAGTTCAAAACCCTGGCTCTAGTCTATCATGTAGAAATAGATTCAGTGGAAGACAGCGACAACAACGGCACATCACAAGTTTGTTTTGAGTGATTAAACACAAAAAAGGTTTTCAATGTGCTTTGTATAAATATTTAAAAATGAAGAATTTGAAAATATTTTGTTTGGACCTCAGGAAGCATGGAAAAGAAAAAAATTCATCATTTATTTTAGAATATATTCGTTTCTATGACAAATAAAGGAATTGATTGTTCAATACTTTTTTGTACTAATGCTTTTTAAAATTTAATTTAATTTTTAAAATCTTAATGTGATTTGTGTGAAATTTTACATAGTAAATTCATTTTACATTCAATGGTTCATACACAATTTATTTTATGACACTGGTCACATTCCCCTCAGTGTAATTCCTATGCTCCCACTTTCTTCCTGTCATTATCCTTTCCCCATGTTCTTCTTGCCTATGCATTTGGTCTCTCTGCCTTTCACCCTGTGTAAATGCTGCCCTTCTCATCTCCCATGGTTGTTTTCTAAGGAGTGCATTTTCCTGGTGTAGGTGTTCAGTTCAAAGACCTGTCTATTGTTTTGGTGAGAGTCAAGAAACTGGAGTGAGTTCAATTACAGGCCTGAAGGATGACTAGAGGCCTCTGAGTTTTCACCAGTCTCTATCAGACCAGTATGCTTGTCTTTTTGTGATTTTAAGTTTTGTTCCACATTTTTATTCCACTCTATCAAGGATCTCCAATTCTGATCCCTTCCCAAGCGGTTGGCATTGATAGATAGGGACCATCTACTTCTTCTGTTCTCAGGGTCGTATAGGCTGGATTCTCATGGTCCATTAGTTCCCTGGACTAACTGTTTCCACGTGTCTTTACTTTTCTTCGCTCTCGTTTGCTCCAGGCAAGGAGAGACCAGTAGTTCCATCTTAGATAGCTGATCAAAAGCTTTTAAGTCCCCAGTTGCTAGTTAGTGAAGTAAGATATACAACAGTATTTTTGTATACTATTTTGTGCCAATTGAGCTGGATATTCCTCACAACTATGGTCCTGAGGCTGCATGCTCAGTGACTCATTCCTTCAAGGTACTTAGTTGTTTCTAAGAAGTTATTCTAGCTTTGCTCCCTAGGAATATTTTTTGCCAAAACCATGTATAGTCACGAGTATACTCCCATTTGCCTACCCATACCTGATCTTCTTGCATATATATATATATATACTCATACATTAGTGTTTGGTGTTACTGATAACACTGTATTTTGTATGCAATAGTATTTGCCTTTATTGTCTGTATCTCTTATATACCTCTCCATGTCTTCCTTTTCTTTAGTGATATGTGCTAGTCACACTTCTGTTACTTACTTTTCCCTTGACTCATAACAAACCTGTTTCTTAACTATCCATCTATTTCCTCTCCATCTTCCTCCCCTCCCCATCCCTGGTAAACAACAAATAAAATTCCATTCTCTGTGTAAACCTTTACTTGAATTTTTAAATTGGACTCATACTGTATTTGTCCCTCTGTAATTGACTTATTTCACTCAGCATGATGTCCTCCAATGTTTTTATATTGTTGTTATTATTGCTAGGTGTCATTGAGTTTGTTCCAACTCATAGTAACTTTGTTAGTTAACATTATGTGTCAACTTGTCTTGGCCTAATTTTGAGTGGCTGGGCAGCTGGTTGTGGTTATTCTCCATGATGAGACTGACAATCAGCTCCATGGTAGAATCTGCCAATAGCAGTAGCTGTCTTAGGGATTTGGTCTGCTTCTAGTGTATAAGAAGAAACTTTGAGAAAGGTCTCTGCAGTTTTTTGGCATGCATATAACTGAATCTTCATTCAGCAGCCTGCCATGTTTCTTGCCGATTTGGGGACTGTCTCTCGACTTGAACTAGTGACCTGCCAAGTTTTTGGTAATATTGTTGACCTTGGAATTGTCAGCCTCAGCAGCCAGTAACTGCCTGAGTTTAAAAAAAAATCCTCCAGCTTCAGTGGGCCAGGAGCAAGAGTCAGAGCTAAAGGCCAAGGTTGAGGGGTTTTCATTCAACTCCTAGAGGTGGTACTTTGAACTTGGAATCTACCCTCAAACACTGTAAGAGAACAAACACCTATTTGTTAAATCCATCCACCCATTTGTGGTACTTTTTTGTTAGACCAGCAAAAAGGAAACAAAACAGCAATCCTATGTATAGAGAATGAAACACTGTCCAGTTCTGTGCCATCCTCACAATTGTTCCTATGTTTTAGCCCATTGTAGCAGCCACTGTGTCAATTCATCTCATTGAGGATTTTCCTCTTTTTCACTAAGCATGATGTCCTTCTTCAGGGACTGGATTCTCCTGAAAACATGTCCAAAGTATGTGAGATGAAGTCTCACCTTACTTGCTTCTAAGGAGCATTTTAGCTGTACTTCTTGCAAGACAGATTTGTTTGTTATTCTTCACTGAGATCATAATTCAAATGTGTCAATTCTTCTTTGATCTTCCTTATTCATTTTCAAGCTTTTACATCCATAGGAAGTGATTTGAAAATACCATGGCTTAGGTCAGGATTTAGAGATAAATCCCTTGTCAGATATGTTATTGCCAAATATTTTTTCCCAATCTGTAGGTTCTCTTTTTGATCTTTTGGAGAAGTCTTTTGAAGCACATAAAATTTTAATTTTTATAAGGTCCTATTCATCTAGTTTATCTTCTGCTGTTTTTGCATTTTGGGTTATGCTTAACAATCTATTTATGCCATAAATTACCAACCAAAACCAAACTCAGTGCCGTCGAGTCAGTTCAAGTCATAGCAACTCCTCCTTGGGTTTCCGACACAGTATCTCTATGGAAGTAGATTGCCCAATCTTCTTTTCGAGGAGTGGCTGGTGGATATGAACCTCCAGCCTTCTGGTTAGCAGTCAAATGCCTTAGGCACTACGACACCAGAGCTCCCATGACATAAATTAGGGCACCCTAAGTTTGTCCCTATTTTTTCCTTGAGGAACTTTATAGTTTTAGGTCTCACATTTAAGTCTTTGACCAATCTGGAGATGGTTGTATGGTGTGAGGTACATATCTTGCTTCATTTTTCTGCAAACAGATATCCAGTTTTGCCAGCACCATTTGTTAAAGAGACAATCTCTTCCCCATTTAATGGATTTCAGCCCTTTGTTAAAAATCAGCTAACCATAGGTCAATGGATCTGTTTCTGGGTTCTCATTCCACTCGTCCATGTATCTGTCATTGTATCAATGCCATGCTGTTTTGACTACTGTGGCTATATAGTAGGTTTTGAGACCCAGAAGTGTGAGAGCCCCTACTTCGTCAATAGTGCTTTGCTTATCCAAGGTCTCTTTCCTTTCCATATAAAAGTAGTGATTGTTTTTTCCATATCCTTAAAGAATGTTAATGGGATCTAGATTGGGATTTCATTGAATATATACAGTGCTTTGGGTAGTATTGACATTTTCACAATGTTCCATCTTCCTATCTACAAGCATGGTATGTCCTTCTATTTATGTAGATGTCCTATAGTTTCTTATACTAGTGTTTTGTATTTTTCTTTGTACAGGTCTTTTGTGTCCCTGGTAAGATTTACTTCCAAGTATTTTATATTCTTGGTTGTTGTTGTTGTTATGTGCCATCGAGTCGGACCCAACTCATAGTGACCCCTCCTTGGGTTTCTGGACAGTATCACTATGGAAGTAGATTGCCCCATCTTCCTTCCAAGGAGTGGCTGGTGGGTTTGAACCGCCAGCCTTCTGGTTAGCAGTCAAGTGCCTTAGGCACTATGCTACTAGAGCTTCTTGGTAGCTATTATAAGTGGTATTGATTTCTTTTTCAGCAATCTCTTTGCTGCTGTAGAGGAATCCAATTGATTTTTGGATGTTGATCTTGTATCCTGCCACTATGCTAAAACTCTCAATTAGTCCTAGTAGTTTTTTTTTGCTGAGTCTCTTGATTTTTTTATGTATAGGATTGTATCATCAGCAAATAGGCATAGTTTGACTTCTTCCTTACCAATTTGGATACTTTGATTTCCCTTTCTTGCCTTATTGCCCTGGCTAGGACTTCCAATACAATGTTGAATAGAAGTGGTGATAGAAGGCATCTTGTCTGGTTCCTGTTTGCAAGGGAAATAGTTTCAGTCTCTCTCCATTGAGAATAATGTTGACTGTTGGTTTTGCATATATGCGTTTTGTTATATTGAGGCATTTCCCTTCTATTCCTATTTTTCTGAGAGTTTTCATTAGGAATGGGTGTTAGATTTTATCAAATGCCTTTTCTGCATTGATTGATTTGATCATGTGGTTCTTTCCCTTTGTTTTATTTGTATGATGGATAATATTGATTGTTTTTCTAATGTTGAACCATCCTTCCATATCTGATATGAACCACACTTGGTCATAATGTATTAGTTTTTGGATATGTTGTTGGAGTCTATTGGCTAGGATTTTGTGAAAGATTTTTGCATCTATATTCATGAGGGATATTGGTCTGTAGTTTTCCTTTTGAGTGACATCTTTGCCTAGTTTTGTTATCAAGGTTATGCTTGTTTCATAAAATGAATTAGGGAGGATTCCATCCTTTTCTATGTTCTCGAATAGTTTGAGTAGGATTAGTGTCAGTTCTTCTCTGAATTGTTGTTGTATTGTTAAGTGCCGTTGAGTTGGACCCAACTCATAGACACCCCTTCTTGGGTTTCTGAGGTGGTATCACTATGGAATTCTCTTGTGAAACCGTCTTGGCCAGGGCTTTTTTTTGTTGTTGGTAATTTTTTTTATGACTTGTTCAATTTCTTCTTTGGCTATGAATCTGTTTAAATTTTCCACCTTAGCCTCTGTTAGTTTAGATAAATAGTATGTTTCTGAAAATCTTTCCATTTCTTCTAGTTTTTCAAATTTGTTGGATTATGGTTCTTCATAGTATCCTGATATTATCCTTTTAATTTCTGTTGTGGTGTCGCCCAACTCATTTCTTATTTGTGTTATTTGTAGTCTCTCTTTCTTCCCCTTTGTTAAATTTGCCAGTGGTTTGTCAATTTTATTAAAATCTTCAAAGAACCAACTTCTAATCTCATTGATTTTTTTCTATTGGCTTTCTATTTTCTGTTTCATTGACTTTTTGCTTGAATATTTATTGTTTTTTTCTTCTAGTGACTGTAGACTTTTTCCTTCTTGCTCTTTTTCTAATTGTGGGAGATGTTGGGCTAAGGTGTTGATTTTGGCTCTTTCTTCTTTTTTGATGTGTGCATTTATTGCTATAAGTTGACTTCTGATCACTGCTTTTGCTTTGTCCCAAAGACTTTATGTTGCATTTTCATTCTTGTTTGATTCAAGGAATTTTTTAATTTCATATTTTATTTCTTCTATTACCAAGTTGATTTCAAGGAGAGTGTTATTCAGTTTCCATGTGTTTGCTCTTTTCTCATTGATCTTCTTATTGTTGATTTGTAATTTTATAGCAGTGTGATCTGAGAAGATGCTTTGCAGCATTTCAATGTTTTTATATTTATTAAGGCTTCCTTTGTGCCCTAACTTATAGTCTTCCTGAGAATGTTCCATATGCACAGGAAAAGAATGCATATTGTGCTTTTGTTGGGTGAAATGCTCTGTAGATGTCTATAAGGTCAGTTTGGTGGTTGGATTTCATTGTTTAGTTCTGTGTATTTGTTGAGTTTCTTTCCAGTTCTATCTTTCATTGAAAGTGGTGTATTATAGTCTACTTCTATGACTGTGGAGTTATTTATTTGTCTTTCCAATTCTGTTAAAATCTGATTTATGTATTTTGGGCCTCTTTAATTAGATTCATAGATATTTATTATGGTTATGTCCTCTTGTTAAATCATTCCTTTAATCATTATATAATGTCTTTCCTTGACTCTTATGGTGGTTTTTGTCTTATTGTCAGTGTCAGAAATTAATATTGCCACTCCTGCTCTTTTTTGATTAGCATTTGCTGATA
The DNA here is from genome assembly GCF_000298275.1 of Orycteropus afer afer. Lineage (NCBI taxonomy): Eukaryota > Metazoa > Chordata > Mammalia > Tubulidentata > Orycteropodidae > Orycteropus > Orycteropus afer. The sequence continues at coordinate 1,554,191 of NW_006922055.1, read as the reverse complement.
AATATATTTCCAACCTTTGATTTTTAGTCTATTTTTGTCTTTCTCTCTAAGGTGTGTCTCTTGTAGACAGCAGATTGGTCAGTTATGTTTTCTTATCCAGTCCAAAACTCTGCATCTGTTGAGTGGTGCATTTATCCATTTACATTCTGTGCAATTATGAACAAGTATGAATTTGTTGCTGTCATTTGTTATGTGTTTTTTCATGGTGTTGCTGCTTCTGTGTTCCATGTAATTTTCTGTACTGAGCTCATTTTGTTTATGAATCATGTTATCATTTCCGCATTGCTGTTGTTTTAGTATTTGCTAAATATTTGGGCTTGTCCTCATTTTTGTTGTGATGTGAAGGTTTATCATTTTTCTTTGAGGTTACCCTGCGATTTATAATTTTCTTCCCAAGTATAGAATAGTCCATTCTATCTTGCAATTGTCTTGAATTCCTCACCATTTAGAAGTTCTGTCACTACACTATTTTTTTCCCCTCTTTTTCATTTATGTTTGTCCTATTTACCAATTGATGTCTGTGGTTCCCCAAATATAGTTTTGTAAGTTTACTTTACTTTGGCTACTTCCATAACTGGATTGGTTTCTGGGTTATGTCATCAAGTGTGTTAATGGTCAGTTGTTGTTTGCTGTTCTTGGTTCCCTGCCCAAAGGATTCCCTTTAGCATCTCTTGTAAGGTTGGTCTGGTTTTAACAAATCCCATTAATTTCTGCTTATCTGTAAATGTCATAATTTCACCATCATATTTGAGGGACAATTTTTCTGGGTATATAATTCTTGGTTGGAATTATTTTTCTTTCTGGTTTTATATATATATGCTCCCATTGCCTTCTTGCCTGCATGGTTTCTGCTGAGAAATCAGAGCTTAATCTTATTGGTTACCCTTTGTAGGTAATTTTTCTTTTTTCCCATGCTGTTTTTAGGATTCTTTCTTTGTCTTTGGTTTTGGTGAGCTTGTTGATGATATGTCTTGGTGCTTTTCTTTTGGAGTCTAACCTCTTTGGGATTTGTTGGACTTCAGAATGGATGTATTCTCAACTTTCATCATAACAGTGAAATTCTCTTCCAATGTAGCTTTGAAAAAATTCTCTTGGTTTTATTTGTCTCTCTGTTCTGTAATTCTGATTACACGTAGGTTATTCCTCTTGATGGTTGTTGTTATTAGGTGCCATCGAGTCATCGCTGACTCATCACAACCTCTTGTACAGCAGAAATAAACACTGCCTGGTCTTGTGCCAGCTCCATTATCCTTGCTATACCTGAGCCCATCTTGCAGCCACTGTGTCAATCCTTCTCATTGAGGGCCTTCCCTTTTTTTTTTGGTTGTCCCTCCACTTTGCCAAGTATGATATCCTTCTTCAGGAAATGGTCTCTTCTTACAACATGACCAAAGTAGGTGAGATGAAGTTTGGCTATTCTCCTTTCCAAGGAACATTCTGGCTGCACTTCCTCCAGGAAAGATTTGTTAGTTCTTTTGGTGGTCCATGGTACGTTCATCATTCTTTGCCAACACCAAAACTCAAAAGCATCAACTCTTCTTCAGCCTTCCGTTTTCATTGTCCAGCTCTCACAAGCATCTGAGGTAACTGAAAATACCATGGCCTGTGTCAAGTGCACCTTAGTCTTCAAGGAAATGTCTTTGCTCTTCAAGACTAGAAAGAGGTCCTTTGGAGCAGATATGCCTAATGCTATACAATATCTAATATCATGCCTACTGCTTCCATTGGTGTTGACTGCAGAACAAATTAATATGAAGTCTTTGTCAGTTTCAATCTTTTCTCCATTTATCATGATGCTGCTTATTCATCTCATTGTGATGGTGTTTGTTTTCTTTATATTGAGGTGTAATCCTTACTGCAGACTGTAGTCTTCAATCTTCAGAAGTAAGTGTTTCAAGTCATCCTCACTTTCAGCAAGCAAAGTTGTGTTGTCTGCATAATATAGGTTGTAAATGAGTCTTCCTCCAATCCTGATGCCATGTTCTTCTTCATGTAGTCCAGTTTCTCAGGTTATTTGCTCAGCATAGAGATTGATATATAAGTATGGTGAAAGGATACAACCCTCACTCATTCCCTTCTTGATTTTAAACCATGCAGTGTCCCCTTATTCTGTTCAAACTACAGCCTCCTTGTCCATGTACAAGTTCCTCATGAGCATAATTAAGTGTTCTGGAATTCCCATTCTTCTCAATGTTATCCACAATTTGTTATGAGCCATGCAATTGAATGCTATTGTATAGTCAATAAAACACAAGTAAACATCTTTCTGGTATTCTTTGCTTTGAGGTAAAATCCATCTGACAACAGCAGTGATATCCTTAGTTTCATGTCCTCTGCTGCATTCAGCTTGCATTTCTGGAAGTTCTCTGTCAATATACTGCTGCAACCATTTTTGAATTATATTCAGTAAGATTTTACTTGCATGCAATATTAATGATATTATGTGATAATTTCCACATTTTGTGGAATCACCTTTCTTTGGAATGGGTTCAAATATTGATCTTTTCCAGTTAGTTGGCCAAGTAGTTGTGTTCCAAATCTCTGGTATAGCCGAGTAAGTGCCTCTAGTGCAGCATCCATTTGTGGAAAAATCTCAATGGGCATCTTGTCAATTCCTGGAGCCTTTTTTGCCACTTCCCTTAGTGCAGCTTTGACTTCTTCCTTCAATACCATTGGTTTTTGATCATACGCCACCTCCTGAAATGGATCAACATCAACCCATTCTTTTTGGTACAGTGGCTCTATGTATTTCTTCCATCTTCTTTTGATGTTTCCTGCATCATTCAATATATTGCCCATAGAATTTTTCAGTATTGTAGCTCAAGGCTTAAATTTCCTCTTCAGTTCTTTCAGGTTGAGAAATGTTGACTGTGTTCTTCCCTTTTGGCTTTCCAACTCCATGTCTTTGCACATTTCATTATAATAATTAACTTTGTCTTCTCGAGCTGCTCTTTGAAATCTGTTTAGCTCTTTTATCTTGTCATTTCTTCCATTTGCTTTAGCTACTGTCTGTTCAAGGACAAGTTTCAGAGTCTCTCCTGACATCTATATTGGTCTTTTTTCCTTTCTTGTCTTTTTAGTGACATTTTGCTTTCTTCATGGATGATGTTCTTGATATCATTCCACAATTCCTCTGGTTTTCAGTCATTGGTGTTCAGTGCATCAAATTTATTCTTTAGATGGTTTTTAAATTCAGGAGGGATATATTCAAGATCATATTTTTGCTCTTATGGACTTCTTTTAATTGTCATCAACTTCAACTTGAACTTGCAAATGAGCAGTTGAAGGTCTGTTCCACAGTCAACTCCTGGCCTTGTTTTGACTGAAGATACTGAGTTTCTCCATGGCTTTTGCCACAGATGTAGTCAATCTGATTGCTGTGTACTCTGTCTGGCGAGGTCCATGTGTATAGCCACCATTTGTGCTGTTGAAAAAAAGTATTTGCAATGAATAATTTGTTGTTTTTTCAAAATTCTATCATGTGATTGATCTCCAGAATTATTTCTATCTCCAAGACCAAATTTTCCAACTGCCAGTGATTCTTCTTTGTTTCCAACTATTGCATTCCTGTCACCTGTTATAATCAGCACACTTGATCACATGTCTGTTCAATTTCAGGCTGCAGAAGTTGGTAAAAATCTTCAATTTCTTCATCTTTGGCTTTGGTGCTTGGGGTTTAAATTTGAATAAAGCCAGTATTAACAAGTTTTCCTTGTAGGTGTATGGATATTATTCTATCACTGACAGATTGTACTTCAGGATAGATCTTGAAACCTTCTTTATGATTATGAGTGGCACACCATTCCTCTTCCAATTGTCATTCCTGAAATAGTAGATCATATGGTTATCTGATTCAAAGTGGTCCAAACGGTCCATTTCAGCTCACTGATGCCTAGGATATCAATCTCTATGTGTTGCGTTTAGTTTTTGACACCTTCCAATTTTTCTAGATTCATACTTCATACATTCCATTTTCTGATTATCAACAAATGCTTGCAGCTGTTTCTTCTCATATTGAGTTGTTCCATTTCAGTAAATGGAGGCCCCAAAACTTTACTTTATCCATATCATTAAGTGAGGCTCTACTCTGATGAGACAGCTCTTTCCCAGCCATATTTTGAGTGCCTTCCAAGCTGAGCACCTCATTTTCCAGCACTGTATCAGACAATGTTTCAGGGCTATTCATAAAAATTTCAAGTAATATATCAAGCAGTGCTTCACTACTATTCATGAGGTTTTCATTGGCCAATTCTTTGAGAAGTGGATGGCCTCTCTTTCTTCTGAGTCTGTCTCAGCCTGGAAGCTCCACTGAAACTGGTCCATTATGGGCATCCCTGCTGGCACAGCATCCAGCCTCACAGCAACACATAAGCTGCCACAGTATGACAAACGAACAGGTAAGTTCATCTTTCTTAGTTGTTCCAACTGCTCTGCTCACTTCATGGGCTTTCGCCTACCTGTTCCTGCCAACCCTGTCTGCCACTGCTCCCTGCTGCCTGCGGGCTGTCCTGTGCCCTCCTTACCTGTTCTGGCTGCTGGCCCTGTGTGCTGCAGCTCCCTGCTGCCTAGGGGCTGTCCCCCACCCTCCTTACCTGTTCTGGCCACCAGCCCTGTCTCTTGATGGTATCCTACGTGAATCTTAGGTTTTCTTCATTTAGTTTTATACTTTTTCTAATTGATCTCTTTCCAAAGAAGATCACATGGTCACTCAATAGAGGTATTTGTCTTCAATCTCATTAATTCTGTCTCTCATTGATTCAATTCTACTTCTATTTCCATTCAATGTATTGTCTGTTTCTGAAAGTTTAATATTAATCTTCTGGATTTTGATCTGTAGATTTTGCATCATTTGTAATGTTTCAATTATTTTGTCATTTTGTTCTTATACTGTGTTTTGAAATTATTCTAGGGTTTTCCTCAATTTTCTTAGTGTTTTCCTTGATCTTTCTCTCAATCTATTGAAGGTATCTAAATACAATTCTTTTGAATTCCTTATCCCCCTTGTTCTTTGTGTGTACTGTGATGGTATGCTGTCTCTGAGACATTGTGATGTTGTTGTGCTTATATTTAGTTGGTGATTGTATATCGGAGTGATTTTCCCAAGATTTTCATTTTCTTAGTTTTGTTTGGATGTATCTGAGTAAGTAAGGTACTGTGTTCCTCTGTTCACTTGTTGGCAGCATTTATGCACTCACCACCTGTCTCTTTATGGATGTGATAGAGAATGAGAGTAGGTGCACTGATCTCTGTTAGCTGTTTGTGAAAAGCAGTTAAGGGTAATTCAGGTTTGTACTGTATGTTGTGTATCATTGGCCAATTGGTGTAGAAGCAAGTGGTGGCCTTCATTCTGTAGGTGGGGCTCCAGGAGCTGTCGATATGGTTGGGTCATATGGGAACATTTGCTGTCTCCCATTCAGACAACAACAACAACAACAATAATAAGCCACCAAAACAGTGAAAGTGAGGACGAAAAACACACATTATGTAAATACAGAGCAAAACTCACCAAAAAGAGGGGAAAAAAAGAGGAAAAGCAATAATGAGACAAAATATTTCAAAAAATAATTTAGAAGGACAGAAGAAATATAAATAGAAGAAGATAAAAGAAAAGCAACCCACACTCTCTGGAGAGGGAGGAATAAGAAAAAAGAGCTAGTGTAAGAGAGTAATGATGAAATAAATGAGAAAATGCAAAAAGAAATATAAATGATGGGAAGAACCACAAGAAGGAAAAAAAAAAAAAAAAAAAAACAGATAACAGGAAAAGGGAAGAGAACAAAAGCCCAAAACTACAACCTGAGAAGGGCAAAAGAAAGAGTAAAATAAAAAGGAAGGGAAACAAACAAACAAAAATGAATAATTGAAAAACAACAAAACAAGACTTCTGGTAAGATGGAGGAATAGGCAGATAAGCTACACAGACCCTCTTCAACAAAAGAAGAGAAACCAATTGACAGAGATACAGAAGATAATCCAGGAGCTCTAAGCTTTGAAAGGAACTATACAGAAGTGGATTAGGCACCAACTAGCGGAAAAACTTGAATGAAAACAGTGAGTATGGAGACAGATGGAGCTGTGGACTGTCAGCTACTCTGATGGTACCAGCAACCTGAATATTTACAAGTGGTGTTGGGACCTGAGAATTGACCTAAAGATCAGCCCTGTTCACCAAAGGCTGCAGGGAGGACTGCACTTGTGGCCTATGACTAGGAAGGGAAACAGCAAGGAGGGAGACAACCTGAGCTGTGGACTTTCAGCTGGCCAGAGGGCACAGTCATGTTGATTGTTTACAAGCAGTGGCCATTTTAGATATTTAAAGAGATTGAGAGTACAGCCATTTTGAATGTTTACAGAAAGCAGCCAATTTGGATACTTAAAGTGACAGCATTCTCATTTGTATTACAGAGACCTAAGAACAGGCTCCATTTGCCAAGGAAGGCAGAAATGTATGGGAAGCTGTCAATGGGAAAGGACACAGGTAATGAGTGTATAACTAGTGCCAACTAGTGAATAAAGGAGCAAGGAGCATAGTACTCTGCTTATATAGATAACATCCAAATAAAACAAAGAAAATACAAATCATGGGCAAGTCGCTCCAGCATACAATCACCAATTACATATAAACACAAAAATTTCACAATGTCTTGGAGACAACAGAGTATCACAGTCAATACAAAGAAGCAAGATAAAGCAAGAGAAACACAGGACCAGGATGTATACCCAGAACACATCCCCAAGGAAGAAGCAGCATTGGAAGTACCTGATAAAGAATTCAAAAGGATTATATTTAGATAGCTTCAATGGATTGAGAGAAAAATCAAGGAAAACACTGACAAAGTTGAGGAAAACACAGAGAAAACCCAAGAACAATTTCAAAAGACAATACAAGAGCAAAATGACAAAATAAATGAAAAATTAGAAATGATACAGAATCTACAGATAGAAATCCAGGAGATTAATGCTAAATTTTCAGAAATAGCTAATACATTGGATGGGCAAAGGAGTAGAATTGAATCAATGGAAGACAGAATTAGTGATATTGAAGACAAATACCTCAACACTTCTTTGGAAAGGGATAAATCAGAAAAAAAGATCAAAACAAAATGATGAAAGCCTAAGGATCATGGGACATCAGCCAAAAGAATAACCTACATGTAACCGGAATTCCAGAACAGGAAGAGACAAATAAAACCACAGAGAAAATTGTCAAAGATTTTTTGGAAGAGAATTTTCCTGGTATGATGAAAGAGAGAATATATCCATTCTGAAGTGCAATGAACCCAAACAGGATAGACCCTAAAAGAAAGTCACCAAGACATATCATCATCAAATTCACCAAAACCAAAGACGAAGAAAGAATTCTAAAAACAGTACAGGAAAAAGAAAAAGTTTCTTACAAGGAACAACCAATAAGACTAAGCTCTGATTTCTCAGCAGAAACCATGCATGCAAGAAGACAATGGGAGGGTATATATAAAACCAGAAAGAAAAAAGAAATTCCAACCAAGAATTATATACCCAGCAACATTGCCCCTGAAATATGATTGTGAAATTAAGACATTTCCAGATAAGCAGAAATTAAGGGAATTTGTTAAAACCAGACCAACCTTACAAGAGATGCTAAAGGGAATCCTTTGGGCAGGGAACAACCAAACCAGCAAACAACAATTGGCCATTAACACACATGATGGCATAACCTAGAAACCAACACAGTTATGGAAGTACCTAATGTAAGTAAGGCTACAAGATTGTAAACAAGGAACCAGAGACATCAATTGACAAGTGAGGGCATCTACAAAGCAAAAATAGGGAAAAAATTGATTGTGTAGTTACAGAAGTTCTAAACGGTAGGGAAGTCAAGACAACTGCAAGACAGAACAGTCTGTTCTAAACATGGGAAGAAAATTATAAATCACAGGGCAACCTCAAAGAAAAATTATAAACCTTCACATCAAAATAAAAAAGATGACAAGCACAAATATTTAGCAAATTCTAAAACAATAGCAAAGAAGGAAGTGATACAATGCATAAACAAAATGAGCTCAGCACAGAAAATTATATGGAACAAAGAAATCAGCAACACCACAAAAAAGCACATAACAAAATTATAGCTACAAATTCACACTTATTGATAATTACACTGTCAAGAATAAAAAGAAAATCTACAGATTGGGAAAAAAATATTCAGCAACGACATATCCGACTGGGTACTTATCTCTAAAATTTATGGAAACTCCAACACTTCAACAAGAAAAAGATTAACAATCCAACTAAAAATGGGCAGAAGACATGAATAGACACTTCACCAGGTGGCCAGCAAATACATGAAGAAATGTTCACAATCGTTGGCAATCAGAGAGATGCAAATCAAAACAAGAAGACACCATCTCATCCCAGCACTAATGACAAAGTTCAACAAGACAGAAAATAACAAATGCTGACAAAGATGTGGAGAGATTTGGACTCTCATACACTGCTGGTGGGACTGTAAAATGATGCAACCACTGTGGAAAGCAGTATGGCAATTTCTTAAAAATGTGGAATCAGAAGTAACATTTGATCCAATAATTACATTACCAGGTTTATATCTGCAAAAAAAGGCAGGGAGGCCACATGTTCTGACTTCCTCTAATCACACAAGAGGAAGACAGAATCACCATCAATAGCCCAAGGCCTATTCCTGCAAGGCCAGACATGCTGCCTCCCTCCAGCCCTTTCACTAACTGTTCCTCCCAAAGCACCCACCACCTCTCTCTTGGGTTTAATAATTCGCTGCAGTGGCCACACAGAACTCACAGATAACAGGGTTTATTAGGAAAGCACCAGGCTACAATTCAAGATCAGAAAAAAAGCTCAGTCTCTCTCCCAGCCCACAGTCTCTCTCCTAACAATCTCTCACAGTCTGTCTCCCAACAGTGGGTGTCCCTCAATGTCTCATTCAGCAATATGTGTCTCTTGCATCTCTTTCCCAGCAACACGTGTCTCTTTCAGGAGCGCATTTCTCTTTCAGCAGCATGTCTTCCTCAACCAGCAGTCAGAGAGAGACTTCTTCCGCCTCTAGGAGGCCTCCTTTGAGCCTGGCAGAGTGGCCAAACTAACCAATCATAGCATCAAAATTCTAAGCACCTGAGAGAGAGCAGGAACCTCCCAGAACATTGTTTTGCACCACTCCCAACAGAAATACCCCAGGTGGATAACTTGAAGCAATCAGAAGCTCCTCAGTTGCTCATGGAAAATCCCACCTTGGAGTTTACAAAGACTTATGGGTAGAAAAACCACACTAAGTAATTTACTACACTGCAATATCCTAAAGAAGTGAGAGCCAGGACAAGAGCAGAAATATGCACACTCATGTTAAGCACAGCACTATTTACAACAGCAAAAAGATGGAAACAACCGAGGTGACCATCAACATAAACAAACTATGGTACATACACACAATGGAATACTATGCAACACTAAAGAATAATGTAGAATCTGCAAAACACCACATAACATGGATGAACTTGGAGGACATTACACTGAATCAAATAAGTCAGTCACAGAAGGACAAATATAGTATTAGTTTATTATTGTAAAAAGTCAAGGAAAGGTTTGTATATGGAAGGAAACTTTCTTTGTTGGTTACCAGTAATAGGAGGGAACACTGTGAAAAAAAAATGCATTGACCCATGACACTTTACTTTTGTATATTTCACTATACATAAATTATATTTCAGTGAAATGTATTTAAATAAGAAAAAAATTGGGGGAGGGAGCAGGGCAGGGCACTCTATCAGAGCACACAGACTGGAATGAATTCCTGCTGACCCAGAATGTGGCTGTAGGTGAGGGATGGCCATACCTCTGTTTACCAAGAGGATGGGGGTCATAATAGTAACAAGGGGAATATCACACCTCTCCAGTCATCAGCCTCTGGTATTCCATGCTGCCCTCAGCAAGCAGAGACTATTCTTAGGTCCTTGGAATCTAGATGAGAACACTGCCACTTTAAACATCCAAAATGGCCACTGCTTGTAAACATTCAAAATGTCTTCACTCTCCGGATAGCCAAAAGTCCATAGCTCAGTTTGTCTCCTTCTTTGCTGTTTCCCTTTTTAGTCATCAGCCACCAGTGCAGTTCTTCACAAAGACCTTGGTGATCAGGGTGATCAGGGCCAATTTTTAGGTTAATTCTCACATCCTAACACCACTTGGAAATATTCAAACTGTCTGTGCTGTCAGGATCACTGACAGTCTGCAATTCCGTTTGTCTCCTTATTCACTGTTTTCATTCAGTTTTTTCCACTAGTTGGTGCTTATTCCACTTCTGTATCCTTCCTTTCAAAGCTCAGGGCTCCAGGATTATCTTCTGTATCTCTGTCAATTGTTTTCTCTTTTCTGATGTCCTTATTTGATTTCTTGACTGCTGCTTCCATGAGTCTTGATTGTGAATCCAATGTAATGGAATCCTTGACAACTTAAATATTTTCTATATTTATCATGATGCTGCTTATTGGCCCAGTTGTGATAATTTTTGTTTTCTTTATGTTGAAGTGTAATTCATACTGAAGGCTGCAGTCTTTGATCTTCATTAGTAAGTACTTTAAGTCCTCTTCACTTTCAGCAAGCAAGATTACTGTATGCATACTGAAAAACTGATCCTACAGTGTTTTGAAATGTATTAAATAAAAAATTTGGTATATTTCTTTTTAAAGTATGGCATTAGTCCTTTGACAACAAAATGACTGAAGAAATTTATTGTATTTTCTTTTTCACTTCTTTCTGAATCATAGAGATCAGATCATATGCTCCTTCACAGAAAAGTACTTCAGAGTTGATGTTTCCAGGTGGAGTAAATAATTTGAGAAGGTTAATGAAATTTCCGTAGCAGTTTGGAATTTTCCAGGGCACAGAATAAAGCCAAAGAACAGAGATATATTCTTCATTTCTATAATTTCACACTTTTGCTATTTCTTTTTTAATTATGAGAAAATAGTACAGTTAAAGAAACAAATTATTTTGCCAAATGTTTAAAAAATGCAGTAGCTGTCCTTAGATATTTTTATGCTCAGAAATTAACATGTGATTTAAAAAGAAGAGATGCAGTATATAAATCCTTTTTAGTTTATGAATTAGAAACTATCTAGCCCTAGAGCTTTGATGAATATTCTGAATACATTGAATGCCTTGTTACATTCTGTTGACGAACAGATGATTTACATCATAGTGACTCCTGTGGTCTAAATTCTATGTTTCGAGATAAGCTTCATGAATAACCAAGGCAAAATTCAGTCCAAACATATGCCATTGTATTTTAAACTCAACTGAATTTAGGTTCAAGGAAAATAATTGCCCTTTTAATTATTTTTTCATTCAACAAATACTACTTGAGCACCTACTATCTACCAGGCACTGGTCTAAGTGTTAGTGATTGCCAAGGGGGCAAGGAGGCTGAATATTCTGAACTCCTCTAACCTCACAAGAGGAAGACAGAATCACCATCAGTAGCCCAAGGACTATTCCGGCAAGGCCAGACATGCCACCTTCCTCCAGCCCTTTCATCAATCACTCCTCCCAAAGCACCCAACACCTCTCTGCTGGGTTTGATAATTCGATGCAGTGACCACACAGAACTCAGAGATTATGGGGTTTATTAGGGAAGCACCAGACTACAATTCAAGTTCAGGAACAATGCTCAGTCTCTCTCAGCCTGCTGTCTCTCAGCCAATGGTCTCTCTCAGTTTTTCTCCCAGCAGGGCGTGTCTCTTAGCATCTCTTTCTCAGCAGCACATATCTCTGTGTCTCTTTCTCAGCAGTGTGTGTTTCTCAGAAAAGTGTTTCTCTCAGCAGCATGTCTTTGGCAGCCAGCAGAGAGACTTCTGCCTCTAGGGCAGAAGAGCTCCTTTTGAGGCCAAACCAACCAATCCCAACATCAGAATTCTATAACCTGAGAGAAAGTGAGCTCTGGTAGCATAGTGCCTAAGGCATCTGACTGCTAACCAGAAGGTTGGCGGTTCAAATCCACCAGCCACTCCTCGGAAAGAAGATGGGGCAATCTACTTCCATAATGATACTGCCTCAGAAACCCAAGAAGGGGTCGCTATGAGTCAGGTCTGACTCGATGGCACAACAACAACAACAACAATGAGAAAAAGTGAACTTCCCAGAAAATTACTTTGTGCTGCTCCCAACAGAAATGCCCCAGGTGGATGATTTTAGCAATCAGGAGCTACTCAGTTTCTCACAGCAAATTTCACCATGGAGTTTACAAAGACTTATGGCTAGTTGAGCCATACCAGGTAATTTACTACACTGCAGTGATAAAAGGAACAAAGCCCTAGTCAATGTTATGAAGTATTAAAGTTTGTGGGATATGCAAACAGGACATTGCATTACTATAAAATAAGAGTATTATTGAAATCTGAGGGAGAGACACCTAACCCAATCTTAGAAGAAGACTGCCTGCATAGAGAAGGTGAAGAACAAAGAGGAGTAACACAGGCAAAAGGAAAAGAGCATCCCAGACAAAGCACCAGACACAAATTAAGATATATAGATGAAGAAGAATATATTTCAGAGTCAAAGAACCAAAGAATATATATAAGCATGTCAAATGGTGCAGTGGTCAACACTCATTGCTAAAAAAAGTCAGCAGTTAGAACCAACCAGCTGCTCTGTGGGAGAAAGATGTGCCAGTCTGCTTCCATAAAGACTTAACAGCCCTTGGGAACTCTATGGAGTAGTTCTACTCTGTCCTGTAGGATCTCTATGAATAGGAATCAATTTGACTGCAATAGACTTGGTTTAATAAAGTTTTCAGAATGAAATACATCTTTTAACAACCTCAGCTTTTTCAGCAGTCTTACTGAAATTTATCTGTACCTTTCAAATGACAAATATTATCTATTGCATATGCCTTATTTATCCCTTACTAGATTGTAAATGATTGAGAAGCTCACTAGATGCATAATTAGATGCAGTTTTCTTCTTCTTCTTCTTTTTCTTTTTTAATATTTTTTTCCCCTTCTCTCAAGTTAATATGTGTCTACTCTCTATTTAGTGGCTTCCCTTCCCTTCCTTCCCTCCTCTGGCAACTATCAAAGAATATTTATTTTTGTGTGAAACCCTTTTCTTGACTCTTTATAATAGTATTTTCATACAATATTTGTCCTTTTGTGATTGACTAATTTCACTAGGCACAATGTCCTCTAGGTTCATCAGTGTTAGGAGATGTTTGGCAGATTCAGCCAAACATTGTTTTACAATGTTGCATAACATTCAATTGTGTGTATATACCATAGTTTTTTGGTCCATTCCTCCATTGATGGACACTTAGATGGTTTACTCTTTTTGCTATTGTGAATAGTGATGGAATTAACATGGGTGTGAATACATCACTTTGTGTCACGGCTCTTATTTCTCTAGGATATATACTTAGTAGTGGGATTGCTTGATCATATGGTGTTTCTATTTCCAGCTTTTTAAAAAGTGCCATAATGCTTTCCACAGTGTTTGTGCCATTTTACAGTTCTATCAGCAGCATATTAGTGATCCACTCTCTGCAGGCCCTTGCCAGCTTTTATTTGTTTTCTATTTTTCTGAACAGCTATTAGTGGTGGATGAGATGATATCTCATTGTTGTTTTCATTCACATCTCTTTAACGGCTAAGGACTATGAGCATTTCTTCATGTATTTGTTAGCTACCTGAATGTCTTCTTTGGTAAAGTGTCTATTCATGCCCTCTGCCCATTTTTTAAATTGGATTATTTGTCTTTTTTGTTGTTAAAACATTGAAATTTTCTATACATTTTAGAGATTAGTCTCCTATCCTACATATCATTGCCACCCCCCACCCCCCGGCCCCAGTCTGTGACTTCTTTTTCCTCTTTCTGTAAAATCTTTCAATGCATGTAAGGGCCTAATTTTCAGGAGGTTGCCATCATCTATTTTGTCTTCTGGTGTTTGTGCATGTTTAGTTATGTTTGATAGTATATATATGCCATGAATCAGGGCCCCTAAATTTGTTCATATTTTTTCTTTGACAGTCTTTATAGTCTTAGGTTTTGTGTTCAGATCTTTGATACTATTTGAGTTCAGTTTTGTATATGACATATCAGTCCTATTTCATTTTTCTGCTAATGGATGTCCAGTTTTGCCAGCACTATTTATTAAAGAGACTATTTTCTCCCCATTTAATGGGTTTCAGTTCTTTGTCAAAGATCAGTTGTCTATAGGTCTATGGATTTACTTCTGGGTTCTCAATTCTATTCCATTAGTCTATGTGTTGGTCATTGTACTGGTACCATGCTGTTTTAACTACTGTAGCTATGTAGTAGTTTTGAGATTGGGGAGTGTGAGGCTTCCTACTTTGTTCTTTTTCTTTAGTAGTGCTTTATTTATCTGGGGTCTTTTTCCTTTATGAAGTTGGTGATTAGTTTTTCCATCTCTTTAAGGAAAGATGATAGAATCTGATTTGGGATTGCATTTTATCTGTAGATTGCTTTAGCTAGTATTGGCATTTTCACAATGTTAAGTATTCCTATCCATTGGCATAGTATATTTTTCCATTTATGTTGGTCCTTTTTGGTTTCTTGTAGTTTTCTAGTTTTGTAATTTTCTTGTATAGATCTTTTGTGTTGCTGGTAGATTTATTCCTAAGCACTTAATCTTTTGTGTGGTTGTTGTAAATAGTGTTGCTCTCCTAAGTTCTCTTCATTACTGTAAAGGAGTAAGACTGATCTTTGTATGTTGATCATGGATCCTGCCACTTTGCTGAATCTTTTAATTAGTTGCAGCAATTTTCTTACTGAGTTATTGGGATTTTCTATGTATAAGATCATATCACTTGCAAATAGAGATAAGTTTACTTCTTTGCCAGTTTGAATGCCTTTTATTTCTCTTTCTTGCCTATTGCTCTGGCTAGGACTTCAATACAATACTGAATACAGTGATGATAAAGGGTACCTTGTCTGGTACCTGTTCATAAGGGGAATGCTTTCAGTCTATCTCCATTGACAATAATGGTGGCTGTTGATTTTGTATGAATGCCCATAATTATTTTTGAGGAATTTCCCTTGTATCCCTACTTTGTTCAGTGTTTTAATCAGGAATGGGTGGTGAGTTTTGTCAAATGCTTTTTTTGTATTCACACTGTTCCTTTTCTTTGTTTTATTTATGCAGTGGATTACATTGATTGTTTTTCTGATATTGAACCATCCTTGCATACCTGGTATGAATCCCACTTGGTTATATGATGTATTACATCTAGATATGTTGTTGGAGTCTTTATGCTAGGATTTTGTTAGAAAGTTTTGCATTTATGTTCATAAGGAATATTAGTCTATACTTTTCTTTTTAGTGGTGCCTTTGCCTGGCTTTGGCTTGGTATCAAGGTTATGCCTGCTTCATAAAATTAATCCAGAGTATTCCTTTCTTTTCTATAGTTTGGAACACTGTGGTGTAGTAAATGACTTAGTGTGACTTTTCTACCCATAAGTCTCTGTAAACTCTGATGTGGAGTTTGCTGTGAGCAACTGTGGAGCTCCTGATTGCTAAAGTTGTCCACCTGGAGTATTTCTGTGGGAGTGGCACAAAACAATGTTCTGGGAGGTTCCTGATCTCTCTCAGGTGCTTAGAATTCTGATGTTATGATTGGTTGGTTTGGCCACTCTGCCTGGCTCAAAAGGAGCCCTCCTAGAGGCAGAACTTTCTTTGACTGCTGGCTGAAGAAGGACACACTCCTGAGAGACACATGCTGCTGGGAAAGAGACACAAGAGACATGCACTGCTGAGAGAGACACTGAGGGACACACACTGCTGGGAGAGATACTGTGAGAGACTGTTGGCTGAGAGATGGTGGGTTGAGAGAGAGACACAGAATGTTTTTCCTGAACTTGAATTGTAGCCTGGTGCTTTCCTAATAAACCCTGTAATCTGTGAGTTTTGTGTGGCCACTGCAGTGAATTATCTAACCCAGGAGAGAAGTTGTGGGTGCTTTGGGAGGAGCGATTGGTGAAAGGGCTGGAGAGAGGTGGCATGTCTTATCTTGCAAGAATAGGCCTTACGCTACTGATGGTGATTCTGTCTTCCTCTTGTGGGGATAGAGGAGTTCAGAAGATGCGGCCTCCTTGCCCCCTTGGCAATACTAACAGTTAGACCAGTGCTTGGTACATAGTAGGTGCTCAACTAGTACTTGCTGAATGGAAAAATAATGAAAAGGGCCTTGCAGTATGATAGTGCTTCTGTCTTCCTCTTGTGAGATTAGAGGAAGTCGGAAGATGTGGCCTCCTTGCCCTTTCAGTAAAAACTTTGAGTAAAATAGGTGTCAGATCTTCTCTAAATGACTGGTAGAATTCACCAGTTAAACCATCTGGGCCATGTTTTTTTTTTTTAATTTAATTAATTAATTAATTTTACTTTTTTATTTATTTATTTTTCTATCAGATTTGAATGAAAGTTACCAGGACTTTTTTTTTTTTTTTAAATGACCTGTTCAATGTTTTTTTTTGTTATGGTCTGTTCAAATTTTCTACCTCAGCTTGTGCTACTTTAGGTAGGAAGTGTGTTCCTAGAAGTCTGTCCATTTCTTCTGGATTTGTTAATTTCTTGGAGTACAATTCTTCCTAGGATACTGATAGTATCTTTTGTGTTCTGTTATGAATTACCCTTTTCATTTATTATTCATATTATTTGCATCTTTTCCTTTGCTAAATTTGCCAGTGGTTTGTCAATTATATTAATCCTTACAAGGAACCAACTTTTAGTCTTGTTGATTCTTTCTATTGTTTTTCTGTTTTGTTTATTTCTTCTTTTTTTTTCTTTTTAGATTTTTCCCTTAACAAAGTAGTATTGAGAGAAATATCTTCAATATCATTAATGCATTGATTCAATTCTACTCCTTTGCCCTTTCAATGTTTTATCTATTTTTGAATTCTTAGTATTAATCTTCTGGGTTTCTATTTGTTGTTTTTGTATGGTTTCTGATTTTTCATTTATCTTGTTAGTTTATTCTTATCTTTTTTTCCTGAATTTCTTTTTTGTTGTATCTTTGTTTTCTTTAACTTTTTAAGTGTTTTCCTTGATCTGTCTCTCAATTCATGGCAGATACCTAGATAAATCTTTTGAATTATTTATCAGGTAATTCCAATGCCATTTCTTCCTCAGTGAGGTTTTTTAATTCTGTAATTTGGTCCCTTATTTGTACTACTTTATCTTGTTTCTTTGTGTGAAGTGGGATTGTCAGTTGTGTCCAAGACATTGTGATGCCATTGAATTTGTATTTAATTGGTGAGTGTATGTTGGGGGGATTTGCCCATTGTTTTTCCTCTCTTTATTTTGTTTAGATATATCCAAGAGATTAGGGCCGATGTTCTACTCTGTTCACTAGTTTGGTATCACCTAAGTACTCATCACCTGTCTCCTTGTGGGTGTGCTAGAGGATAAGAATGTGTGCACAGTTCTCTTTTCATGTAGAGTAGTTGTGTGTAGATTGGGCTAGTGTTGGCCACTCTCTGTCATTGATCAGTTGGTTCAGAAGCAGGTGGTGGCCTTTGTCGCATGGGTGAGGCTTCAGGCTGTGCAGATATTGTTGGGACATGTCACATGGACATGATTTCTGTCTCCCATCAAGTGGGACAAAGAAACACCATCACTAATAAGAAATAAAACCAAGAGAACAACAACAACAACAACAAAAAAAATAAGTAGCACAAAAACAACAATAAAGACAATGAAAAGAAAAGAAGAAATAGAATAAAAATAAGTGGAAAAAAACAAACAATAACCAGAAAAAGAAATAAAATAATGAAGAGAAAAATTAAGAGAAAAAAAAAAAGATAACAAGAACAACAACAACAAAAAAGGTCAAAGAGAAAAAGAAAAAAAATCTATGGGAGGAGAAAAATGAAGAGTAAAAGAAAGAATAGTAAAGAAAAAGCAAGAACAATGGAAAAAAAAAGAGATGGGAAAAAATAAAGAAAAAGAAAAGAAAGAAAAAAGAGTGAAACATCTCATAATGTGGATGAATTTAGAGTCCATTATGCTGAGTGAAGTTATTCAATCAGGAAAGGACAAATATTGTATGAGAGTACTAATGCAAAAATTAAAGAGATGGATTTCACACACAAAAATGTATTATTTGATGGTTACCATGGTGGATAGGAAAGAGGGGGTAGATCATTAACTAGTGGGGAGATATATATTAACTTTGCTTCACCAAAGTTAACATATGTCAATTAAATTAAATTGAACTTAAAGAAAAAGAGAAAAAAAAAAAAAAAAGGAGGGGATGAGGAAAAGGAAAAACAAAACAAAACAAAACAAAAAAACAAAAAACCAAGAACCAGTGAAATGAAAGAAAAGAAAAACAAACAACAAAAAATTAAAGAATAATTAAAAAAAGAGAGAAAACTGGGGGTGTAAGGCACCTGGGAAGTGTTTCTGCTGGATGAGTAGGTGGCTATGAGCAGGGCACTTGGTTATGGAAATTGTTCCTGCTAGCACAAAAGGCAGCTGGGTGCAAGGCATCTGGTCTCAGAAGGAGTTCTTTGTGGCCCAAAAGGCCTCTGGGTGCAGGGCATCTGGTCTCAGAAGGAGTTCCTGTCATCCCAAAAGGCAATGAAGAGTGGGGAGCCTGGTCCCAGAGGTTCCTGCCATCCCAAAAGGTGGCTGAGAGTAGGGTGCCTGGTCCAAGAGGAAGTTTGTGCTGCCCCCCCCCCCAAAAAAAAAAAAAACGGTTGGGAGCACAGTGCTTAGTCCTAGAACTAGTTTCTGCCTACCTATAACGAAGCTGGGAGCAAGAAGCCTGATCCCAGAAAGAAGTCTTGCTGGCCCAGAAGATGTCTGAGGTCAAGGTTCCTGGATGTGAAAAAAATTCCTGCTGGCCCCAAAAGTAGTTAAGGGTACCTGGTGTCATAAGCTCCTGCTCTCTCAAAAGACAGCTGGGTGTGGGGCCCAGAATAAGTTCTTGCTGGTCCAAAAGACAGCTGGGAACAGGGTGCCTGGTCCCAGAACCAGTTTCTGCCTGCCCAAAAGCCAGTTGGGGACAAAGTACCTGATGTAGGATAGAATTCTTACTCCTCCTTAAGGTAGGTGGGGCAAAGGAATGACCATACCTCTGTTCACCAATAGGGTGTGGGGTGAAGGTGAACAAGGGGAACATTACACTTTTCTGGTTGCCAACCACCAGTGTGGGTGCCCGTACAGTCTTCAGCAAGAGGAGGTGATTAACAGGTTGCTGCCCTGATCAGAATGCTGCTTGAGAATATTCAAAATAGCTGTGGTGTCAGGCCTGTCAGCAGTTCACAGTTCTGATTGTTTCCTTATTTACTGTTTTAAATCAGTTTCTTCTACTTCTCTGTATTTGATTCTCTTCTTTATCCTTTTCTTTGAAGCTCAGGATTCTAAGATTATCATCTATATCTGTTTCAATTGGTTTCTCATTTGATTGTTGTACAGGGGCTGGGTAGCTTATATACCTATTCCACCATCTTCTAGGTGCATCCTTAATTAATCTGTTGAATGAGGAGATATTTGTGGAAATAGTACTTTTATATTTTAGGACATAAATAAGGAATTTGTGTGTCAAAGGTGATGAGTGGAAAGAAAGTGTGTGATATAGGAGTCAGGACTTGGAGTCTCTAGTTGTTCACAACTTGGGTGAACCCTGGCTTTACCATCTTTTAACTGTAAAACCTAAGGCAGGCAACTAAACCACATTGGATTCAGTTTGCCTTTCAATAAAATAAAGATAATAATATCCACTCCGCATGATTGTTGTAAGGAATTAAAATATTCATGTATTCCTGACATATTCTCGGCATGATGCCTGGTCCAAAACTGGAATCAAATAAATGGTAATGATCTTAATATTGTTATTTTTAATACTGTCACTACCATAAACACTTTCCAACTTCTTCAATTCCTAGTATTAGTGCAGCTCCTAATCATTGAGATTGAAAACTCATTTTCCCTGTTGCCATTTAACCTACGTGGAAACAAGATTGTATGGCAAAAACATAAGCATTGAAATAAAAATGATCTGGGTTTAAACCTATGCTTTGACACTTACTAATTATGTGGTTTGGGCAAATTCTTTAACCTTTCTGAGGCTTAGTATCCTCTTCTTGAAAATAGGAACATAAAACTCACCTGAGGGGATTTACTTAGGAGCAAATAAGATTACATGTGTTCATATCCTGGCATATAGTAATACCTAATAAATATTAGGGTTTTTCCCCTTTGTTACACGTATACACACAATTTTACATGACATAACTGAAAATTCAAATCTAAGGATATGAAGAAATATATGTAAATGTTTCACAGTGAGGGTCAACGACTAGCAACAATTCATATGTTTGGGATTAGCACAATGGAATAAATTAAAGCAGAGCCTTAGTATTCCACTTTTTCAAAATTTACAATCTCTGCCTGGACCTGTTTTTAGGTGCTGTTGAGTCAGTTCTGATTCATTGCAACCCAATGTAAAACCAAACGGAACATTGCCTAGTCTTGTGCCATTCTCATAATCCTTGCTCTGCTTGAGCCCCCATCATTGCAGTCACTGTGTCAGTCCATCTCATTGAGGGTCTTCCTCTTTTTCACTGACCCTCTACTTAGAATGAGATTTTTCTTCAGGGGCTGGCCCTTTCTGACAACATTACCAAAGTATGGGAGACAAAGTCAGGCCATTCTCAGTTCTAAAGAACATTCTAGCTATATTTTCTCCAAGACAGATTTGTTCATTCTTCTAGTAGTCTATGATTCCTTCAATGTTCTTCACCAACACTAACTACAATTCAAAAACATGAATTCTTCTTCAGTCTTCCTTTTTCACTGTCCAGCTCTCACATGCATAGGAAGCTATTGAAAATACCATGGCTTGGGTCAGGTACACCTTAGTCTTGAAAGTGACATCTTTGCTCTTCAACACTTTGAACAGGTCTTTTGCAACAGATTTGCCCAGTGCACTACCTTATTTGATTACTTGACTGCTGCTTCCATGGACATTGATCATAGATCCAAGTACAATGAAATCCATGACAACTTCAGTTTTTTTATCTCCATTTATTAACATATTGCTTATTGGTCCAGTTGTGAGGAGTTTTGTTTTCTTTATGTTGAGGTGTAATCCATATTGAACACTGTAGTCTTTGATCTTTATCAATATGTGCTTTAAGTTTTATGCATTGTCAGCAAGCAAGACTGTGTCATCTACACATCACACACTGTTAATGAGTCTTCCTCTGATCCTGATTCTGCATTTTTCTTTATATAATCCAGCTTCTTTGATTATTTAATCAGCATACAGACTAAATAAGTATAATGAAAGGATGTAACCCTGATGCACATCTTTCCTGATTTTAAACCATCCAATATCCTCTTGTTTTCTTTGAATGACTGCCTCTTTGTTTATGTACAGGTTAAGAACATTTAAGTGCTCTAATTTCTACTCTTCACAGTATTATCTGTAATTTGTTATGATCTACACAGTCAAATGCCTTTTCATAGTCAAAATAACACAAGTAAATATCTTTTTGTTTACTCTTGCTTTCAGTCAAGATTCATCTGACATTAGCAACGATATCCCTCTCTCCATATCCTCTTCTGAATCTGGCTTGAATTTGCAGCAGTTCCCTGTCAATGTACTGCTGCATCGTTTTTTAATTTTCTTCAGCAAATTTTTATTTGCATGTGATATTTATGATATGATTCTATAATTTTAACATTCTGTAGAATCACCTTTCTTTAGTATGAGCACAAATATGGATCTCTTCCAGTTGGCCATGTAGCTATCTTCCAAATTTCTTGACGTAAATAAGTGAGTACCTCTGATGCTGTGTCATTTGTTGAAACATCTCAATCGGTGTTCCATCAATTTCTGGAGCCTTGTTTTTAGCCAATTCCTTCAGTGAAGCTTGGACTTCTTCCTTCAGTACCATTAGTTCTTGATCATATGTTCTCTTCTGAAATGGCTGAGCATCAACCAATTCTATTTGGTACATTGACTCTGTGTATTCTTTTCATCTTTAAAATATTCACCTACTCTACTTGAATAGTCATGTTTAACACAGTATGACAACACCATTTAAAGATATGAAGAACAATAAAATTTAATATCCATATTTGTAAGAAATATGGATAGATTCACTTTTTGATAGTTAACACAGCTAATAGGCATCTTTTGGACATGATAATTATCTTAAATAAATGAATAATTTCTTCCTGTTTAAATCCCATATATATTACTGCTCTTGCATTTTTGCATCACACAAGGTAATGTCACCTTCATTGCTAAGTTTATCACAACTGTGATTGAACTTGGATTGAGGTCTTTGAATTATGGTACTGTTGAAGAATACTAAATATACCACGGACTGCCAGAAGAACAAACAAATCTGTCTTGGAAGAAGGATAGCCAGAATACTCCTTAGAAGTGAGAATAGTGAGCCTTCTCACATACTTTGGGTAAAAAATATGGGGAGAGATCAGTCTCTGGAGAATGACATCATGCTTGGTAAAGCAAAAGGTCACAAAATAGAAGAAGACCCTCAACAAAATGGGTTAACATTGTGGCTGAATAATGAGCTCAAACCAAGCAATGACTGAGGAGGCACAGGACTAGGTAGTATTTCAATCTGTACAGAGGGTCACTATGAGCTATAACCAACTAAATGGTACCAAACAATAACAACAACAGTACCTGTGATTTGACCCATGGCCAAGTTATGGACAGTAAGTAGGAACATACCTCAGTAAGTTTGTGAAATGGGCTAGAAAAGACTGCTGACCCTTCACCTCCTCACTGATGTTTCCTTCACTGATTTGGGAAGCTCTAGGTGCCAAATTCTCATTGTAATTGTCTGGTCTGTTTTCACCATAGTGCATTCCCTTTCACCCATACTAGCCTCTGATGTGAACAACCTGATACATCATCACTTACAGTGGTGAGTATATATTTAAAAACTGCATATATTGACATCTTGGACTGGAATTTGAGAGAAAATGTTTTTCCTAAAAAATTATCATGAGACAGGAGCTTCATCATGTCGGACTCCTGGAGGATTTTTATAGATTGACAATGTGTGTGTAGGTGTTAGGTTTACAAAGGTACCTCTTAAATAACATTTCCTGAGCAATCATCTGTTTCACCCAGGTTCAGCTCCAATCTTAAGTGTAAGACTGTGTGACTAAAACAGAAAAATTGTAATGAGTATATGAGTTATAAATATGCAGGACAAAAGTAAAGCTTTTAAATGTTAAATGCAGATTTTACAAAGGAGAAAAAAAAGAAAAGAAAAGAAAAAAATAAACGTACTAGTTTATAAATGCCATGTTTTTGTGATCATAAAGCTTTGGATAAATTGCAGCTGCATTTTAAAAACTCTTGCTGCCTATATTGTCAATCATGTAATGGACAGCAATTAAATTATATGTTGAACTCAATTGCTTCCAAAGGAAATAGTTTCCTAATTATTGAAGCCATCTTTTGATGATACTGGGAATAAAATCTTTTCATTTTCTTGTAAATGAAGGCTTTTTTTTTTCCTAAATAGAATTTTTGCTGAGTTTATGGAATCGTGCTTTTTTATCCCCGTGACATTTTGCTTCAATTTATTTTTGCATCTCTCAAGATTTAAATGTACACATGTGAGGGAACGCATACATCGGTGGCTAATCCGATGGGGTGGAAGATTTCTCATCTAGGTGAGAGGGGATTAGTGTTTAGAACAGTATATCACAAGCTAGTGTGATATATTTTTGCTGTC
Organism: Orycteropus afer afer; assembly: GCF_000298275.1. Classification (NCBI taxonomy): domain Eukaryota; kingdom Metazoa; phylum Chordata; class Mammalia; order Tubulidentata; family Orycteropodidae; genus Orycteropus; species Orycteropus afer. Next base: position 1,530,440 of record NW_006922055.1, on the reverse strand, counting down.
TACTTAGAAAGAAGCCAGAAGACAAAGGAGGACAAAGATTATCAGAGAAATGGATGGTATAGGAGAATCACAGGTAATCTAAACACAATATTCAGGTCAGAAATAAATAATTTATGAAAATCTTCATACTGAAAATGTGACAAGATGGAAGAGTGGTGTGTCCAACATCTGCTTGTGTATTAACTTATGATAAGATGGTAAATATGTGCATGTATATTCATTCAATATTTATTCAACCTGTAGTATTTTTATGCATGGAACTGTGAAATGCTTGGTTACAGAAATGAAAGGACATACTCCTTTTCTTAAGAAAACTTCCCTGTAAGAGGGAGATGGAATAATCAGCAGTTAACACTAATAAGGAGTCTTTGGGGGCAAACATTTAATGCATTAAACTACTAACTAAAAGGTTGGAAGTTCAAGTCCCCCCAGAAGCTTGTTGGAAGAAAGGCCTGATGATCTATATTTCAAAAAAGGCAGCCATTGAAAACTCTATAGTGCACAATTCTACTTTGGCACTCGTGGAGTTGCCAGACTTGATGGCAACTGGTTTATAGTTAACACTAATAAAATGTGCAATATGGAATACTATTAATTTTGCACATTAAGAGCAAGGAAGTATAGGGGAAGAGTGGATTTATTCTACATCAATATTTTCACTAAGTAGCCATCTATGTGATCTATTGTTAATCCCCAACTATGCGAACTTTGAAACAACTCTGAAAGAAATTGGGTAAAGGAATTTTACAGGAAAGGACTTTCAAATAAAAGGAGTACCCTAAGCAATTGTGTATTGATATGGAATCCCTTTTCTTTTGAAGAAACAGGACATAAATTAACGGTTAACCATTTACTCAAGACAGAATCCTAAACTTCATTTCTTTTTCCCATTGCTCCATCATAACCAATTAATCAGCAAGTCCTGCTTTCTATATTTAATATATATCTAAGTTGCATCCACCATACTCTGCTTTTTACTACTGCTACTGTACAGGGAGGGGCTCTGGTAGCATAGTGCCTAAGGCATTTGATTGCTAACCAGAAGGCTGGTGGTTCAAACCCACCAGCCACTCCTCAGAAGGCAGGTTTGGCAATCTACTTTCTTAGTGATACCGCCTCACAAACCCAAAGAGGGATCACTATGAGTTGAATTCGACTTGACAGCAGTGACTGAGTGAGTGACTGTACTGGGATTGTTTCTTGGTTGGAGAATTAAAATGACAGAAAAAAACAAACAACAAACCTCTTAATTCTGTTTACTTTCATTTGTGACTCCAATTAATTTTTTACAGAGAAGTAAAACTTACCTTAAAATATAAATCAGATCATATAACTCCTCTGATTAAAAATGTTCAGTAACTTCTCTTTACACAGAATAGAATTCAAACTTCTCAACATAGCTGAGAAGAGCCTTATTATCCACCAATTGCTCCACTCTCTTTATTTCACTCTCTCAGTTCCTGACCTTCTGATCTTTCAGGTTCTCACTGGTGCCTTGGTTAAGAAACTCTTCACAGACAATTTCTTCTCCCAGGAAAGTAAGTAATTTCTCCGTGGTATCATTGACTGGAAGAAAGACTGCAAACTGCTTCCGTAAGGATTATAGTCAAGGAAAATTTATGTAGCATTTCTATTCTGTAACACATGGGAATGCCAAGAGTCAGGATCAACCTGATGACAAGAATCTTTTTTTTCTGTGTACCATTGATTCTAAAGTGCCCATTATTTTATAGAGTTAAAGCTATTAATGTTTTATTGTATGCCTTTTTTCTGTAATTTCTAAGTTTGGGAGATTTTTCTACCTCAGATATTGTCTTTTATATTTTATTGTAATTATTATTATTTTTAATTTATTTACCTTTATTGTGATGAAAACACACACAACATTTACCAACATAACAAATTCCACATTTCCAGCTCAGGGACATTGATAGTATTTTTCATGTTGTACCACCATTATTGCTATCCTTCTCCGAAATATTCTGCTATCACCACCATAACATCAATGCCCTGAAAACAAAAGCTTAACTTTTCTTCCTCCTTCCTATCCCTGGTATCCACTATTAATCTTTAGTACATACACACACCCACCCACCCACACACACACACATATATATATGTATATATGTGTGTGTATCTCTCTCTCTATATATATATATACATATATATATACACACTTTTATTTCCATATATATATATGCATATATATAATAAGTGCATATGGGAGCTCTGGTAGTGTAGTGTCTAACCTATACAGCAATTTTCCCTCCTCTCCCTCCTCTCCCCTTCCATCCCTGGTAACCAACAAGGAAAGTTTCCTTCCATAAACCTTTCTTTGACTTTTTACAATAATGAACTAATACACTATTTGTCCTTCTGTGATAGACTTATTTCACTCAGTACAATGTACTCCAAGTTCATCCATGTTATGTGGTGTTAGGTATATGCTACACTGTTCTTCAGTGTTGTATAGTATGCCATTGTGTGTATGTACAACAGTTTGATTATCCATTTCTCTGTTGATGCACACTTAGGTTGTTTCCAACTCTTTGCTATTGTGAATAAAGCTGTGATAAACATGGGTGTGCATATATCTATTTGTGTCCTGGCTCTTACTTCTTTAGGATACATACCTAGTAATGAGATTGGTATATCAATTGGTATTTCTATTTTCAACTTTTTGAGGAATCAGCATACTGATTTCCACAGTGGTTGTATCATTTTACAGTCACACCAGCAGTGTATGAGAATCCAAATCTCTGCACATCCTCACCAGCATTTGTTATTTTCTGTCTTGTTGAACTTTGGTATTATTGTTGGGGTGAGATTATATCTCATTGTTGTTTTGATTTACGTCTCTGTAATGGCTAATGATTGTGAATATTTCTTAATGTGTTTGCTGGCTGCCTGAATATCTTCTTGAGTGAAGTGTCTGTTCATGTTTCTGCCCATTTTCTAATTGGATTGTTTGTCTTTTTGATGTTGAGGTGTTGGAGTTTTCAGTGCTCTTTTTACTCTTTTGGAGACTTCTTTTGATACACATAAGAATTTAACTTTTAGAAGGTCCCAGTTATCTGATTTATCCTTTGTTGTTTGTGCATTTTGGGTTCTGTTTGATAGTCTATAATAAATTACTGCCCCTAAATTTGCCCTAGTTTTTTTTTTTTTTTTTTTTTAAATGAACTTTAAAGTTTTAGGTTTCATATTTGAGTCTTTGATCTATCTGGAGGTAGTTTTTATTCATGGCATGAGGCATGGGTCTTGTTTCATCTTTCTGCAAATGAACATTCACTTTTGCCAGCACCATTTGTGAAAGAGACTATTTCTTCCCCATTTAATGGATTTCAAGTCTTTGCCAAAGATCAGCTAAACATATGTGGATGGATCTATTTCTGAGTTCTCAGTTCTGTTCCACTGGTGTATATATCTGTTGTTGTACCAATACCAGGCTGTTTTGACTACTCTGGCCGTTTTGAGATCTGGCAGTGTGAGACCTCTTACATTGTTCTTCAGTAGTGCTTTGCTTATTTGTAGTCTCTTTCCTTTCTATATAAAATTAATGATTTGTTTTCCTGTGTACTTAAAGAATGTTGATGGAATTTGCATGGAGTTAGATTGCTTTGGATAGTGTGGTGGTTACATTGTGTGTCAACTTGGCTGGGCCTTGTTTTGATTGGCTTGGCAGCTGAATGTATTTATTCCCATGATTAGACTGATAATCAACTCCATGGTGGAATCTACTGGAGTGGTTGATAGCTTCCTTAGGGATGTGGTCTGCTTCCAGTATAAAAGAAGACAGCTTTGGGAATGGTCTCTGGGGCTTTTTGGCATGCTTGGATCCTGCTTGTAGCTGAGTCTTCATTCCGCAGTCTGGCATGTTTCCTACTGATCTTTGGACTGTCTTTGGATTTGAACTAGTGGCCTACCTTGTTGTTTGATAATCTTGGGATTGTGTCATTTTATTTGTTGACCTTAGGCTTGTCAGTCTCAGCAGCCAGTAGCTGTCTTAGTTAAGAGGTATCTTCAACTTCAGTGGGCCTGGAGCAAGAGGCAGAGCTGAAGGCCAAGGTAGAGGAGCCTTCACCCAGCCCTTAGAGCTGGCACTTTGAACTTAGACTTCTAGACTCCTAAACTGAAAGATAATAAATCCTTGTGTGTTAAAAACATCCACTTGTGTATTTTCAGTTATAGGGACACTAGAGGTGTATTGACATAATGTTCAATCTTCTTTTCCATGAGCATGATATGTTCTTCTATTTATGTAGATCTTTTATAGTTTCTTGAAGTAGTGTTTTGTAGTTTTTTTTATATAGGTCTTTTGTATCCCTGGTAAGATTTATTCCCAAGTGTTTTATCTTCTTGATAGCTATTGTAAATGGTATAGATTTCCTTATTTCTCTTTGCTGGTGCAGAGGAATCCAACAGATTTTCGTATGTTGATCTTGTATCCTGCCACTATGCTAAAGCTTTCAATTAGTTTCAATAGTTTTCTTGCTGAGTCTCTTGGGTTTTCTGTATATAGGATCATATCATCTGCAAATAGGGATAGTTTTACTTCTTCTTTACCTTTGATTTCCCTTTCTTGCCTTATTGCCTTGGCTAGGACTTCCAGCACAATGTTGAATAGAAGTAGAGATAGAGGGCATCCTTGACTGGTTTCTTTTTGTGAGAGGAATGGTTTCAGTCTCTCTCCATTGAGAATAATGTTGGCTGTTGGTTTTGCATATATGCCATTTGTTATGTTGAGGAATTTCCCTTCTATTTCTATTTTTCTGAGTTGTTTTTTTTTTTTTTTTTTTAATCAGGAATGGATATTGGATTTCCAATGATTGAGATGATCATGTGGTTCTTTTATTTTGCTTATGTGATGGATTACATCAATTGTTTTTCTAATGTTGAATCATCCTTGCATACCTGGTATGAACCTCACTTGGTCATGATGTATTATTATTATTATTATTACTATTTTGATATATTGTTGAAGTATATTGGTCAGACTTTTGTTAAAGATTTTTGTGTCAATATTCACGAGGAATATTGGTCTGTAGTTTTCTTTTTTAGTAGTATCTGTGCCTGGTTTTGATACCAGGGTTATGCTTGCTTCATAAAATGAATTTGGAAGGATTCCGTACTTTTCTATTTTCTGGAGTAGTTTGAGTAGGACTGGTGTCAGCTCTTCTCTGAATGTTTGGTAGAATTCTCCAGTAAAACCACTGGAGAATGAAACCATCTGGGCCAGGACTTTGTTTTGTTGGTAACTTTTACATTATTTATTCAATTTCTTCTTCTGTTATGGGTTTGTTCAAATTTTCTACCTCAGTCTGTGTGTTAGTTTAGGTAAGTAGTGTGTTTCTAGAAATCTGTTCATCTCTTCCAGGTTTTCAAATTTATTGGATTACAGTTCTTTGTAGTATCCTGGTATTATCCTTTTTATTTTGGTTTGTTCTATCATGCTGTCACCCATTTCATTTCTTATTTATGTTATTTGCATCTTCTCTTTCTTTTCCTTTGTGAAGTTTGTCAGTGGTTTGTAGATTTTATTAATCTTTTCAAAGAACCAACTTCTAGTCTTGTTGATTTTTTCTATAATTTTCTGTTTCATTTATTTCTGCTTGAATCTTTGTTATTTCTTTTCTTTTGGTGACTGTAGGCTTTTTTGATGTATACATTTATTGATATAAATTGGCCTCTGATCACTGCTTTTGCTGTGTCCCAAAGATTTTGGTATGTTGTATTTTCATTCTCATTTGATTCAAAGGATTTTTTAATTTCTTCTTTTATTTCTTCTATTACTCAGTAGTTTTTAAGGAAAGTATTTTTCAGTTTCCATGTATTTGCCCTTTTCCATTGATTTTCCTATTGATTTCTAATTTTATAGCATTGTTGTCTGAGAAGATACTTTGCAGTATTTCAATGTTTTTAAATTTATTGAGGCTTGCTTTGTGACCAGACATATGCTCTATCTTAGAGAATGTTACATATGTGCTGGAAAAGAGTGTATAGTGTGCTGTTGTTGGATGCAATTATAATTATCTTTTAAACTTACCTTTTATAATCTGGTTTCTATTTATATGTATGGGATGAAATGATGATCTAAAAAGATTTGCCTTCCACAGCATTTTTTAAAAACTTGCATAGCCAACTTGGCAAAGTTTTCACCAATTTCTTATGAAGAGAAACTAGAGGCTCATATTGAAACCTACTACATATGGTTTACAGACTACTATCCATGAGAATAGGCAATTACACATAGTTCTTATTATTGAATATATGTTTAATTTGTTATCAAATAATTTCATAGTTTTCATGAAGTATTAAGCTAAATAACCACACCACATCATGCTAAATATAAATACTTGAACTTGAATGATCTTACCTAAGTGCTAAAGTTAATAGTTGAGGCTAAAGGTGAGAAAAATAGGTAAAAATTCTATGTAAAATTGGTCCATCATTTCTGGGTATGCTTATAATACATTAAAAGTTATTATAAAGCTGTTATGTTTTATAATATTGCTAAAATAATCGATGATCAATGAAACAAAAAAGCATCATTGATTAAAACTGAAAACTAAAATCAGTCAGACTTCATACACACAACACACACACACACACACCCCTTTTATATTTTAATTGGAGAGACCCTGTGGGTGAGAATTCAATCTTAACAATTTAGGTATTTTAGACTTTGAGATTTTCCCTGAGGTACTTAAGCTAGTTTGACAAAGCACCTGTCATGGCTGAAATACACTAATCAATTTTGTCAGCAGGCTTTTTCAAATAATGTTCTTGGGAATCTAAATGTGATCTACAATTGTGTTGCTTTGGGAAAATAATCCATGCTTCAGACCTTGAAATTATGTTCCCCTGGAAAAGCTTGTTTCTGAAGAAGGCAGCATCTGTTTTTTATTGGGGTCTTGCCTCTACCTAATTGTACAGCTGGTTTGAGAGAGGAAAAACATTTCATGTAATGTGTTTGAGATCATATGGCAAGCAAGCAAATTTACTTCAATGTAAAGCATAAGAGAGTTCTCGAAAACAAATCCTGTCATTTTATTGCTCTATTAAGCTATATATATATATATATATATATATATATATATATATATATGGTAATGTTACAGCAATTTACTTACAAAATTATCTCTTCAAGCAAAAGTGATGTAGCTTTAATACAAGCTAGTCTAAACTTTTTAAATGGAATATATATATATACACACACACACACACATATATGTAAAATCCTTATTGAGATCTAACTTTGTACTTGTTTCTTTATATATCTTATTGTGCTCAATTCTATTACATATTTGTCACAATCGTATTATTTTCTCCAATCTCTGAATGAAGAAATAAATGTGGAGTTGAAAATCTAGTTTTTGCCGTATCATTTCTTCTCTCTATATGTGCACTCACTTTATTATCTTTATTATGGACTGTATATTGGAAATAATGCTTGAACATTAGTGTTACAGACCTAGGCTAAGAGGTTTTTTTTTTTTTTTTTCCTATGTTTTTGTTTTTTAGTTCGTTGATAAAAAATTTTGTGATCTTTATGCACAATTTAAAGAGCTCTGGTGGCACAGTGTGTATGGCATTTGACTGCTAACCAGAAGGTTGGTGGTTCAAACCCATCAGCCACTCCATGGAAGGAAATGAGGCAATCCACTTTGGTAACAGTTTACCACTTTGGAAACCCAATGGGGGTCGCTATGAATTGGAATCAACTAAATGGCAGTGAGTTTTTGAGATGCACAATTTATATAATAGATTTATTGGCATTCAGCATTTTAAAGCTATCTGTATGTGAAATATTTTTCCCCAAATTGCATGTGAAATACTTTTTGTTTTCTGTGTCATGGCATTTTAAAAGAATATAGTTACTTGCATCAAAGTAAAGCAATGACAGACAAGTGACTTAACTTCTTTGACAGTAGATTTCTCATTTGTACAGTAGGGAAAATGAGCAGGTAAAAACAAACCAACAAACAAAAACTCTGCACAGTGCCCAGCTGGGGCATACACTTAGATGTATATTCTAATTTAACATATTTGCTGGTGTTCATTCTGATGTTTGGAGCCTTTGCTGTTGTTAGTTATCATTAAGTTGACACTGATTAAGAGACCTTATGTAGAACAGAATAAAACTTGGCCTGATCCTGTGATGTCCTGATGATCATTGCTATATTTGAGTCCATTGTTTGTGATATTGTGTTACTCCATCTCATTGAGGGCCCCTCTTGCCTTCATTGACCTCCGCTATGCCAACCATGA